>NW_003852516.1:1242998-1600764 GCF_000181295.1 Otolemur garnettii
CAAAGCCCCTGGAACGTTTTGTTTGGGGATCTCTCATTACCACACAATCTGTGAGTGTGCCCCATTTCTCAAAATGTTCTCTTAAACTATCATCTGTAGTTTCAAAGCTCAGACCACCAATAAACAGTTTTCTCAACTGCTCTGGTTCCTTTGGATCATGGCCCTCCTCCCCCCGGCGGCGGCGGCGACGGCCGGAGTCGGGCTGGGGGCGACCGGGCGGCGGTTTTACCTCCATTTTGAGACCGGACTCGCCTCTTCCAACTCGAGTTCAATATCCAGAATAAATTTTCTTTAAGAAACTATTGTGGCTGGAATCATACAATCCACTGAGGCGTTGACTAGAACAAAATGGCAGAAGAAAGAATTTGTTCCCTTTGCTTGGGACATCCCTTTTATCTTGCCCTTGGGCAGTTCTGAAGGCCATTCCAAAAGAGCTCCAAAATTTCTCTGAAGGGTCGACTAGGCACTGGAGTCAGTGCACAGCTTCCCAAGGTGATTATGTCAGAGGTTACCTTGGTGATACTCAGCAATGAGGTGGGTAGCAGTTTGTCTAGGACGAGTTTGTGAACTTAATTGTCTAATCTTGTAAGATAGAAACCCCTGGTCCTCTGGCTTTTGGACTCAGGCTCAGACTTTGACATTCCTGGATTTTCTGGTTTTTTTAGGTTGCAGTTGGTAGATCTGGGACTTCTCGACCTCCCTGATTGCTTTAGCCAATGCTCATAATAAATCTCCCCTTGTGTGTATCTGTAACTTAGAGGTTCTCTTTCTCTAGTGAACCCTGACGAACACAGCTGTGCTGTCCTGCCTCCAGGGGCCCCTTGAACTTTTGCAGGTTTGTTTCTGTATTAGTTTTGAGATCCTGCTTTCCTGGTGGACAGAGAGGTGTTCGTCTGAGGTCTGAATATCTCATCAGGTCAACACCACCTTGGACTAGTGTTCCAGATTCTGATCCAAACATTGAAAACCTTTCCCCCTCCTCTTTGGTGGAAACTTATCTCTGCTGCAGATACTCTCTCTGCCTCCCTCTGTGCCAGGTCTCCTATCATAGTCTTTTCATTTTCCTTAGGCTGTTTTGAAAGGCAGGCTTCTATAGGCTTTTGCTTCCAAAATCTCTAACTCAGGATACTGAAAAGTCATGTGACTAAAGTGAAATGAAAAGAGTATGTAGTATGAGAGACATTTAGGAAGCAAAATAAAATATGCTAACTCAGAACATTAATGTTTGGGAAATTATGCATTGGGTAATTACATATAGAGAAATTGGAAATTATATTGTAGTGACTCAGTACATGTGGTTAAAAGTTGAAAGATGAAGATGTTTATTGATTCTCTAGCTGTGAACATCTGTATTTCCCTAAATGCTGAATTAGGCTTCACTGCAAATATACACCAAATCCTTTGTCTGGATTAATAATATTGATCCCAGATACAAAAAGGCCTGGAATGAGGACTGTGCTGGAGCCCTTCTCCCTCTGGGGCGCTGGTTTCTTGGTTTCCATTCTCCACTTTGGTTACCCTCTTAGCTGTGCTGCAATACAGAATGCTGTTGGCAATAACTACCCTTTTACTTCACATCTACATGGGTTAACACCTCAGAGAGTTACTCTATGGGCACACTTTATCCTCTGGTTCGTCTTTAATTTCTTGATCAGCTCCTGGACTCATGTTCGTAGAATCCATCCTTTGATTAGTATCTTTTTAGTAATATCTCTACAAAGCTATCATTAGAAATATTTGGACTGGAATATTAACACTTCAGTCAATTCTGCTGGCTCTAAGTCAGAATGGTGAGCTAAAAATAATTAATAGACGTTCCATATCTGCCAGCACTTACACAACCGTCCATGGATGTCCTCCCTTCTGCCTTTATTCGGGATATTTAGGTAAAGTATTAATCAAAATGTACAAAGGACCTTGATGGGGACAAAGAAGTTTCTTTCGCATTGGGACTTTACCAATTTCAAGGACACCGCTGCTAACGGAGCCTGATTTGTGATTTTACCCTTGTGGGCTGGTTGTAGCACTTAGTTTCATTATTGGAAGATGATTTTAAAAGGGCAGCACAAATTTATCTTGTAATAGGATAAGCAGACAAAAGGTCAAGAAGCCACTGCCAAAGAGATTGTTTGCTGAAAATTGAAGACAGGCTTCCCGTTTCAAATGGTGTCTAGGGGAATTTCCATTAACTCCAGTGCCAGTTGGATGAAACTGAAAGTGAAATTGGTAGGTCAGCAGTACTGTGCCAACATCAAAATAGGTAGAAAGTGACTTCGTTTCTCCTTTGCTGTCTGCACCTTACCAAAAATGCAAGATCTGTTGCTAACCAAAGGCAGAGTAGCCATACTGTACAGCAAAACAGCAACAAAACAAAAAAACAATATGTAGCTTCAACTAGACAAAATTTATCTTCATATTGTTTGGGAAGTCCTAAGTCTGTGATGGGTCTCGCTGGGCTAAAACCAAGGTGTCAGCCTGGATGCATTCTTTCTGGAGGCTCTATGAAAAATTTCTTCCTTTCTTTTTGCCATCCTGTAAAGCCGTGGTCTCCAGTCATTTTGGCAACAGAGACCAGTGTCATGGAAGACAGTTTTCCCCCAAACTTGGAGGGAGGAGATGGTTTCAGGATGATTCTAGCACATTTCACCTCCACCTCAGATCCTCAGGCTTTAGATTCTCATGAGGAGCGGCAGCCGAGGTCCCTCACATGTGCAGTTCACAGTAAGGTTCCTGCTCCTGTGAGAATCTAATGCTGCAGCTGATCTGCCAGGAGGCGGAGCTCAGGTGGTGACGTGAGTGAGGGGGAGCGGCTGTAAACACAGACGAAGCGTCACTCACTTGCCTCCCGCCTTACAAGCATGAACCACAGCACCAGGCCTGCCGTGCAATTCTGATGTGTTCATGGATTCTGGGATTGACGCTTGGGCATCTTTGTGTGATGTTATTCTGCAATAAAATGAAGACTGTGGAGTTCAGAACTCTACAAATTATTATACAAACCAGAAGAAAATTTAAGATACTGAAATCTTCAGGAAAGTATTTTTTCAGAGGTAAATAACCATATGATGGCTGTCCAGAAAGTTTCCAGCCATTGTTAACACTGTTTTTCATGGCTGGAGACTTTCCAGACCGCCTCATTCAGTGCTGTGAGAATTGACAATTTTTATTTCTTCCTTTACACTTATTATATCATCTAGATTCTCCAGAACAATAGGAAATATTATTAGTGACAAAGAAAAAGGCAAGAGATCAGGAAAAAAACTAAAACATCAGTGATGTAAAAATTCAATAACATATCTGAGTCCATGACCAGTATATGGAAATTAAGATATATATGTGTACATATATACATATGTAATTATGTTTATATTTGTGTCTATATAATGTGTATATGTAATATAATTGTATATATTATATGTCACATTATATATGTGTATAATATAACTTATATATTAGAATTATTCTGGAAGAAAAGACCTCATATAACTATGAAGAGAAACCTCACATATTTGCCAAATGACATATGTAAAACAATATTCCTTGAAACATTATAATGGGCAATAATTAGAAACAAAAAGTTTATTGATACCTAGTAATTAAATGAACTAATGATAAAGAATATATTTTTTCTTCTACACTTAACTAAAAATGTTTCCATTTTTCAGCATTAATATCTTACTAGTTTTGTTCAGAACTAAATTTATCTGAGGAATAGGAAAATAGAAAGCTACTTTTCTGCGAATTCAAGTCTCTGAATATGAATTTCAGATACAGTCATACATGTACGCTCATGGATATTCATGTCATACAGGCATACATGTATATAAAATGTTAAGGGTGATGTTAATAGAATTTCACTATAGTGTATGAAAATTAGAGTTCAAAGAAGAGTAGGAAATATGATTTTATAACTTGTAAATTTTACCACGAGTATGATTCATTTCAAAATGTTAAAATAATTACATTCAAAAGTCAATAACAAGATTGAAGACTTGATACTTTCAAGGAGCTCTTTAAAAAGGCAAACGAAAATCATAAGTAGTGTTGAAACAATGAAGGAAAAAAGAGACAAACCAGGTATAATGAAGAACCCACAAAACCAAACCATGGTATTTCTGCCGTGGGCCAAAAGTTACACAAAGCAGCAACTTTCAAATTCTAAACAGAACATTTGGCATTTTCAGATTTGAAGTAAGCCCTGTGTATATAAATTGAAGCATTCTGAACATTCTAGGAAAAAATCAGTTACCAAGTTATACTTACATACCTGTCCTCTGCATAAAAAATTCCTAAAAGAGTTTAGTCCCTCAGGCACTTCCCGTATGAAGGAAAGCAAGAATGGAATCTCTTTGGATTGCCTGGGAAAACTACCAAATAAAGTGATTTGCAAAATCAAAACTAAGGAGCTGGAATCCATTCCTTTCATGGTTTTGGGAGAAACTATGTTTTGCTTTGTTTTTTAACCCAGACATTGGTTCACGCGACATGAGAATAGCTATGGCTGTTGTCAACGTCTCCCTGTGGTATCTGTAACCGAGATGTCGGGACATCATAATCATCATGTTACCTGATTACAGGACCACCAGTGTGACTTCCAGTAAGATGTAATTGAGCAGAGTCAAGAGCTCTGCATTATAGTTAATATATGCAGAACTTGCACCTTACAGCCTCCCACATGCAGTGTGTTCTAGTTTTTTCCCCACTCTGCCAACCTGTCCCCAGCAGCGCCAATAGAACCATGATCTATGATGCTGTTTCTGCTGTGCCGGTGAAAAATCAATGTGATATAAAATTTATCATCATTGATATTAGCCAGTAATAACCTAAGTGTCCATATAGACACACACACACACACAGAAAATGCTGTTATTCGTGCTCAAATAACTTTTGTGTTGCCCTGTAGGGTTATATGATTAATTTTAAATGAAAAGTAAAGGGAGAAAACACAGGACTTTGGGTACTCAAAAGGCACTTTAAGGCAAAAATAAGAAGAACTGACATTTTAGAAATAAATTCTTGTGCTTAATAATCTGCATTTTAAAACTGGAGAGAGAACGGTTTTTCTTAAAACATGCTTCTTCCCCAGGGGAAATCTATGTGTGTGGCTTCCCAGGAGCACAGTGGACCCCACGGGCTCTGTATAAATGAAGCTTATGTGCTTTGCCCTGTCTATGATGATGCTTTGAGATGCATTTTTGATGCTATTCTCAGAGAGTGGGTGAGCACCAAGGTGCAGTTTGGGCCATGCTGAACGTACATACCAAAATATCTCCATCAGTTACGTAACCCATTTCTAATTATTTGATGTAAAACTAATAGCTTGTTAGTCTTTTGTAAAGGGACTTGGAGATGTAAAATGAAGAAAAGTTCCTACACTCTCCCCAACAACAACAACAACAACAAAAAAAAAACAGACTGTCTCTGTACATCTTTTCTATTTAATTCAAAAGCTGCCACTACTGGAGGTGACTGCATCTTAGGTTATTTTTAAGAACAATATGTGCAATTTGTCCTTCACAGATGCTTGGCAGTAGGTATTATAATTACCATAGTCAAAGAGAGACCTTGTAGCTTTAATAGGGTATTTTGTCTGTTCTGGTAGCAACCAAGGAATTGTGCCCCAAAATAGAGATTGTTCAATAAATACATTTTTGCTAGAGCACAATTTTGGTGGCTGCAATCCGTGGAGTGATGGCTCCCACATTTTGGCATGTGTAGCACTAGAACTTAATGAAATAGAAAAGGCAATAGCTTTGTTCTGATTTTTACAAGGAAACAATATGGCTGGAAGCTTTTAAAACTTTTTTTTAGTGGATTTTCTTTTTTCTTTCTGGGAGAGTTGACATTTTGATCCTTTAAGATATTGATTAGCAAATACGCTGTGTGGAGTCTATTAATGATCCTGAGCTATTTGAGTCATCAGCACAATTTGTAAGAGTTAAAACTGCCATAAGGCCACAGAGAAGAGAAAAGTTTGCAGAATGAAGTAGGTTTTACGCGTGTGCGCTTGCACACAGGCAGGGAGGCACGTGCTCTCCCAAAGGTCACAGAGTTTTTGTTCTCGTTCCCTTTCCTTATCTGCTACAACTTCACTGCTTGCGTACAACTCCGTTATGAAGCCGAGTCACTCTTTGGGATTGTGTCTCTGCATTGGTAAAGGCAGTTTCTGCTTAAATGGATTTCAAAGATAGCAGAAATTGTCAAATTGAGACTAAGACTTTCCTTCCTTCCAAGAGGCAAAAGTAAAAGCTGGTAAATAAAGAATGCTCCCCTTTCATTCCCAAAGCTGCTTTACTTTTAGCATCTCTGAAATCAGCGTGTAGCTTGGAACCCATAGTATGTCATTTGTGAATTGCCAATGTGTAAAAACAATTGCGGCTGATACTTAGGTTATCAGAGCATCTTAAACTGATGGCATTATGATGATGAAATGGAGCATTTTGGAAGTGTGTAATATTTCTTTGCTTTGCAATTTATGAATTTTTTTATTTTCTGTGGCTGCTGATAGTTGCAGTGATTTATTTCAATTTGAGTATTCAGAGTTTGAAGGTGAACTCTTAGTACAGAGCCACCTCCCTCTGCCTTTGGTACTCACAGCATCAGAGGACTACAGCCTCTCCCCAAGCTTTCTAACTGATTGGTACTAGTTATTTTGTGGAGAATTATGTTTAAATTGTTTAGGTTTTATTGTCAAAGTAAGTCTTCAAGTACTTTATCAACCACAAAATAGTGGAATTAAGTTTAGAGGTCACCTTTATATCTTTATGTGCCCTTCATATTTGATTCTCTTAATTTTAGGGTTATTTAGATTCTAAACGGGGAAAGAAGGATGGCTTATTTGAGGCATCTGATAACAAAGGGGCACTGAGAATTTGAAAACTAAAGAAAGTTAAGATGATGTTATCTGGGGGCAGCGCCTGTAGCTCAGTGGGTAGGGCGCTAGCCCCATATACTAAGGTATGGCAGGTTCAAACCTAGCCCTGGCCAAACTGCAACAATAATAAAAAAAAAATGATGCTATCCATTGCAGATATTTTGGAAGTGGTACATTTAATGAACATTTTCTAAAAGATGATACTATTTTAGTTATAATATTATTTCCTTTTTTGGTGGTAAATAGAAATTTTATAGAAATTTTATGAATTTATAATGCAATTTAGTTAAATAACATAGAATTTGCAGTCAGTGGATCATCTCCTTTGTTCTAGTTTATTTTTTTGAGACAGAGCCTCAAGCTGTCCCCCTGGGAAGAGTGCCATGGCATCATAGCTCAAAGCAACCTCCAACTCCTGGGCTCAAGCGATTCTCTTGCTTTAGCCTCTCAAGTCGCTGGGACTACAGGGGCCCGCCACAACAGCCAGCCATTTTTTGGTTGTAGTTGTCATTGCTGTTCGGCAGGCTGGGCTGGATTCGAACCCCAGCTCAGGTGTATGTGGCCGGCGCCTTAGCCACTTGAGCTACAGCTGCAGAGCCTGTTCTAGTTTTAGAAGAACAGTTTCCCTTTCCCCGAGTTTTAAAATAAAATAACATTTTATTTTTGTCTAGGGTGATAAAAACTTAACAGAAATTGGAGGGCAAGGTTAACCCTTTCTAACATAGTTAAAATTTGACAAAAGCAGTCGATTTGTGTCTTGTATGCACTTTGCATCCTACTTACAGTTTTTTCCATTTTGCTGAAGTATAATAGGTATGCTTCTTCCTGAGAATCTTTTTCTTCATCTGAACTTGAATTCTTGCCCTGTGTTATTCCAGCCACAATTTCTTTATTGAAGAATAGCTTATATTTAAATATTTATGTCCATTTGACAACATGAGATATGGCTTCCCATGATGAGAAATCACTAACAATTCAGTTATTGTCATATTTTCCGTGGCCCGATTCTCTGCCTATAATCTAAAGAAGTGGCCATGGGTAGGAGCCTCTAGATAGCTTACGTGAGCGAGGAAAGAGAGTGTTTGATTCTCTGACTATACTAAGAGATGAAGGGAAAAATCAATTTATTTCTATTTTTTTCTCCATCTACTCTCCAAATTATAGGGTAAAATAATACAAGAAAAGGAACAGAAGGAAGAGAAATTATGAAATGTTAGTATAGTCAGAGGTAGTTGAGACTTAAGAAAACTCGTAATAGTTACTGGACTCCTGCACGACTATGCTAAATGGTATTCATCACAATCATATTAGCATTCTCTATTGTAAGTACTTGTCATTTAATTTCCAAAACAACCTTTTCTGTTATTTATCAATATCGTGCTTACTTTATAGATTAGACGATTTGAGTGGAGAATGTAAGTAACTTGCCCAAACGTAGGCAGGTATTGTTAAATGATTTGAAATGAGGGTTTTTTTAATTCCAAAGTTCAGATCCTTTTTATTATTTCTGCATCATGTTTAAGTTACATGCTAATTTAAAACGTGAGAGAGACATTGTATTTTCATGTTAGACTGTCACTCTGACAGCAGTATAGAGACAGGTTGGGTTCTAGGTACTAATAAGAGTCAAGACATATTGAAAAGCCACTAAGGGAGTTAGTTCAGTAAGATGATTAATGCATGAAATAGAGTAGTAGTAATAATAATATGTACTTAATAATTTTATAAACACTATTTATAATTTTAATATTGTTTATTTGTAATATTTGTGTTATTTATGGTATTTGTGAGTAATAAAAGACTAGACACAATCCTCTGCTGAGGACAACTTGGAAAGTTGGATTAAACAATAAAAACAAAAACCCTCTACAATTCAGTGGTTCTCAACCTTCCTAATGCCTTGACCCTTTAATACAGATGATGTCATCATGTGGTTTGCATACAATTTGTATATAATTTGTACTTGTATGTAGGTGTATCTGCATGTGGGCAGACCGCCTGGAGGTGGATAGAGGAGCAGTGTCTGGGTTCCTAAGACCCTTGGAAATTTGTGTTTTCCCACTCCCAAAGGGGTTATGACCCACAGCTTGAGAACTGCCGCTGTACATAAAAAGGCATCAGAATGTTAATGAAGAAATACAAGCCCAGGGTTCAAGGAAGGAGGAAAACCAGGATTGGCAAGGCCTGGCATTTGGGCTACATTTCTGCTAGGTCATTGATTTTGCTTTGGACAATCTCAGAGTTAGTGTAATAGGTTTGGACCCAAGGTCTCATCCAAAGCAGTGGTTCTAGTAAATATCCTTTACGTTTTAGTTGGGACCTGAAAAATTACCTTTGCAGTAAAGGACTAGAAGTGGATAGACATTTGAAGAGACTACAGCTCAGCTTTGATTTATTTTTTTATTAAATCATAGCTGTGTACATTAATGCAGTCATGGGGTACAATGTGCTGGTTTTATGTACAATTTGAAATATTTTCATCAAACTGGTTACATAGCCTTCATGGCATTTTCTTAGTTATTGTGTTAAGACATTTATATTCTACACGTAGTAAATTTCACATGTACCCTTGTAAAATGCACTGTAGGTGTGGTCCCACCAATAACCCTCCCTCCACCCATCTTCCCCCCTCACCCACTTTCCCCGTATTCTTGGGCTATAATTGGGTTATAGCTTTCATATGAAAGCTATTAATTAGTTTCATAGTAGGGCTGAGTACATTGGATAATTTTTCTTCGATTCTTGAGATAGTTTGCTAAGAGTATGTTCCAGCTCCATCCATGTAAACATGAAGGAGGTAAAGTTTCCATGATTCATTTTAATCTTTGGAACTGGATTGAGGTGACTCCAGATTGCCAGTACACCCAGGTGCCTGACAAAAGCAGCCTAATTCCTTGTTGGAGGAGGTGATAGCAGAGGATCCAAGTAATTTTCTGCAATAATTTTATAAATATAAGACATGAATAAGGATTTAGCCCCAAGGGAGACAAAACATTGTAACTGATAGCAAGAGAGCAGACAACGGAAACAGACTCACAAGTGCCCTAGATAATAAAGATGCGGATTTTAAATAACTCAGCTTATTTCGTAAGATAGAACAGAAATTAGACTTTTGGGGAAAAACCATATTTTTAAAAAGAAAATTTATAGCTGAAAAGTACATTATTAAGATATCGAAGGATGGTTTTAGGAGGAGATGAAACAAAGAATTCATGAGCTGGAATACTAGGATAAAAAAGAAAATATGTAAAAGAGATCACATATAAATGATATAAAGAAAATTTGAAGTTTGTAATTTAAGTTGCAGAAAGGAAGGATAGAAAAAAATGAGACAAGTACAGTATTTGGTGAAGTGTTTTGCCGACTTTATGACAATCATTGAAAACGTCATTATGGATCACACAGAATCATGCAACAAGATTGTGGGGACAATACACCAAATTTTGAGAAGGCACGTGAGAGTAGTAATTTATTTGAAAGATGTTTAGTACTCACATAACAGAAAGATTAGCTGGTGATCCTCAAGGACCCTGGAAAACTTTGGCACACAGATGGTAGAATTTCTACTGTTCGTCTGCAGTATTTTAAATTCTACCACGACTGGTGTGAACAGTTTCAGCTGGCCTTGCAACTGGACCAGTATTGAAAAATTAAAAGTTTTGGGTCTTGAGTTGGCTAAGTCTATGTCATTTGTCCCTGATTCTATGAGAAAGAAGAGGGATGTCTGTTGCCAGGGTTAGATAGCTTTTAAATAAACACACTCCTTACTTATGTGCCCCAACGTGGTTACTTTAGCCTACTTCCAGATCCCTGCGTGATAAAGTGGGGTTTGCTATATAGCTGCTGAACTATTTCCACTTATTTATTTACCTGGAAAAGAGGCCTACAGTTTGCATATAATTTTGGCAATATTCTTTTGGGGCTGAAATGCACCATAAAGAGTGATATGCTTCTTCCTTGAAATCTGTGATGATTCTAGTTGAGCACTTTGAAAGAAGGTCCTGGGTAACAGCAGCAATAAAAAAGAAGTTCTACAATTATTTTTAAACTTTCCATTTCCTAGCTTCTTGGTATTTTTTTTTATATTATCCAGGATTTCTGTAACTGTTTTATATTTTTATTTTTTTGTTTGGATGGGGGAGAAATTCGAGTGAGGTATAAAATACAAATCATATACCATTTCTCCTTGTCTTCTGAAGCATAAAACATCAACAAACATACAACTTGAATTTCCTAAAAATGATGTGTGTGTTCTCTTTCTCCCATTTACTGTGGTTGGAAGAATAGCATTTTTCAAAAATAAGAAGTTGGAGAGGCATACTTAATGAAGAGAACAATAGCTCAATTAAGTGTAACACAGAGAAATGACTACTTTATAAAAATAAATGCAACCAGATTTCATTTGGACTTCAGGCGTTGGCATGAAGTATTATCTTCTGAATTGCTTTTATTGAAAACTGCCAGCAGCAGTTTTTCAGGGATGTGTGTTATCCTGACAACCTCCACTTCCCACTGCATCTTTTCAAAACCCTCATGGTATCAGATATATCACCCCTGACCTAAGAATATGTTCTTTTCTTTTTATTTGAATATCAATATCTCTCTAAGTCAACTATATTTACCCAACTGTAAGATAAGGTTTAAGTAGGGTTGAACTTTTTTTTATTGTTGGGGATTCATTGAAGTGTTGAACTTTATAAACAATCTATAATAAGTTGGCTGGGAAAACATTAAAAAGAAAAACCAAACTATTGCTTTTGTGGTGTTAGGAGCATTGAGTGAAATTGCGGAAGTCAAGCAGTCTACAATTGCAGAAGTAATGTCCTCAATAGGCTGTCTCATTCTTGAAAATAAATCAAGTATTCTTTGAATATTTAAGAGGCTCTTTTTAAGAGTAATCTTTCAAAATAAGTGCTTTTTTATTACTTAAGTTGAACCATATTAGAATTTCTCCAGGAAGACATGGTATGTTCTTAGTATTTTGCACAGAAGACACCAGAACATCTTGGAGGATAAAACAGAAAGTACCATTAAGTTGTGAGACAAAGGCTCATTAAAGAACTCATTTGAAGAAATGGCATCTCTACTCTATTACACATAAATTGCTTCCAGGCACTAAATAAACTCTCTCTTTTTGAAAAAAGCAAATCAGTCATGCTGATTTTGTGAACATTTATCTTTAGTTCTTTAGGGCAATTAGAGAAAGTAAGAAGGCTGCCCTACTTAAGATGAAAGACGTGACACATTTTTATTATTTCCTCTTTTCATAAATTAAAATGTATTTAAGTGAAATAGGACAAACAGAATCTCTCACCATTTTCAGTATTAGTTATCTTCTGCCATATTTCTCAAAGGAAAGGTTTGAGTGATGTGAAATGTTAATGCTACATGTGAATTTGGGGAATGTTAAGCCTGTCAGTCTTATGTCGATACCACTTTAAAACTTATCTTTAAGACTTTACTTATCAAATTAATTCTACCTTAGAGGTATGAAAGCCAGGTAGGGCCTTCATAAAATAAGGGAAATAATTGCTGAGGAACTACCCTGAGGAATATACTACGAGGCATGTACATGGAGGAACTTTTATGTTGGCAAGTTACCAGATTTGCTCTTGGTGGTGGTTAATTATGAAGCTAAGCATTTTAAAGATGAGTTTTAAGCAGTAATTATGCTCCTAATAAATTAATAAATTAAAAATAAAGAAGTATAATCTGTCATTGTTCTGTGAGAAGCTCACAGAGCAAATTCAAAGTTGAGTAATATTAAGTCCACACCTCTATCCTTATTCTGCCAATAACTCCATAATGGCTTTAATGTCTTGACCAGAAACAAATTTATTATAAATATTTATAATTTTTAAAAAGCTATCATAAATTAAAATTAGTAAGGCCATTAGAGATCATTTTGTCCAATCCAGTATTTTATAGATGAAGAAAATGAAGCCAGGAGAGGGTGCATGGTTTAAAATATTCAAAATCAGTGAATAGAGCTTTCTCTGAAGAAGACAGTCAAATGGCTAACAAATATGAAAAATGCTCATTGTCCCTAATTACCAGAGAAATGCAAATCAAAACCACCCTGAGATACCACCTAACCCCAGTTAGAACGGGCCACATCACAAAGTCTCAAAGCTGCAGATGTGACTTGGTTGTGGAGAGAGGGGGACACTTTTATACTGCTGGTGAGACTGCAAACAACCCTTTTGGAAGGAACTATGGAGACAAAGTACACCTCCCATTTCATTCTGCACTCCCATTACTGGGCATGTACACAGAAGAAAAAAATCCTTTTGTCATAAGGACATTTGCACTAGGCTGTTTATCACAGCTCAGTTCACAATTGCCAAATGTGGCAACAACCTAAATGCCCACCAATCCAGGGATGTATAATAAGCTATGGTATATGTATTCCATGGAATACTATTCAGCCATTAAAAAGATAGAGGCTTTACATCTTTCATATTAATTTGGATGGAGTTGATACACATTCTTAGTAAAGCATCACGAGAATGGTGAAGCAAGAATCCAGTATGCTCAAATCTGACGTGAGGACAGTTGATGCTGGTACGTGGTGGGGGGACAGGTATGGGTGAGCTAAGAGAGGGAAGGATGGGGGTGGGGGGCCAGTGTGTGACACACCTCTTGGGGACGGGACTCTATTAGAGGGATTTTACCCAGCACATGCAAGCAGTGTAACCTGGTTCTTTGTACCTCAATGATTCCCCAACAATAAAAAAAAAATTCCAAATCAGGACTAGAATTCAGGTATCTTTATCACAGTGTTAGTTGAACATCATCTGAGATTCATCAGAGTATTTGTGATCTATTTAAAGAATATTTTTAAAGGTTAAAAATTCTGTAAAATGACATTTTCAGTACATTTGAATCACCTTAATTATAGATGCACCAAGTCCAAGGTTGCTGGCCTGTGAGAATATTTATTACGTTAATCAGGCAAGGGGGAAGTTGTACCTCTTTTACCCATTAAACAGAGCATACATAAGCTTTCATTCTACATCATCATTTGCTAAGACAAAGTAATGGGTTTTAATTTTTGTTCAGTTTTAAAACAATTTTGCTTAATAAAAATAAATATACTCCTATCTGTAGAGCTTGAATTCTGGAGCTATTTTAATAGGATTTGAAACAGATCCTGCTAATCCAGATATGTGGCCTTGGGCAAGGCACAGAACCAATTTGCACTTCAGTTTCTACCTGTGTACAATGGCACAGTGAAAGTGTGGCACAGAAAGTGAAAGTGAAATGAGTTAATGTATGTAAAGGTTAATGCAGTGTCTAGTACAAAGTCATTGCCGTGTAAGTGGTAGCCGTTTATTATAATTATAACCATTATCCTTATTACATTTAGTAGATTTTCTTTGAGAGAAAATAATATGCGTTTGAGAGGCTGCTTAAGTTCCGTAATATGTAATGTATGCAAATATGATGGAAATACTTGGAAGTTAGTATTCCAGGTTTATGCTAAAATGCGCTGTAATGATTTTGTTGTGAATCTATTTCAAAAATGAAAACATGATATATCACTTCCCCACAGAGGAAGAAAATAAGAATACAGGCCACATGTGATTTAGACTGAATATTTGCTTTAATTTCTTTGCTATAGAGTTTTGATATCCATTGAGTAAGTTTGTTATATTCAATTTTCAGATTACAGGTTGGTCTTTTTGAAACTAGGTATGAGCTGTAATGCGCTAATGTCCCTATTTAAAAATATAAGTTAAAACTAAGTTAAAACTAATATAAGTTAATATACATACAGGCAAGATTAGAGGTTTTTCAGTTACATAAGCTATATTTTGAATATTTGCATAAATACAGAACATTAATCTGAAGCAAAAATTCCTGATTCCTATGTTAATTTGTTATTTTTCTTATACCTACATATGTAGTATGTGAATTTTGTTTTTTAGTAACCGGGTTATTTGACTACACACATCTAGTTCTCTCCAGTCAAAAAACCTCAATGAATTATTTGGAGAATTATAAAACTAAAAGAAACATCATTTAGTTAAATAAACCCAGACAAAGAATAAATGATATATTGAAAACTTTTGAGAGTCTGTGTTTTCCTCTGATACAATTTAGATATATAATCTTGGAGAAAGACATAAAATATTCTACAAGGAAAAAACTAATATCTTAATATCCACTACCCTAAACAAAATAAGTACAGATTATGTTTTAGAAAAATATGTAATGACAAATAGCTCTATAATGCAGGAGAGAAGTGGAAACCATTCTGGATACTGTAACAGACATTGAAGATTGCCTCATATTGGGGAAAACACTGGATCTATTAAATGTGTCACACTGTTTCCCATGAGGCCTTACCTTCAACCATAACCCAATCAACCTATCTTCCAATAACCCCACTTTGTCAATTAATAAATTTGGAATATTTTATGTTAAGATTAGAACCAAGATTGAAACTTTGAATTCATGTGTCTAATATTTAGCTTCAACCTTCCACGAAGGTGGCAGAATGCAGGTAGTTAGAAAGAGGCTGCTGCATCTTTAGCTAATGAAACTATCATGATGGTGGCTGCACAGTGGAGGTGATGTGACTCATAGCATTGTCGTGAAGTTGAGTAGAAACAACTTGTTTTTGAATTCCCTAGAAACTGATCAAATGTTCCATCTTATGCATAGCAAAACTTTACACTTCTAAAATACAGTAGCAATAATAAAATATTATCCTACTATTCTTTTTTTTTTTTCTTTTGCAGTTTTTGGCTGGGGCTGGGTTTGAACCTGCCACCTCTGGCATATAGGGCTGGTGCCCCTTTGAGCCTCAGGCGCCACCCTTATCCTACTATTCTTATTAAATAGACTAAAAAGAATAAAATTCATTTTTTTACTACAGGTATTTTGTTGGGTGTTTGTACAACAGAAGAATTCATTCTAGATAAGAAACTGGGGGAAGAACAACTTAATGTTTCAGTACTTTATTTGTTCTTAAAAATGATAATGAAAAAAAATCAGCAGAAGGGCTTTCTCTAAAACCATGCCAATTTGGGAACATCCAAAAGTAACACATTAATTAAAAAAACTTCACCGTTTAGTCAGATTTCTTAATTGTACATGAGTACAAGTTTAGCAGAAAAGCCAGTGGCTATAGTAAAAAGAAGACTGATGAACTAGTCTCTAGCTACTTTGCTTATTCTTCAAAATTGTTCCTTAATAAAGGGTTTTTTTCCTGGATTTTCTTCTTTTTACTCAAGACATTTCCCTAGTGCAACAAGTACAAGTTGCTGCTTCAAAAAGCTTCTCTTTTTCATAGTATTCTGTAGTCTCCAGTGGTCACACCTCATTCACTGAATAGAGTATGAATAGTAGTTAACCGGGGAACAGGAGAGCTGGATTATACATCATTTATTTCTATAACTTTTTTGGTGACTTAGGACATATTTTTAACTTTCTGGACCTTACATTTTGTCACTTAAATGAGGCAAATTAGGTAATTCCATTCCAGCTGTAGAATTCAATACCCTTATGTCTTTACTGAAAAAATAAAGTTGTCTTTGAGTGTGTAGAAACAATTCTCACTATAGGAACTAACTCCAAGGACTTTTCATTTTGTTCCAGGTTTCTCATTGTTTCTATCAGTTTAACATTTTCTAATAAGCAGAGTTGAGTCCTTAAGCAAAGTTGTGATTTCTGTGGAATGGTTTCTGGGATTAGGGTTTATAGAGATGAGAAAGGTCAGTGAACTGTTTGAGCAGAGGTCGATATAAACTCACGTCTTGTTGGCAGTTTCAGACAAAGGGCTAAACCAAGTTAAGCTACATGTAGGTGTTTTTGGCTCAGTTTAAGTGATTTTTCATAAGCACTACAAACCACTTTATTCTGATGGTGATAGAATGTCAGTAAGAAGATTAGACATGGGTGGGGGGACATTTTGGGCCCCACTTGGTTGGTCCAGTTAGAAATATGTGACTTTGCAGAGATAATTTGTAAAGTCTGTATTTTCCTCTCCAAGATAATTTTTGGAATGGAAAATTTAAAAGTCTACCTATTACAGAACCAAGGAAAAGAAATGAAGAATCTTTGAAACCTACCCTATCTGTATAAAGGGCCACAGTATTTCAGAGAAAAATTATCTCTGGAAATGGGAGATGGAATTGTAGTTTCTAAATATCACTTCAGCACACACAGGTGAAATAGTGTGTGTGTGAGGAAGCATTCACTCTGGTAGAGGCTCCTTTCAGTTAGAGTGTAAGTTTATCTGAATAGGAAATGTGGACAGGTAATCAATAAGAATCCAACTTTTTGAAACTAACGTGAATCATGTCTTTCTCCCCTAAGATAATGGCACTCCCTGAAGTTTCATTATCCAAGGATTTGGGGAAAGGGAACTAAGTTTCTGAATTATTTGAAAAATAACAGGTGTATGTAATGAAAGAATTCTGGTGTTTCTTTCAATATTTTTCTCTTGCCCCACAAAGACTGCGCAGAACTATACCCAGCATATTCAGCTACTTAAAACCTTACCTCATTACCTACGAGTTAAATGGGAACCAGGAAAGAATTCATATGAATTATATAGGCTCATCAGAATTCTCTTAAAAAACAAGAAGAAAAAATAGGTTAGGCTGATGTAATAAAGTCCTTGAAATAAAGATCCATAGCCTGTCTTTGGTATGCTTTAAACAAGAGAGCTAGTAAACTAGGGGTTGGAATGTTTCTGTCAATAAAATTGATGTTCTTTCATATTCCTCGTATAAAGCTCTTCTCTTTTTACAAATCAGAATCAACAGTTAATTTGAACTTGTCAATGCACCAGAGTCTGTCGTAGTCCATCGATTCCTCTGATGCCAGTAAAAAGTGTTTCTACTTTTCACAGACACACATTTTGTATTTTGAAGTTATAGAAAGACTTCCACATACACCGCACTTGTTTAGTTTTTTTTAGAAAGGAGAAGTGTATGTAGAGTTACATTCCGATTCTGTAATATCAGCAAATACTTCACAACTCAAAAAATATACACATGGAGCCATTCTTTAAGTTATTTGAAAGAATATAATGGGTGGGAAACATTTTTCTGGCTTTTACAAAGCTTTGGTAAATTGGGATCCTTACAAAATGTAATACGACTTTAGAATCTGATGATTTTCTACTGAGTGTATTGCTGTGAGGGTTAGAGAATGCATTCCCTCTGATACTACTCTGGCTGCCTCCCTGGGAAGGTGCAATAGTGTTTGTTTGGCAAACAGCTTGAAAAGCTTAACAGTGTTGTCAGGAGTGATACTGGAAATGACAGGTAGACAGACTCTTCTTACCTGCTGCTTTATTTGGTAAAGTCGTGGTGGTGAAATGCCTTTTTTTTTTTTTTTAATCCTTTCATTCCTAATGAATTGCTGTTATAAGATCTGCAGCCTACTTTTAAAAAAACAAAAACAAAACCCAGCAACAACATCGTGTAATCGCAGCAGTGGTAGCAAATTCGTTTCAGAAACAGCATCCAGGGACTTCTGTGGAAGGCTTTTGTACAGTTATTTGGGAAATGGTGAACTGTGCCTATATTAGATACATGAGTTTTGTAAACTCTTCAGTTAAAAATTCCTTCATTACCTTCCACTCTGCTGCACAGATGTGGTGGTCTGTGAATGAATTGAATGTGCTGAACAGAGTATTTTATTTCTCACCATTTCTATTTCTTTGTACTTTTTTTGGGTATTTTCTTTACTCAAAGGAATGTTAAGATGGCAATTTTATTGGTTTCATACCCAACAATCAGCACGATAACCTCTTAGCTATTTGGTGTATGGCTTATGGGGACAAATGGATATAATCTCATGAATGTGATCATGAGGGGAGATAATTCTGCTTCATTTTCCAATCATTTATTAATACATCCCAATGTCTCATAACCATACCTGTTAGCCAGTAAGTAGTAGTTGCAGGTTGACTTTGGAAGGCAAAAAAGAAATAGCATGTAAGGATACTTCTGGCTAAAGTCAAGAACAGGGAGAGAGAAAATAAAGGTAATTTTAAAATTTCAGTACTACAGTCCTAATAAATCAGATCCCATTGGAAAGATGGAGATTTGGGGTGCTAGATACAGAAAGCATCTTGACTATGCTGTCATTGGAGCAATAAATTTATCAGACATAAATAAGAGGCTGAATAATGCAAGACCTGAAGAAGTTGGAGGCAAGGATTTTTTTTATGTTGACATTAAATTTGTTATGTTACACGCTTGTTTCTGTAAGCCTGAAGTATATCTTTTCCCATGGTGAAATCATTCCCAAATGGTGCCGACATAATTAATGACCTCTCCAGACCTGGTTGACCGCCCAGACTTGCACCAAGGCTGGAGCATGAAAATATCTTTTTCCCCTCTGCTTATCACAGAATGACACCTCCACATTCTTAAGGGAAAAGAGAAAAATAGGAACCTCTCTGCAACAGGAGAGAATGGGACTCATGAGCGTATATGAAAACACATAAATATGCAAGTGAAATTGAAGCCACATTTCATTTTGTTGGGGGACAGAGTGTGAATAATGCCTTTACTCTCCCTAATGACAGAAATCGTATCATGATATCTTTTTATTCATCTCCTGGCAGAAGCTACCTGTATTACTTCTGAGTCTCTCTCTCCAGCATGACACGTGTTTCAGTGGCTCTGGATGTGTTTTGGAGGGGCGGGGAGAAAGGATGTGTAAGAATTAGAAGTGAAAGTCCAGGTACGCTTGAGCAACACTCTAAAGCATAACCCCTTAGTCACTCAGGAAGGGCAGACACCACCTCCTCCCTGTCCCTGAGCAGAAGGCCTGGGTGTCACTCAATTACAGCAGCCCCACTTCCCCAGGACAATGCTTTCTGCAGTTTCGGTTACACCACAGGCTGGAAATAGAAAATAACAAATTTTAGAAATAAACAGTCCATATGATTTTTTTTTTTTAAATCATAGCTGTGTACATTAATGCAGTCATGGGGTACAATGTGCTGGTTTTATATCATATGTATTAAATTGTATATTCCTCTGAGTGGCGTGACGCCATCTCACAGTGCCTTGTTGTCCTGCTCCGACTAGCCCAGGATATGAACCTTCCGTTTATTCGGCGTATCCACACTGTCTACACTGCCCACCTGCCAGTCACTTAGCAGCCATCTCCCTTTTCAGGTGGGCTGTTGCCGTATGCCAGTGTTTTTATTTTATTATTATCATTTTTTATTGTTGGGGATTCATCAAGGGTACAAAGAACCAGGTTACATTGATTGCATTTGTTAGGTAAAGTCCCTCTGATAATTGTGTCCCGCCCCCGAAAGGACTGTCACACACCGTCACCTCCACCCCCTTCCCTCCTTCCTTTCCTCCAATGCCAGTGTTTTTATTCAAGTAACCCTTATTTTACTTAGTAGCCCAAAGCACAAGAGTCCTGTATCTGTTTATAAATTCATTTTTATCATATGTATGTACGTGTAGGAAAAAACATAGAGCCTACAGGATGTAGTACCATCTGCAGTTTCCCACGCGGACTGGGGGGTGTTGTCTTTAGAGCATATCCCCATGACTAAGGGGGACCCCAGTACTGGCTTCACCATCTTCCGTTCAGTTAATGTAGGATAGCAAATTGAACTGTTACCCCAGTGCCACTGACATGTGTGTGACAGGGTGAAGGCTGACCAAAGGCAGTCACCCCCAAACAAAGGCAGCATCCTAGAGCCCTCTCCGTCTTCCCAGATCACTTTTTCCTAAATGAGCAGAAACAGCTTATTTGACTCATGAAGTTCCAGAGACTCTGTTGTCCCTGGGCCGCTGTGGTATGTGGCCCGTTTTTCTGTTTTTCTCAAGGCCTGGCTGTGTTCAGCTGGGCTGGGCTCACCTTTGAATTCAAGCCCCAGTGAAGAAAGCGACTTAAGCCAAGTCAACCCACTTCTCTGCTCTGACTGTTCAGCTTCTTTGCCTCTCGTGGCCTCTGCTAATTTAGGGTTTATAATCCTTAGGGTCTCAGGATTGGGGCAGGAAGCAGTGGGATACTTCTTTTGATTCTGTTCCATGCTGTATTTTCCAGCTACATAACTGTGGGTCCTTGTGATGGTGCTGATGGGGACCAAATTTTCTCTGTCCTTTGTTTTTCTACTTTATTGCCCAGAAAACTTGAGGTACAGGGAGCACCCTGAAAATAACCATAACTATGTATAATAGTGCAGAAGAAGTCATTTGGGGTGACTCCTTCACCTGGGAATGGGCTTGCATTGATGTGTTTTCAGTAATGGCTTTGAGTGACTTTTCTGTTGATATATGTGAACTTATGCTAAAAATAATGGACTCTAGGTTTCTGGAAATCTGCCTTTTAATTACACAGAAACATTATCAGTCTTAGAGCTATTTAGTGAATAATGAAATTAAGTAGGTAATAGTGTAATTAATTCTAATATAGTCATTTGTTGACTTGCAAATGTCAATATACAGCTGACTATAATAGATTATGGGACCTCTGGAACCTCAATATTAAACTAAAGCAGTTCAAAGATGTAAGGTATGTGTTTGTAGATGCATAGGTATTTACAAATGTATTAAATTGCTGTAAAGACAAGTGTTATCATGCTGTTCTACATTTATTGATTTTTTAAATGGTCTTAATGTTGTAGATTGTAGTTAAAAGATTAGAAACCCCAAGCTATAAATATATTCCAAGTCCCTTCCATTTGTGTAAGTACATAATGATTTTAAGAAACAGTTTGATAAATAAATCATTTCCCAAGAGTTAAATGTCCAAAAGTTTGGCTACATTTATGACCATATGTTATCTGTTTGCAATCTAAAAAGCTTGAACTGTTTTATAATTGTTTGTATTTCTAGTGGTGTTCATTTTTTCTTTCCCAAAGTTCTTGAATGTCAGGTTGAAAATAATTTATCTGAGATTATATAAAATATTACAAATTAATGAAGTCATAAGTTAAAGAACTTCGTCTCCATTGCCTGACTTGGTGGAGTGATTTTCTAATCTTAATTCTTCTTTAATTTTCTATTTACTTTTGCACTAATTTTATAAGTATAGCATTTTAAGTCTATTAGTTTTTCTGTTCTAATCAGATTGTCAACAAAAGACACTAATATTAGTTCGTTGATAACATCCATTTAACTTTTACATATCACAAAAACAAAATCAAGAAATTCTGGGTACATGGCGAAGGGGAGGAACGGGAGAAGACGGTTACCTTGGACAAGTAAGCAAACAACGTTAATGGGACTGAAGACAAAACTTGGAGCTTTCTGGCTTCTTGGGCAGAAATGAACACATGACCATTGGCTTTGCTCTTATTAGGTAATAAATGAAATATACTAGCTTAGAAGTTAGGAAAATGGTACTTTAATACGATTTCTGAAAAGAATCTATTGCAGGAGGCTATTTTTTTCTATAAAAGCGTATATACTGACATATGGGCAATTTACAACAGCTGAGTGAAATTTAAGGCACATACGTATATAATGGCCGTTCTGAGATTAATTAAAGAAACCTGGGCTTCATTCCTGATTCTTCCCTGGGCTTCCATGCGCTATATCACTTAATTAACCAAATAATGTTCCTAAAATTTTCAGAATCACCATTTTATCCTGTTCCATCACCCTCCATCTTTGAAACCATCATCATGGGTCTCCTGTACAGCATATGCTCTCCTAACAGAATTGTTTTTATCTAAATTGTTTTATCTAATTGTTTTTGTGTGGTTTTATGTATTCAAAGGATATTGTATACTGCATAGCACTAAATACATTCTTAATGTAAGTCTGGGCTGCTAGGTTCCCTAACAATTCCTTGCCACTGTTTTCTTTCTTTCTTTTTTTTCTTTTATTGAATCATAATTGTGTATGTTAATACTTTCATGGGGTACAGTGTGTTGTTTCCATATACAATTTGAAATACTTTCAACCAGTTGGCCAACATAGCCTTCATGTCATTCTCATAGTTGTTGTGTTAAGACATTTATATTCCACGTTTAGAAAGATTCACATGTACCCTTATAGGATAAATCATAGGTGTGATCCCAGCAATCACTCTCCCTCCCCTCCCTCTCCCCGCCCTCTCCCCGCCCTCTCCCCTCCCTCTCCCTCCCCGCCCTCTCCCCTTTCCCCTTTCCCCATATTCTTGGGCTAAAATTGGGTTATAGCTTTCCTATGACAGCTAAAAATTAGTTTCATAACAGGGTTGAGTACAGTGGATACTTTTTCTGCCATTCTTGAGATACTTTGTAGCCACTGTTGTCTATTGCAACCTTGCAACTGTAAGCTTGAGTAACTATGACATTATCACCATAGTTCGGTGATGATGAATGGACAGCAGATCTTTTAGTTCGAGCTGACTTCTTCAACATAATAATTAGCACTGGCATGCAGCCATGTGAGAGTAATTTGTATTTAAAAATGAAAAAGTATAATTTTGTAATTCAGTGGTTGCTTAAAACAATGAAACAAAGGAATACTCCCAAGTGAATAAGATGCCAACTCAGTTGAGTTCATAATCTGATTTAGTTTCTTTTTTTGTGTATAGTGAACTTGTGGGAAGAACTCTACATTTGTTTTATGTTGCCATCATTTTTCACATTCAGTTAAACAAAAAGAAGTTAGGCCAATCCATAGTCAGCTGGTAATCCTTGAGTGTCCTTAACTAATACAAACTCTTTGACAAAAGTTGCTGCAGCAAGGTCGATTCTGTCACTAAACTCTGCTTCTCAGTTATGTCCTTGGTAAGATGAATATGTTTTTATAAGCAAAAGCTAGCATTGAATTTAGTTATCTCTGAAGATCCAATACATAAATATAATTTCAATTGAGAAATTCTTTGGGTAATTTGGATGTCATCTATTTGGAAGATTCCCGAAACTTTTAGGTAGCAAAGACATCTCCAGGCATACTTCAAGTTTCTTAAATTTCTTTTTCCCTCTTTCTTCTCTTTTGTTGAAGGGAACCCTATAGTTCCATTGATTTTATTTAGCTATAAAAATACATATCCCTTATGGGGAGGGGGGAGGGAGAAGGGAGGGGGGAATGGGTGGAGGGAGGGGGTTTGGAGGGATCACTTCTGAGGTTTATCTTACAGGGGTACAAGTGAATCTAAGAGTAGAATGTGAATGTTTTAAAACAATAACTGAGAAAATGACATGAAGGCTGTGTTGACCAGTTTGATGGAAGTATTTCGGATTGCATGTGAAAACCCCACACTGTACCCTAGAAGTGCATTAATGTACATAGTTACCATTCAATAAAAAAAAAAAATATGTATCCCTACATGTTCACAATACTGTCTCTATATAGGAATTTCTCCTTTGTTTTGGTAATAAAAGAACAAATTACACTTAAAAATTAGAGTATTAGAATTATTCCCATTCACCTCACTCTCTATTATGTTTATTTTTGTACGGTATATTAAAGTCTACTAGTATTTTAAGCATTCTTTACAATTGTGGGGATAGTAAAATTGACTGGATAATAAAAACTCAGAGTCATGATTCTGTTATTGTTGGATAATTTATAAGAATCTGAGATCGCCCTTGATATATTCATAATATGAAGAGAGATAGTATAAAATATTTTAGCAAGGATAAGCATCACGCAAGTATAATGTCAAATGAGCAACTTTAATATTAAACTAAGTCTATTTCCTGGAAACTATGGCTTTTATGCAGAAAAATGGTAGAGTTATGAGCAGATCGCTGTCATAAGAATAATAAAGAGTTTAGAAAATGAACTGAATCTTTTTGCTTATTTCTGAGATGTACTGGGAGATGATACATATTGCATTGTGCTAAGAATAGGCAAACTTCTCCAACATCAGACTTTTGGAAAAGTGATTTGCTCACTGTAAGTGTTAAGGTAATGAGATTTAAAAAAATATGTTTGTCAATATTTTTGTTACAATCCATATTAATAGCATATGGTTTTTGGCTTTTCATTTTCAAAGAGAGTAATTGTCAATATCACTGCTTGTGGGCAGACAATGAGAATCTGTTTAATCCCTTGAAATATTCTAGAAAACATAAAAGCTTTTGTAAGTATTAATAGAACATGAAAGTTACACTAATGCCAACGAAATCGTCTCTCCAGCAATAAACTAAATGGCCATTTAAGCTTTTTATGCTCATTTATTTCACGAGATGATGGACATCTTTCTTATCAACTATCCTATCTTTACTATTATTCTGATGAAATCGCAGCTGAATGCATATTTCCAGTTTTACTTAGATTTTGTCTGCTTTCCAAAAACTACCACTGACCTAATATCTTTGCCTGTCCTAACCTCGAGTTTCAAAATGCAAATGAAAACTGCTGATCTCAGACCACATGTGGTGGTGGTGGTGGTGGGGGTGGGGGGGGGAGTTCCCACTTTTACCTTCCATAAACTAAAAAGAATGGGAAGCTCTAGGGAAAATTATTTAGAAAAATTAAGTGTATGTTGTCTGATTACCATTTCCTATTTGTTCTACCAGTCTAATTTTGCTTGAGTTTACCAGACTTGCTGGGAAAGTAAGATAGAGTAGAAAAAAGATGGCAGTAGTATGTACTAGAATTCCTGTGCCACTGACCCAAACCAAAGTATGTCACTAACACAGTTTTGCCTCAACCTGATACCCCACATGCCTGCAGCTTCAACAAGGTGGTACAAGTGTATACATTTTTGTGGGGTTGGTGGTAGAGATGGAAATTGGCATAGAATATGATGTCATCTTAATTGAATAAATTTAATATATCTCACTTTTAGAAAGTACATACAAATACATGACCCAGACCTCATAGAATATCTTCCTTTGTAAACTAGATAATTAAAAACTGAGTTGCTTTACGCTGAAAGCCATTGAGTTCCCCATATCAACATAATACCAGCTGAAATTTCTCATACTACCTATGTAGCTAAAGTTCAAGATTGTTTGATGTTCTGTTTCTAGTTAGAGTGATCTACTTGTTACATTTTTAGTAGTAGGGTTTTAATTGTATTAATACTAATATCAGTCTTGCTAACATTAGTATAATGGCATCAAAATAATATAATATTAGCATTATTAGTATCACTATGCTTATAATAGTACTATTACCCAAACATTCCTTGTGAAATAATAGTTCTAGAGTAAATTATGTCACCAAGATGCCAGTGTTTTCACCTGTGAAACAGGGTTAATAGGTGTTTTCTTTAACAAGTATTAATTCTGGTTATAGGGGTTCTTTAAATTTTGACTCTCACTATTATACAATTTCAGATCCAAAAAGTGATTATGGTAATATGTTTAAATGGGTAAGTTCACCTAGGTACTGCAGGCTGAATTTCCTTATAATAAAGGTTCAATGGTTGTATGAAAAACAGAAGAGCATATTGGGAAAATGACAAGCTTTGGAGCCATAGGGACATTAATTCCACTTTGAATTTGGAACTTTTCATACACTAGCTACTTAGCCTTGTCACCTTTGGCAAAAGAATATAATGCTCCCTCACTGTGTGGAGAGAGTTCACAGCCGCAGAATAGATGCTCCTTAAATGTAACTCTCCTTTGCTTTCTTTCCATTAACAGCATTAAACATTCTCTTTTTTTATCTAGGAGTCATTAAAACATATGGCACATGAAGATTTCAATTCATTCAGCCTTTAACGATTTCTTATTATTCCTGCAAATTAAAAGTAGAAAAAACAGTACCCTACATTAAAGGGAAACAAAAAATAAATGCAGATATAAAAAGGCAACATTCTTTCGACGTACTATGGAGTAAGTGGTTACCCAAGTAGCATTAGGTTAGGAGTCAGCAAACATCATTTGAAAAAACCCAAAGATAATGCTTTGGGGAAAAAAGTCAGTGGTATATTGTAGACATAGCGACTTCAGCTATCATTCATATTAGATAGGACACTGGGTAGAAGGAGGAGGGTAAGCAGTGCTTCTAAGTTTAAATCTTAGAAACACAGCGTAGTGATGGGAATGACGCCGTGAGACTTCCCTGAAACACCAGGAAGCAGCCTGGGAAAGAAATGGAATCACACGGCACAGTTGTGCCATCAAAATGCAATTTTCAAAGCAGTCACCGTACCACTCACCTGAAGTTTGTTCCCAAATGTTGGGCAGGAGAGCACTAGTGAGAACACAAGATGTTCAGAAACATTTCCGCACAGCCCGTACCGGCATAGAGAGAGTATTGCTCTGAGTAGAGGTGATTCTGAATAAGCTCAACTGGATGTCCCGAGTACAGGCACGTTCTTTAATTTCCACCATGTAGTACCAGTTGGAAATAGTTGGTACAGTGAGCCTTTGAAAGCCTCTTAAGGTGTAACATACCGTGAAGCATATAGTTTTCCCCAGAAGTATTGATGTATAAGCATTTACTGATTTACAAAATTTCTTGCTTGTTTGTCTCTGTACAGATGAGAAAGAATGATGAGTCCATTTAGGATATTAAAGCCACCGCGGCATTTAAAGTTTTATCATTTTACTTTAATCAAACAATGTTTTCTGCCTGAACACATTACTTAGACTTAACTTTTCCCTTATTTTAGTCTTCAGTAATGGGAATTTATTTATTTATTTATTTATTTTGCAGGGTTATTTTTGGCCAGGGCTGGGTTTGAACCTACCACCTCCGGCATATGGGGCTGGTGCCTTACTCCTTTGAGCCACAGGTGCCGCCCAGGAATTGATTTTTTTAAAACATAAATACATGTTTTTCCCAAAGGACAGGGTTTTTGAGTAAAAATAATTATTTTGTAAGTGTTCCTGCATATGAAATAATAAGTAAAAAACAAGGAAATGTTAAGTATGGGCACATTGAGATGCAAATAGGTGATGAGGGGGTTAATTTGTCGCCATGGGACTGGACAGTGCGTGAGATTTAAATATGAACCTTATCTCCGAAGTCCACACGACGAAGTGCTCGTCCAAGAAGGTGGGATCATAAATAATATACTTAGGTTTTGTTTTGGTTCACTTGCAACATTCAATACAATTCAGTGAAATACTGATTAGCACAGGCTGCAAATTTAGAATCAAAGCATCTATCTGTACTTGTCTAAATTCCCTAATTAACCAAGATATTATGTCATTATTATAGCATTTCAATTTTTATATACACAATGGCACTGTTTTATTATTTTACTCCCAAATTGTTTAAAGTAAATACCTTATGCTCAGTTTCATTACTGAATACAGGGGGGGCATGATTTACCCTGCAGTATCTCTTGTATGTGCTAATCCCTCTACTTCAACAACCCAGGTTTGATTTTCAGATGGCCAACCTTTCTTTTTTTTTTTTCCCAAGTTTAACAAGAAATTTAATGTTTGTGCATTGCTCCCATTCAAGATCTAACAGTCTCATGATAGTACACAAAATATGAAACAACAATAATGAATGTCACTCAGCAAGACACCACTATAAGTCAACGGGAACGCAACTATGAGACCCTGATAGGCCAAGGTTATGAAACCATACTGAGTTGTTTGTACAGTGCTGCCAACGTAAGAGGGTGGTGGCAAGTTCATGATCTTATTTGTCGTGACTCATAGTCCAGATGGCCAGCCTTTCAAAGGGAAGCCTTTTGTTCAAGGCAATTACTGCTTCATTTTCAATGTCTTCCGGAATATTAGCATATCAAAAGTATTTCCTGCTCTCACTCTATTTGCCTTTATTTTATTGATCACTTTCAATATTCTGTTTTCACTACTTTTCTAAATAACTAGTTTGTTTTTACTCCATAGTTCATAGTTTGTTTTCTGTCCCACCAGCATTTCCAGGGATTTCCTGGTGTTTAAGTCATCATTTTTTTTTGTGTGTGTGTATTTGATCATTTTATTTGCAACATATGAGCAAGACTTACATCCCTTTCTGTGAAACTGTTCTCTTTAAATAATTTGAGGGGAAGGGCCTTGAGATGTATCAATTATAAAATATGTTTCAAAGAAAACATTTAAAAATTTACAAATATAAATGAGTACTTTATGAATTCTCTACAAAGTTCACCAACCAATGTAAAAAATCTCTTTCTGCTTAATATAAGGCATGTCCAATTTATGTCATTTTGTAGAATTATTTTTGTTTTGTGGGAGACTTTTCCCTTTGTCAGTCCTGATTTTTACTTGTTTCTCTGAAATGTTCAGAGTATCTGCAAGATTTTTCCCATTGCCTCTCAGTTCATTCTGGTACCTATTATGAACAATAATTATAAAATGGCTTACTAGGTTATAATATTTTAGAGAGTAATTTCTCTATTTCTACTCTCTAAGACAGTATGATACCCCTTAAAATGATCTTAATGTAATTTTCAGTTGGTATGGTTGCCAGAATCTTATAATTCTAAAATACTCAGAACTTAATATGCAATTGGAAATATTTCTGTCAATGTCTGCCTGGCACACATTTTTATATAATAAAACATGATAATTATAAGATATCTATAAAGGGTCTAATTATTGCTGCAGCACCTAATTCCTTCCCAGTATTATTATATAATTTGAAGTTAAAGAAAAGCCACCAGGGAACGTCTCTGTCTTTAAAGATTCAAAGGTGCAGTCAGGTAATTAGTCAAATACAGTTTGCTGCTTCTCTCTAATTCACCCCATCAAACGTCCTCTTCGTATTGACCTTAGTCACCTTCATTTTGTTAAATCCAATGCTGTTCCCACTTTTCTTCTAATTTTTCAGAATTTGGTGGGGTTGGTTAGTCTCTACTCCCTGACTGTCCCATCGTGTGCCTCCCTTCATCCTGGTTCTGCTTCCCTCCTGCTCTGTAACTTACCGTCTTGGTCTCAATTACCGGCGTCTCCTTTCTTTCCGTCTCTTCACATGGGAGTACGCCAGGTCTCAACTCTTGTCCTCTCCTCTTTTTTTCCCCCAGCTCCATGCATTCCCCTGGTGATCTTAGATAATCTCATGGGCTCAGATGGGCTCGAATCCCCCAACTTGTTATACACAACAAGTTGTTGGTTACTCTTAAATCTGTCTCTTACCAAGATTCTTCCCTTAAAATTCATGTTGGTGTATCCACCTGGCAACTGAGCATCTTCAGTGTGATGTCTGAAAGAAACGTCATGTTAACATGGTCAAAACAGAATTCCTGTCTCTCAAAGCCCATTCTCTGTCTCCCTTCATAGCAATCCACTCTAAAATGTTGAATTTGGGGCCTGAACACACCAGAGTCATCTTGGCCTCCTTGTTTTTTCTCACACATGTTACGATGTTGTGGGAGAACTGATTACTTTCCAGAATCTGACCCTTTCTCCTCACCTACACTCGGGTCATACCGGTCTGAACAACTCTCATCTCTTACTTGGATCACTGTGCTCTCTGTTTCTGCCCCATTATCTTCCATTCTGTTTTGAACAGAGGAACAAGAATGATTTTCTAAATTTAAGTTAGATTAGGCCAATTCTGTGCCTAGTGTCTTGCAGTGGCTTACTTTTTACTTAAGGCAAAAGGCAAAATATTTAGGATGGCCCATAAGACTTTGCACTGTCTTATTTTTACTACTTCTTGAATAGCAGTGTTTAACTGGGGGTTGATTTTACACCTTCAGGGGAAAGTTGATAATTATTGATGATCACCATAAGTGGCAGGCAGGGGGCCTGTTAATGTCCTCTAACGGGTGGAGACCAGGGATGTTACCAAATGTCCTACAATGTCCAGGGCAGCCCCTCACAACAGAGAAATATTGGATCTAAAGTATCAGCATTTGAGGATCCTGGCTGCAAAGTCTCCTTTGCAAATGTTCTCTCTTTCAACTCTGAACACTGACATTCTTGCTAACCTTTGGAAACCCAGAAATGTGAAAACCTCAAATCTTTTATACTCTTTCCCCTCAGTTTTGAATATTTTCTTTCTAGACACTCACGTGATTTGTTCGTTTGCTTCCTCTAATCTCCATTCAAATATCAAATCTCACTGAATCGCTGATCACCCAATATAAATTAGAATACCCCAGCTCTCTTCCCCCCTAACTAGTGTCTATTAGGCTTATTAAGATCTAATACTTGTATTTTATTTTATTAATTGTTTCTCCTCATTAGAATGTGAACTTCTATGTGGGATAGGTGTTTTGTTTCTTTTCTTTCCTGGTTTTCCCACTAGAACAATGGCTGGCATTTAGAATATTCACTGAGAAGGTACTCAATAAATATTTGTGGAAATCAAAATGTAAACCATTGAAGAGGAGGAAATCAATAGGGTCTTGGATGGCATGTAAGACAAACATAAACCCAGACATTGGCCACAGCAGTGTCTAATCTGGTCACAGAAGGATGCCTGGTTTGTTTGTTGAAAAGGGTGGTGTTTGCCTCTGTACTTTAGATTGGAGCACACAGCATGCTCCAATTGGGCCTTGCAATTTTTTAAAAAAATTGTGTTGTTTGGAGAAAGGGCAGAAATAAAGCTCAAAAGGCATGGAGTGAGTTAAAGGAAATGGAGTATGAAACGTGAGCAGGGGAAGGACCAGGCAGGATCTTCTCACTTACTGTAAATCTGGATTCCTTGAGTGCAGTGGCCATGAGGATATGAGCCACAGAGTCATTTTATGTCAAGGAGCTCCCTGGTCATAGCTGCCTTTGAGAACGTCAGAATTACTGTGCAGTGGGCGCTGAGCTGGAGGAACAGACAATGTCGAAAAGCAAAAAGATCAATTAGGACAAAGCTTTAGTACTTAGGAAAGATGGCAATGCTTTTTAAATATTTTATTTCCTAGACATCTTCATATTGTAAGGAGTTCCCATAATAGACTTTAAAAAAAATTCTTTAAATAGCTTGTAGATTTAAGTAGAAAAAGAACATGATCCTTAAAAAGTAGGAAACATGAAGATGGTGCTATATGCCTAGATATTGTGCCTGTAACCTGCTGGAGAAATAACATTAAAAAGTATGTTCTTGGAAATTGGCTATTCCTTTTAGTCACTGATTTAATAAAACTCAAGGTTTCCTGTTGAATTCCTTGTATGAGGTTTTTCGTTTTCTTTACATTTAATTCTCTGCCCTGATTGTGTTTTTGTTCGCCTCTAAATACACATGTGGAAATCTGCCCCCCATGGTGACGGCTTAGGAGGTGGGGCTTTGAGGAGGGGATGACATCATGAGGGCAGAGCCTTCGCCAGTTGTGCTGTCATAATACCCCAGAGAGCTAGTTTGCTGTTCAGCCAGGTGAACACACAGCACAGGTGCCTTCAATGGAGCAGAAAGTGAGCCCTCAGCAGACACAGAACATGCGGCACCTTGATCTTGAACTTCCCAGACTCTAGAACCATGAAATGTGTTTCTGTTGTTTATAAGTCATTCACTTGATGGTATTTGATCATGGCATTCAGAATGGACTAAGGCACTTGATTTATCTTGCCTGTTTGCTGGTGTGTGTGTGTGAGAGAGAGAGAGAGAGAAGGGGGAGGGAAGAAAGGAGAGAGGGAATATTATTGTTTCAAATTATAGTGATTTTTTTTCTGTTCTATTTCATTAGTTCTCATGCTTTGGGAACATTTTGGAGTTTACAAATAGAAACTAAAGCAGCCTAGTTCTTTTAGCAACTTTTCGGTAGTCTATATGAATTGCTGCAGAAATATTTCTTCCCCCAAACTCCTGTTTCTAGGCCTCTTGTTTTGCATAAGCTATTATTTTAGGTGTTACATCCTTCAGATTCTCAGAGTGAGTTTTGGCTTACTGCATTACTATTTTGATGTTAGAAAACTTGCTGGTTTAAAATGCACTGTGTTCTGAAACAATGCTATGGGTTTACTATTTGGGCCACGAAGTATAGAAAAGTAACAACGATTGCCAGAAAAAAAAAATCCTCTAGGAATAAAGATTAAGGCAGTGCTTTCTGCTTACACAGGGAGGCATGAGAAAACATTTTCTGCATTTCAATGATTCTATTTCACAAACTTCATGAATAATCTTACTCCATTAAGCATATTTGTGACCATGGGAGCCCAGTTTGGTCATCCATAAAATAGATTGAATTCGATGATATTTGTGCTATAAAATCCTATATTTATAGGTCCAGCTGACAGTAATATTAGCTGGAAATCGATCATCTGCCTGTGTATTAGTTTAAATTTTCTCTTTAGGTCTATGACTTGAGGGGTGGAATCTTTAATTTCCTCATGTAGGAAGTTAAGAGGGGTTACATGGATGCTTCATTTCACATATGTATGACATTTTATGCCATTTATTCTTCTTGAATTACAGAAATGTTTAAAGGCCCGAAAATGAGCTCATTGTACTACTCTGTTTCGGTATGAGAGTTAGGGAGCTAAAGACACATTTCTGAAAAACAGGGTGTCCTCAGGATGATTCTAAGTGAAGCCGCCATCTAAGAAACATTGTAGTGTATAGAGTGATGGGGTAACTTGAGGGAAGCCCTAAGACCTTGGTAATCCAAGATCAGTACACTTGACCCTGGAGGTCTTTTTCTTGTTTCAGATATTCTGACTCTCTGATTTAGAGACCATTGACAAGAGCAGCTTTTGTTTGTCAAAATACTTTTTGTGTTTTGTTTAGGAAATCCTTCCCTTTGCTAGGCTATAAAAAAATTCTGTTTCACATACTTCTTTTATACTTTGCTGGTCTAATGCAAGCTTAGTTACATAAGCATTGTTTCCCTCATGTGGACAACATATGGTCTCAGCATTAATTACTGGAAGGTCCTTCCTTTCTCCCTAATAACACAGTATGTTATATATAACAATTTTCCACATAGATTTACTACAGCCTTATAATAAACCTTGATAACATTTCTTGGGGCATACCTTGGTTATTATCAGCCATGGAATCTTCCTAATAAATTTTCAAATTAGAATGTCAAGTAACTAAAGGAATGTATTATAATTTCTATTGGAATTGTATTAATTCATAAATCAATTGAGGTTGAACTAATATATTTATTACACTGTCTTACCTTCACACACAGAATATCTCTGCCTGTGTTAAAGTGGGCTTTAACATCTACAAAATTCTATAACTTACTGGCATAAAGAGTTTATCTCACTATTTTTGTGCTTAGTTTTAGGTGGCAAATACTTTTGTTAAAGTTTACTACAGCTAATAATTAAAGAATCAATTTATTAAATGTATTTTTTAGATTATTTTCTATTCATGTATTATAGAATTGTGTATCTATAAATAATCAAAATCATTTTCTCTTTCTAATGATAATGTCTTTTAGTTCTTTTTCTGGCCTTATACTATCTGGGACCTCTAGTATAATCTTCTTAATTATTTTTAGGGTGGTAAAAACACAAAAAATTTACCATCATAGCAATTTTTCAGTGCCCAGTAGCATTAACTGTATGTATGTTGTGTAACTTATCTCTAGAACTTTTTCATCTTTTAAAGCAGAAGCTTTGTATGTATTGAATCAACTCTTTTCCCCTCCTCTACCCACTGGCAACAACAATTGTCCTTACTTTTTTAACTACAGATTTTTAAGAATTTGATGACTTTAATTTTGTAGCTCTTCAGTCATCTTTATTGATGTTTCCCCTTGTTATTTCAACTCCTCTTTGTCAGTTCGTTTATTTTTTAATTTCAAACTATTAAGAGGGTACAAATGTTTTTGTTACACGATTAGTTTCTGTAATACTTAATTCAGGGCTAGAAACATGCCCATCACCTTGATAGTGTTCATTGAATCTGTTAGTAGGTTTTTAACCTCTCCCCTCCTCTTTTTATCCCTTTCTTGATTTCCAATGACTTTTTTGCAGGGCGATGAAGTCTCACTCTGCTGCCCTGGCTAGAATGTTGTGGCATCAAACTAGCTCACAGAAACCTCAGACTCCTGAGTTCAAGTGATCCTCCTGCTTCAGCCTCCCAAGTAGCTGGGAACACAAGTGCATGCAACCACACCAGGCTAATTTTCCTGTTTATAGTAGGGACAGGTCATGCTCTTGCCCAGGGTGGTCTGGAACTCCTGAACTTAAGCAATGCTCCCACCTTTGCCTCCCCGAGTGCTAGGATTGTGGGTGTGAGCCACCACTCCTGGCCAATTTCCAATGACTTTAACTTCTGGGCCCATGTCTGCCCATCAGTTAGCTCCAGATTATTAGGGATACATGTGCATGTGTTTGTTTTTCCATTCTTGAGATACTCGGCTTAGGATGATGGTCTCCAGTTCATTCAAATTGCTCTAAAGGACCTTAATTCATTTCCTTTTATGGCTTAGTAGTACTCCATGGATTATATACACCACATGTTGTTAATCCACTCGTGAATTGATGGACGCTTGGGTTGATGCCACATCTTTGCCACTGTGAATTGGGCCTCAACAGACATGTGAATGCAGGTGTCTTTTTGATAAAATGACTTCTTTTCCTTTAGGTAGACATGGAGTAGTGGAATTGCTGGATTGAATGAAAGGTCCTACTTTGACTTCCTTGAGAAATCTCTGTATTGTTTTCTGGAGAGTTCTACTTTGCTGACCCACCAACAGTAGATAAGGATTCCTTTCTCTCTGCGTTCTCATCAGCATCTATTATTTTTAGACTATTTAATAAGAGCCATTCTGACAGAGATAAGGTGATATCTCATTGTGGTTTTAATTTGCATTACCCTGACAAGTAGTAAAAAAAAAAAATGACTAAGATAACTTCTAAGTAGAATCAGGCAGTATTTGTCTTTATACAACTGGAGTATTTCATTTATCATTACGTACTCAAGTTTCATCCACATCCATACGACAGGGCTCCCTTCTTTTTTAAGATTGAGTTGAACCTTACCTTGAAAGTGACAATGATATAACCTAAAAATTTGTTCCCTTATGTTAATTTGAAATGAAAAAAAGATTGGCTATTATTACATTGTCCAAGGTGCCCGTAAAGTTCACGTGCAATTTAAAATAGTTGCATGTGAACTTCATGGACACCCTGTATGTATATGACCATATTTTCTTCATTCATTCATCTGTAGATAGAGGTTTCCTCCACCACTTGCATGTAGTGAATGAGGTTGCAGGGAACATATGTATGCAAATGTATCTTTGAGATTCTATTTGTAATTCTTTTGGATAGACAGGGTATCCATAAACAATTAAGATAGTTGCAACTGTTTTAAATTGCACACTAACTTTATGGACACCTTTATGGTTGAGAAATGGGAGTATTGGATCATAAAGTAGTTCTATTCTTAATTTCTTCATCACCTTCATTCTGATTTCCATACTGACCGAATCACTTACATTCGCACACACAAGGCACGAGGGGTTTTATTTCTCCACATCCTCACCAACACTTCTTATTCTCTCTCTCTTTTAATAATCATCCTAATGCGGGTGATGTGATATCATATGGTGGTTTTGATCTGCATTTCACTGGCTACCAGTGGTGTTGAACATCTTTACCTATGCTTGTTGGCCTTTTGTGTATCTTCTCTGGAAATGTCTGTTTTAACTCTTTCCCCTGTTTCCTAACTGGGTTATTTGGGGATTATTTTGTCCTTGTTGTTCAATCACAGCAGTTTATTAATACATTGCAATAGTAACCTCTTATCAGCTACGTGGTTTGCAAATATTTTCTCCCACTCTGTACGTTGCCCTTTACCTCTGGTGTCCTGTGCTGCGTGGACGTTTTGAATTTTGACGTAGGCCCCATTTATTTATTTTGGCTTCGGTGACTTGTGCCTTTGCTGTCACATCCAAAAAATAATCACCAAATCTAACGTCATGAACGTTTACTTAGTTTTATTTCTAAAGTGTTTGGTACTTTTTTTTCCAAATTGACTTCATTTTTACTATGTTTACAAAGATGGAAATTCTAAAACACCTCAATTGAGACTATTTCTTCCAGAGAGAATTTCGTTTCCCTTTTTCTGCTGGGGCAGAACATCGTCCACCTACACATTGTTTGTATAGATCGTATTTTCTCTAGCCGTTCCTCTGTAGATAAACATTTAGGTCTTTGGGTTTCCTTTCTTCTTCCCTCCCCCCCTTTCTCCTTAAAAGCTTTGTGAGTTCCCTGTGTACCTTAAAATCCTGTAGTAATGTGCAGAACTTTTCACAGCAGCTTGTTTGCCATAGTATCAGAGGTGGGGTGCTTTTGTTTTTGATAAATTTTCACTGGTAGAAATTGTAAATTCTGTGCAGTTAGATCTGTGGATGCTTTTTCCTTCATTTGTTTTATGCTTATACCGTTGGATAAAATAGCCTTCATTTCGATAACATTTATTATATAAACAGACAAGCACAGAAACATAGATCTTTATTTTTGCATGATACCGGTTGAAATATGACCTCTATTAAATTCATATGCAATCCTATAATTAGAAATAGAGGAAAGCAGATGGCATGTTACTTAAAATTGTGTTTTACAAGGAAGACTACATGTACTAAAGGGCCCAAATTGCAGCCTTTTAACATGTTTAGGTAATAAAAATTATTACATTTTATAATCTTGATAACAGTTTCTGCCAAGTAGAATATGATTAAATGGAAAATGTGTAAAAAAACATTTTGGATGATTTCTGTATGCATGAGTTACCAAAATAACCTATAAAAAAGATAGTGAGGGATTAGCAAGTTATTTTAAACCCCTTAAGACAAAAATGTGAACGAAGCAAGATTATTTCTTTACAATTTAAAAGGTGCAGTCATCTAAAGGAAATAATCAATAGATCGTGAAAGTGTATCATATGGTTGAACTCAATTTGGTTTGTCCCATATTCGGGTGAACCATAGGTTATTTACATTAACATTTACCTAATTAATATAGTAACCCTAAAAATTAGGTACTACTCACCTCATTTTGAAAAGGAGAGATAGAGCCACATAATGTTAAATAGTTTTCCCCAAGGCTGTGTCCCAGCAAGTGAGAGGCATACAGAATAGATGCTCGAAGTTAATGGAAAAACCCTTATTTTATTTAGCGTCTTCAGTCCTCTAGAAGTGGAAAAACCTGGAATATCACGTGGAGAGGGAGTCGCTGGTCACCAGTATGGACTGAGCATTCTCTGGGCATGGATCTAATGTGTGGAATTATTTAGCCAATAACTTGGAATGAAACAGTGCGATTAAGAAATACAGCAATCATTGCATGTGAAAACTCCACGCTGTACCCCAGAAGTGCATTAATGTAGATAGCTACCATTCAATTAAGAAAAAAAAAAAAAAGAAATACAGCAATCAACAGGCTGGACAGAACGTACCCTCATGTTCAGACACCTGGGCTAATCTGTGTCAGATTTTGGTGTTGTCAAACAAGAATGAGATTTCTAATGAGGAAAGAAACACCAAATTTTTACCTTATACTTCTTTTTCAAAAGCATCGTGGCAGGTTTCTGTCATTATATGAAACTTAATGTTCTATAACTTTATTGTGATTATAAAGATACTACATTCTCCCTTCCTCCCTACCTCTCTCTCTCCCTTCCTGTCTCTCCCTTTCTCTCTCTCTCCCTCCTTCCTTTCTTTAAGTAAAATTAAAAAAAAAATAAACTAAAAAATAATACATGCTTACTAAAGACATACTGGAAGAAAAAAAAGTACCAATGACATATTACCGACTCTTAACATTTCTACATCCACGTTTTATTCCTCAAATTAAGATAATACTGAAATGCATTGTTTGTTTTTTGATCCCACATGATATTTTTGAAAAAAATTATTAAGTACCAACTATTGAAAAATTTAAAATACACACAAGCACAAAGAAGAAGCATTAGTTATGATGAAACATTCCAGGTTTATTACTATTACTATTTTTTTCTTTTTTTGCAGTTTTTTTGGCTGGGGATGGGTTTGAACCCACCACCTCTTCTATATGGGGCTTGAGCCACAGGTGCTGCACACTATTAATATTTTTATACATTTATAATTGTATGTTAAAATTTGACAGCTAGAAAAGTTAATTTGATTATTCATTTCTGTATTTGAGGCTAGCAAAATTTATAAAGGGCTGTAGGTATATCTGCCTTGGTCCATAGTTCTGAATTTCTAAATCATAGATTTGTTGAACTGAAGTATGTTCAGGCTAAGGAATCTAAGTGCTTTCACTGGGTAGGTCATATACTATCTAGTGACCAAAAGCAGGGTCTTAGGGGTTTATAGCGCTGTATTCTGCTAATATGGCGCTATATATCTTTTAAAATTCTTAGGATATTTTACATAAAATGGTATCCCTTTTTTATACTAACTTCCACATATTTATTTGTGGTCTGCTAACACCTTTCCCCATATTTTAAGTAACCAATAGAATTTCTTGCTAGGATTCTTCAACTCTGTCATTTGCAGGCCTAGGGCTTTCCCAGGAGGAGTTGTTGATAACATAGGTTTCTGGCCTTGGAACTGGCCCAGTGTTGGTTATTGGAGCACAGGGAACCTGAAAACCATCACGCTCTTCTGTGGAGTCAGGCGGATGGGCTGAGAAGAGCACCGATCACATCAGTTCAGATTCTGCCTCTGTCTCCTAACGAGACAGGTGACCTTGGCAAGAGCATCAGTTTTCTTACAGGACATTCCAATTATTGTACTTTTCAGCTCCAAATTTTATATTTGACTCCTTTTCATAATTTCTATTTTTTTTATTCCTATCTGGATAATCCTCTTGGTTTCCTTCAGTCCTTTGCCCATGGTGTTCCTTGGCTTTGGGGGCATCCTGATGGTCATGGGGGGGCAATTTGAAGATTGTTTTAAGGGGAAATTGATAACGCATGTGAAACACTTAGAATAAAAACGCTTGGGCTGCCCATAGTAAGCCCTCAATAAATATCAGGTCATTATTATGAATAAAGATTAATTCTGACCCAGCCTTAGATTAGGTACTGTAAAAACATCCACCATAATCTGTGAAGAAGACGTTTCCTAATTATATAAAATTCTTAATGGACCATTTGGCCGCTATTGCTATGAGTTTAGGTAAGTCTTAACAAGAATGACTAGTTTTATGTAAGTCTTCACTACACACATAAGGTGAGTCAATATTATGTAAAAACCTATCAGGGAAGCAGCTGAAAACTGTTCTCAGATTGGTGGGGCAAGATTAGCCTTTTCACTATGCCTGGTGAAAGGGGGTTGCTACTATTGCAAACTTAAAGGGAAGGATCAACAGAAAGTCCAGAAACATTGTAAGAAAGAGTCATAAATCAGTGGAGAAGAGAATCCTTATTTAGTAAGTTCTTTGAGAATTAATTTGGGTAACTTGTTACCCCAAATTTTGTATAATATTATCATAATGCCATTTATAAATTGAAGAAAGAAACAAATATAAATTATGAGGTATACTTCTGTGGAGTTGTTTTGCATTGTTATATTTATGGTTATAAAGATGAAAACACAGGACCATATGGCTCATTAGTACACTCTGGGATGTGAATTGTGTGTCTGTGTCTGTCTGTGGACACACAGTACATTTTATTTTACTGAATTGATGGGCACTAGGGTTGAGTCTCCATCTTTGCAATTGTGAGTTTTGTTGCAGTAAATATTTGAGTGCATGTTTTTGTTTGTTTGTTTTTGATGTGTTATCTTTTCCCTGTGGTAGATCCCCAGTGGTGAAACTGCTGGTTCAAATGATAGGCTTACTTTTAGTTCTTTGAGAAAGCTCCATACCTTTTTCTCCATAAGGGCTGTGCTAATTTGCAGTTCTACCTACAGTGCATAAGAATTCTTTCTCTCTGCATCCACTTCAGCATCTATTCTTTTTGGAGCATTTTAATTATAGGATGAACGTGATATCTCATTGTGCTTTTATTTATTTTTATTTTTTATTAAATCATAGCTGTGTCTGTTAAGGCAGTCATGGGGTACAGTGTGCTGTTTTTATATATAATTTGAATTATTTTCATCAAACTGGTTAACATAGCCTTCGTGTTGTTTTTCTTAGTTATTCTGTTAACATTTATATTCTACACCTAGTGAATTTCACATGGAACCTTATAAGATGAACCATAGGCATGATCCCACCAATCACCCTCCCTCCCCTCTCTCCCCTCCCCTCCCTCTCCCCTCCCCTCCCTCCTCCTCTCTCTCTCCCCCCTCCCTCCTCTCCCTCCCCTCCCTCTCCCCTCCCCTCCCTCTCCCCTTTCCCCATATTCTTGGGCTATAATTGGGTTATAGCTTTCCTATTAGAGCTATAAATTAGTTTCATAGTAGGGCTGAGTACATTGGATACTTTCTTATTGTGCTTTTAATTTGCATTTCCCCGATGATTAATGACATTGATCATTTTTCAATATGTTTGTTATCTTCTTTTGAGAAGTTTCTGTTCATGTCTTTTGTTCACTGTTAAGTGGGGTCCTTTGCTTTTTATTTGCTGAGGCACTTGAATTCTTTGTAAATTCTTTATAAATGTCAGCTCTTTATAGAAAGTATAGCTTGTGAATATTTTCTCTCATTCTCTTGGTTGTCTATTTGCTCTGTAGATTGTTTCCTTAGCTGTGCAGTTTTTCAGTTAAATCAAATCTCCTTCATTAATTTTTGATGTTGCCATGATTGCCATTGGGTCTTAGCCATAAATTCTCTGCCTCAGCCAATATCTAGAAGAGTTTTTTTCTATATTTTCCTCTAGACTTCTTATGGTTTTATGCTTTAGATTTAAGTCTTTTATCCACCTTGAATTAGTTTTTGTGAGTGGTGAGAGGTAGTGGTCTTGTTTGATTTTTCTGCATGTGGCTGTCCAGGTTTTTTTTTTTTTTTTTTTGAGACAGAGTCTTACTATGTTGCTCTCAGTAGAGTGCCATGGCATCACAGCTCATAGCAACCTCAAACTCCTGGTCTCAAGTGATTGTCTTGCCTCAGCCTCCCAAGTAGCTAGGACTATAGGTGCTCACCATGATGTCTGGCTATTTGTAGAGATGGGGTCTCGCTCTTGCTCAGGCTGGTCTAAACTGCTGAGCTCAAGCAGTCTGCCCATCTCAGCCTCCCAAAGGCCATCCAGTTTTTGTTTTTTGGTTTTGAGACAGAGCCTCACTCTATCACCCCTGGGTAGAGTACTGTGGCATCGCAGCTCAAAGCATCAAGTCCCAAGTAGCTGGGACCACAGGTACCTGCCACAACGCTTGGCTGCCACAACACTTGCAACTTTGGTTGCAGCCGTCATTGTAGTTTGGCAGGCTGGGGCTGGATTCAAACCCGCCAACTCAGTGTATGTGGCTGGTGCCTTAGCCGCTTAAGCCATAGGCACCGAGCTGCCATCCAGTTTTGTAGCACCATTTATTTAATAGGGTTTCTTTTCCCCATTGTTGTCTCCTTTGTTTCCATCATGATCTTGTTCTAATATATTTGCAAAATAGCACACTGGCACATGGTCAGGTAAACCATGGACAACATATTCTCTGTGCAATACTGGGGAAAAGAAAGGCAAAGGGAAATTTGGTGTACGTGTGAGTGTGCGTACGTGTGAGTGTGCGTACGTGTGAGTGTGCGTATGTGTGTTCGCTGTGCTCTTCATGCAACTATTTCTTCTATAAAGTTTAAATTTTCACCTGGTTTATTCATAATTGTATCCATTATACCTAATGCTGTGCTGAGTACTGATTATTTTTAATTTTTAATTTTATCAATCTCTCCTGTATGAGAAACAATTAGGATATTCCCTTTGGTAGAGATCTGAATTCAAAATGTAGTGAACAGATCCCTTCAAGATGGTATAATGGTATGAAAATGTTTTAATTGGGAGATACATATGAACTGTAAGGCAACTTCCCAGTGAGTGTTCTACTCACCTCAGCTTATCCTAATGGGCCCCAGACCACGTGGTCGTTTGCTGGAAATGGTCCTCTTGGGTGCCAAAATATCAAAACTGTAATATAGTCCATCTCAAAGATTTTTATAATACTCATCCATAAAGACTTCTTAAATATCTCAATGGAAAGCCAAAAATATTTAACTTTGTTTATATTTAGCACAAGTGTTTGCACAGACTTAACTACAAACTACTATCCACAAGACTCTCTTTGAAATATTACAGAATTGAGATACTTTGACATAGACTTTGGAAAAGATTTTATGAAGAATTAAATCAAAATCTATTTGGAGAAAAGTTAGTATCAACTGACCGGTCAGAGTGGCATCTGACCAAGCTGCCTCAGGTCAGAGGAGCTGTGTTGCAACAAGGCGACCCACATTCCATGAGAACTCAGGTAAATCTTCAACTCTGTGAGCATCAAAGATAACGTGAAAGCTTCTGAGACAGCCTGAGATATTTCTTTCAATATGGACAAAGATATCACTTATTACTGCTTAAATAAACAGGTCGGGAGTTTGTTGAAAAGATCACCATCTTGTCGCCAAATGATGGAGACAGTAAGCATGTGGGGATTTAACTTTCTTTCCTGAGCTCAGATTCAATTAAAAACTCTATTCTCAGCCTGGTCATATAAATCTGTCTTTTAATATACTACACCTACATAAATTAGTTCTAAAGTCGAAACAATAACTATAAACGTCTGCCCATTATTTTACCCTTTCCCTCACTTTTCTAAAACAATTGCTTCACCCTTCTATATGTTCCCTCCTCTCCCTTTCACTGTATTCTTTCATTTTCTTTGCTTCTTACAGAGAAAAATTGAGCTCATTTTTACATCCTTATAGTAGAATTTTTCCTGTATTCTAAAATACTCTTTCAATTTCAATATGAGATTTAAGTGTCTCTATTTTCTCTTTTCCATCTGAGAGGAAAGGAGGCAGGAAAATACATTTTACATGACATTTCTCAATTACTATCGAAATAACGATTGGAATTTAAACTTCAGGATATCCCTGTGACATATAGATCAGCCTACCTGCTGGCCAGAGAAAAAGAATTTCTGCTACGTGTAATGTGCTTGCAGGTGGAATTTAAAACCAATGGCCAGAATTGGTGGTGGTGGGAGGAGAAATTAACTCCTCAAAGTCTAGAAGAATGTCAGCTAGTCATGGGGACAGACTGGTGAGAACCAATTTTGATATATATGACACAAAATAAGTAGCCATGCCGACAATAATTGAACGGCACATCTGAAAATATTTTCAACAAATAGGAAAATATAATGCTCTTCACCTATAAGGTCAGTAAAGATTTAAAAATTGATGAGTAATAAAAGGAAAAGAGAAAAGCAGGTGACAAGGTCATTTGAAAACTAAGGGCAAAGGTGACAGATGAAAGTGTTCAACTTCTTAAGTAATCAAAGAACTTGCTACTTTTGATTCGTCCCTCCTATAGTATATCTTTATAATTATTCTATGATGTCATGAATGCTTTAAACTATAATAATATTAACAAAGACAAATTAAAACCGTATTTAAAATAAACTACATATTTCCTGTTACATAGTTATTTTGATAGAAAAATATGTGGATAGGGAGAAGCTTGGAAGAACCTGAAACACGATATTTCTTGATGAACTTCCTGTATGTTACTCCAGATGGGGTAGTTATAGCTTTTTCTATTTTTAGTTCATCATAATATTTTTCACTTTTCAAAAATTACTGTGCATGAACCAAAGTACTACAAGACTGATTTGTGAATTTGAATGAAACTAATGCATATTTTAGATGGACTCAGAAATAGGAATCCAAGTAGACGCCTGAGCATAAATTGCTTTACCAAAGATAATCTGAGACATATAATCAAAACTGATGTAGGGACCAGATGGATTTTCAAGTTTATTTTCTTCAGATATAAAAAGTGAACCACCTAAGTGGCAATTGACAAGCACCTGAGTAAATGTAATACATAATGTTCAAACAATAGAATGTCAGAATGAATGAACTATATTAAGAGAATGTTTTTTATCATTTTACTGATTAATGAAATTACACAGTGTTTTATGAACTTGAAACTTTTCTGCAAAGTAAAAAATGTACTAAAACTAAGCAGTAAATTTTTTAGAAATACAACATGATTTTAACATTCATAATATAAAAGCAAATCAGAAACACTACAACAGAGTACGGGAAGATGGATAGTTTAAGGGATTAAGAAAGAATTGGATTACAAATTCTTGTTGGAATTTCTACCTTGGGCATTAGGTAATCAATCAGGTTTAGTAATTGTTGATTAACAAAAAAACTGAGGATCTTAAGTATATCAATGATGAGACTATTTCATGAACTAATTGTATGACAAATTTAGATTGGGGCACAAGAAACATCACTAAAAACCCAAATTTGAAAGAAAGAAATAATTCTGAGAATGAATATTCATTATGCTATAGAATATTATATAAAAATGCTAGGAGATAAGAAAATTGTGAAAAGTATTTCATTTTGCAAAGAATTGACATAGAAAAACATTTTGTGTTGAAAATAGAGCAAGAGAAACAAAATAGATCATTGTTGGTTTACACAGCTGGGTATGAAATGACTGTGACATCTTGACTAAGGCTTTAAATATGATAATTTGAGGCTCAGTGCTTGTATCTCAGTGGTTAGGACACCACCCACATACACCGAGGCTGGCAGGTTTGAACCCAGCCTGGGCCTGCTAAACAATGACAACTGCAACAAAATAGCCACAATAGGCCATTGTGGCAGGCACCTGTAGTCCCAGCTACTTGGGAGGCTGAGGCAAGCGAATCGCTTACGCCCAAGAGTAAGAGGTTGCTGTGAGCTGTGATGCCATGGCACTCTACTGAGGGCAACATAGTGAGACTCTATCTCATAAAAAAACAAAATACAATAAACAATAACTTAAAAAACATATATAAATAAATAAAAAATTAAAATTTTTTTAGGGGCTAAATCTTAGGAAGTCTATATAAAAAATATATAAATATGTATATTTATATATATTTAAAATTTTTTTTATATATTTATATATAATAAACAAATAATTTTTTTATTTTTATATATTTATAATAAATAAATAAATAAATTTTTAGTGGCTAAATGTTAGGAAGTCTCTAATACACTGTAAAAAAGAGATGAAGTATAAATTGTCATCACATTGATTGCCAGAGAGATATTTGATATGATTCAACTTACATTTTTAGGGGAAAAAATATTTTTAAGCTGAAAGTGAGACATTTGTACTTAAGGACAACATTAATATATTCACTGATTAAATTATCAATGTTTACTTTTACTATATGTCTGTAAATTGTTACATAATGTATGAAAACTCATAAAGACTGATAGAATTTGCACAACCCTCAGATTGCTTCTCTCATCTTGTCATGAAAGTGATCCCTACTATGAACTTGATGTTCCTTATTCCCTGTAGTTTATTGCATAAATACATACTGTACTTTTTTGCATAGCTATATCCACAAATCATATGTGGTCTTTTTAAACCTTATATATAGCTTGATAAATGACATATTTCAGGTGGTGGTGGCTAGGTTAAGGAAGGAAAAAAAAAGTAGATATAAATTCCTGGCAAATGTTTTGCCTTTGGTGATACATACATATTTATTTTAAATGGACTGACCATAAATGATTCTATAAAACTCAAAACGTTTCTTGAGTGATTCAAATAACAGAACGTGCCTGTTGGCAATATTTTCCCTCAACATTCTATTCCTGAGAATAATTCAGGCTGATAAACATTTAATTATTTTTTAGTATGGTATAATATTTATCTACGTATTCAATTCATAATCCAGTTCTATAAAATAAAAAAGATATCCAAATTGGACTGTCACAAGAAAAGTTGGTAATCTTGGAAACTCTTTCTTTTTTTATATATCTCTAACATATAGGGCTCTAACATATGTTTACTCTTACCTGAAGTGTAAGATAAATATATTTTCAACTACATATTGGACTTCTCTGCTAGGCGTTGTTATAATTTACACTGAAATCATCACTTTTATAAAAATTCTCTTGTTCTGCTTTCTTGTTGATACTTAACTACTGGGAGAATTTTTAGCTTTAACAATATGATAGGGTTAAAATTCTATGTTAGAATGGCTTTAGTGATTAAATAAATATTAAAGAGTCTATGCCCTGAAAACTACAAATTTCCCCCAAGGTTTGCCACAGTTTTGACATGTTATATTTTCATTCAGCTCAAAAATATATCTAATTTTTATTATGATTTTCTCTTTAATACATGAATTATTTAATAGTATGTGGCTTAATTACAAATTATTTGTTGAAGATGGAGTTATCTTTCTATTATTTATTTCGTGTTTAATTCTTTTATAGTGATATGACATACTCTATAGGATTTCAGTTCTTTAAAATTTGTTTCAAGTGGCTTTATGGAACTATATATAATCTATACCAGTGAATGATCAATTTTGTAAATGGTCTATGCTGACAAATAGTACATGTCTACTTTCTTTCTTTCTTTTCTTTTGTTGTTGTTGTTGTTGTTGTAGTTTTTGGCCAGGGTTGGGTTTGAACCCTCCACCTCTGGTCTATGGGGCTGGCGCCCTACTCCTTGAGCCACAGGCACCACCCTACATTTCTACTTTCAAAGAGTGTGTTTTGGACAAATGTTGACTAGAAGATTCTACATATCTAAATTTGGACAAGTGTGTATTTAAATATTTTATAATACTTACTAACCTTTTATTTACTTGTTTTTTAAAATATCCAACTATGGCATTGAACTTACCTATTTCTCTTTTTAGTTCTGTCAGCTTTGTTTTATATAATTTGAGGCTATGATATTATGTGCATATAACAGTATTTTTCTATTTTGTTGTGGCACTAAACCTTTTATTATTAAAAAACTGACTCTCTTCTAATAATTCTTGTTGCCTTAAATTCTAGTGTGCATGATCTCAAGCTAGACAAGCTCTGTTTATGTTTTGTACAATATAATCATTTTCCATCCCTTTTCCTTTGGTCTTTCTGTGGCCATATTTATAGTGTGTCTTTTGTAAATAGCCTATATTTTGGTCTTATAGTAAAAAATCTAGTCTGATAATCTTTCATTTTGAGCATTTATTTTTATTTCCATTAATAAAATTACTGATCAGAAAAACATTGATAGAAATCGTCAGATATGAGATCTGATTTTAGTATTCCATTTTTTTTCCTATAATGTTTTCAGTTATACACATTTTATATCATGTTTTAGTGGGTGCCCTGGAGATTTCAGGGTGGATCCTTGTCTAAGTACAGAATTCTTAAATTAGTTTATTAGCCACTTATTGAAATATACAGCCATCTTACAGCAGCCTCTACCTTAGCATCATCCTTGTCATTTATTTTTCAGCTGCATGTTATAAAACTCATGAGGTATTATTATTGCTTTATGTTTTATACTGTTAAAAACTGTTAATATCGGAGTGCAGCCATTTCAGATTCTTCTGTGCTGAGCAAAGTCTATGTCTTTAATTCAGGTAAGTGATAATTATGGGCATAGGTGTAGTTGTTTTTGGTGTTTAATTTTCTTTTTAGAGATGTGCTGAGCTTCTATAATCTCAATAAAAACTGGTGTAGGTGCATCATATATAGGAAATTCTGAGCCATTATCTTTTAAAATATTGTGTCTGTCCTATTTACTTTTTCCCCCGGGATCCAATTACACTTTCTATAAAACTTTTGAACAGTCTTCAACATATTTCTTTCATTCTGTCTTGTTTTATTTTGTTTTTATGTTAGTTTTTATTTCTGTACTTCAATCTGATTATTTGTGCCACTTTTTCTTAGTTTACTACTTTTATCATTTACTGTGTCTAGACTGTTTTTCAGCTATCCTGTAGATACACCCTGCAGATTTTTGTTTATAGAGTACTTACTTGATTACTTCTTTTATAGATTCCTATTCTCCACTGACATTCTTAATCATTTCATCTGTGTTGGACACAGTCTTATTTTTTTAACCCTGTCTTTTTTGTTCTGGCACTGTATTTAGGCTACAATAACAAAATAATACAGACTGGGTAGCTACAAACGACAGAAAATTATTTCTCACAGGGGAAGTCCCAGATCAAGGCAGATTCTGTGTCTGGTGAGGTTGTGCTTTCTGGCTACTAACCTGTGCCTTTCTGCTGCGTTCTCAAGTGGTGAAGGGAGCAACAAGTTCTGGGGCCCTTTTGATGTGGGCACAGATCATATTCACGTGGGTTCTACCCTCATCACATCCTTACCTCCCAAAGTCCCATCTCTTAAAATCATCACTGTGGGGTTTAAGATTTCAACCTATGTATTTTGAGAGAGACATCAACAACATTCAGTTCATTACATGATCTTTTTTCTCTGTCTTAAAGATAGTCAGCATATTTATTTTAAAACTTCCTTCCTGTTAAATCCAATATATGAAAACCCCACTGGTCTTTCAAAAAATATGTGCTTTTTTTTTTTTTCCTCTTGGGTCCCAGGCATTTTGAATTCTAGCATGATTCATACATTTTTACTGAATTTCAATACTGGGGATAAGAAATTGTAGAGTCTCTACATGACATTAGATTTTTACTTGAGAATGTGAAAATGTTTTTATGGCCAGTACATAAGAATAGCAGTATGTCTCCTTGATCCCGTCAAAGCTTGGTTTTAGACTTTGTGAGTGCTGGGCCATGTTATTTTGCTCTTACTCTTAAGCCATGGGTCATAATCTTAGGATATGGTCCTACCTCCAAGGTCATAGTTCTTCTTGAGACTCATGTAAAACCAATGGTATTTAGCAAGATATCTTGCTAAAGATAGTGGATCTGCTAGCCAATTAGCACAACTTTTTTTGAAATCCTCATAAGGCCTGAACTAATCTCCTTCTTTTTAGACCTTGTGGTTTTTGCAATCAGTGTTCCTCCTCCTAAATGCCATTTTTCATAACTGGAATGTACCAATTTCTTTATCTCAGAGCTTCTCCCTGTGTATGTAGAGTTTACAAGTCAACCTACAATTTGAGGGAGCTTCTGTCCCCCAAACTCCAGACATTTTGGCAGTCCTGAATAATTTTTGGTCCCAGTCTTCACAGCCTAGGCAGGCTTTCACTTGGAGTTTTGAGTATTTTCCTTAACCTCCAAGTTGGAAAATATTCCCAGAGGAACAGCTGAGGTGAAAGTATAATTCACTTCTATGCTCTTCTCTCAAAGTTTACAGTGCTCCCCAAATTCCACTTACGTTGGAACGGCTTCAGATTTTTAGTTTGTTTGGTTGTTAACATTTCCCCAGCTCTTATGGTTCATTGCACAGCTTAGTCCAATAAAAGCTGCTTGATTCTGGCCCAGTTGGAATTCTCTACATTTTAATTTTTCTAATTTTATACCAAAAATATTTTAGGATTTTTCCTGTCTAGAATACCATCCAGTTTTCTTGATTGCGATTTGTTATATTTATGTGTTTTATTATTATTGTTTGGTGTCTATTGAGGGTACCAAGTACTAAGTTATACTGATGGCATTTGTTAGGTAAAGTCCCTCTTCTGATTCTGTCCTGCCCCCAAGAGATGTGCCATACACCGTGTCTTTTAATCCAGAAGCATTTCCCTACCTTTTTCTTCCCCCAAACTTTGACTTTTACAGAGTTGGAGACATTAACCTTACAGAATGTCTAATGCTCTAGAATTCTCTGTTTCCTTATGACTTTTTTTGACATTCTATTGTCTCTGTATTATAAATTTGAAATAAAGTCTTGATTATGTTTTTTTTTTTTTAAATCTTTGTAGCAAGAACAAAGATAGGTGACATTGTATTTCCTGTTGTTTCATTTCTTCTGATGCTATCAGTTCTTGGTTAGGGAGTAAAAATACCTTCTTTTCTTTGTGATTACTTATGATTAATCAGAGTGAGTTGGTATGTAGGTACCTTTGCTTTGAAATCTTTTCAAATAAACGTAAAATAACCCTGAAGTATAGCTCATGTGATGTTAAATGCAGATGCGATTAATTGTACAGTTTGAGAAAGTTTTTATAACGTGAATGTATTTAAATATCCTCTACCAAAATCAAGGCAGAGAGCGTTGCTATCATTCTATAAACAGCCTGCATACCTGAGTTTTAAATCCTAAACATAACCATATTCAAATTTCTCTCACTATAAAATCCCTGTGCCTGTTTTTTGAACTTTTTGCAGATGGAATGAGAAGCTTTGCTTTTCATTCTTTTCAGTTCTTTTCCTCAATACCTTCTAGTAAAATTAATTCATGTTTATTGCATTTTCATAGAATATTTCATAGTTTGAATATGATACAATTTATTTGTTCATTCTGTTCTTTAAGGATTTGGAGTTATTTCTACTTTTTACCAATGATAAACGGTGTTGCTGGGAATTCTTGTACACGCCCTTTGATGATTTATATTTGTATTTCAACGAGACATATACTTACAAGGAGAAATGATGGTTTATTGGCTATGTAGGATTAGTAGACACTTGCAAGTAATTTTCTGAAGTAGTTTAACTAATTCATACTTCTAGGAAGAATAAAAGTTCTGATTATTTCAATCATTATTAATTCCGCATCTGACAGTACAATTTTATTACTAGATTTTCCTACCAAATGACAAAGTAAATGGATTTTAATCCCTATGAGAACCAAGAATTGCCCCACTCACTTCTAAATGCACTTTGGGGAAAATAATATCTCTGATGATAACCACTATACTACACTCATGTCACAAAGTCAGATAAGGCTATCTGGGGCCCCAGGAGATTCTCCAAAGTTTAAGGTAGCGGTATAGACCTCTTAACATATGGTACTTTTTATTGCTATTTTCTTAGACTCATCACATGTTTTTGTAATTATTTGTTTAAATCTCTCTTCATATTCGAATCTAAGCTCCATGAGTTGGCTTTGTTTGCCAACTCATACCACAAAGGGACCATCAATAAATATTTGTGGGTTGAAAGAATTTTTGAATGCTTAATGTTTCAATTGATTAGAAAGCTGGCGTGAGAGAGATTCACAGTGACATATGGGATGAAGAAATGAGGTTACAACTTTAATCCTCAAGCATATAAAGGCATATAAAGGTTTATAAGAAAAGAGGCAAGCATAACTGGAGTTTAAGTTCTTGTGTCACGTAATATTGTGAATAGAATGTTCTCCTGGAATGGAAATGTGTGATTTTGCTTACAGCCAACTTTATGCATCTGTTACCAACAGTAACATATTTTCAAAAATCGTCCATATTGGTTTCCCTATCAACTATTTTGAGCAACAACAAAAATGAAGTAATAATATGGATTCTGATATCCCATTATTCTTCTCAGAACACCAATACGATAGGATTTATAATTCCCATTTTATCGGTGAGAAAATTCACTTCTATATCTAAACATTTTCTTGCATGAAGATGGATGTTTTATAAGTCTTTATCCTACTTTTAAAAAGAATGCCACCCCCTCAGCCATGTGGCAACTTTACTGACACTGATATCCCTATGAAATTTACGTTTCATCCTTACCCTTTTACCTATGAATTAACCAGTCACTAAGGTTACTTGACCAGACAGATTCCCTAAATCAATTTCACTAAGTTATTTGACCTTTCCTTAGTGGTGAAATAAATAGTGTTATCTCCACCACTGCTGCCAAAGGCTTCTTGGCACATCAAATGTTTTGCAGTAACTATTTTGGAAAATCAAAATACCAAGCAAATGGGAGATAACTATATTCTGAAACATTGCCGTTTTGATTTATTACTATATAGGTAGCCAAAGTTTTTTTTATTACTAAATCCGTTTTGATCACTATGCTGTACTTTTCTAAATACCATCTATACTACAGATTAAGACTCAGAGCTTCTAAGCTTTAGTTACTTTTTATATCAGCAAATGGTGTTGAACCCTTTTGTTATACTTGGGGACCTTTTACACAGTTCTTACTTATAATATTATAGTTGTATTCAGTACCCCACATTTATGTTTTCTATTCCCTTCTTTTTCTTTCAAACAATTCTAATATATAACTATATCCATAAGATATAGATGATTTTTGAGACTTACATTTTCTTTTTATCTTGGTATCCTACTTGATAGGACATCATTATTTTATTGTAAGAGATCATATTTTGATTCTGAGATCATTATATTTAAAACACAATTATGCAATAAAGATATTCATAAAATACCTTGATCACATATCATGTATTTTATGTCAACATTTTTTCCAAACAGGAATTCACATTTAAAATCCCATTGACAGGTGATCTGTCACAATTGCTTTCTGTTCTTCAGATGCTGGCTGGGTTTTCCAAGAATTTGGCTGGATTAGAGACAGTTTTGAAATGTGGAAAAAAATCCCAGATACTGTAATGTGTGAGGTCACAAAAACGTTGGAAAAAGATAATACTGTTTTTTTTTTTTTTTTTAATTTGGGGGAGTAACTACTGGATTCTCAAATGATTAAGTCTAGAAATAATGGTTAAGGACATGCGTTTCTCTGATGCTTAGATCAACTTGGATATCTATTTAATGAACTATATATAAATATAGGCACATTTTGACAGTCAAGGAAAAGTCAACTAATATAATGACTCATGTTCTCAATTGTATATCACAAATCTTTAAAATGAATACAAGTATTTTATAATTTTTTTTTTTTTTTTTTTTTGCAGTTTTTGGTTGAGGCCGGGTTTGAACCTGCCACCTATCGTATATGGGGCAGGCGCCCTACTCCTTTGAGCCACAGGCACTGCCCAGTATTTTATAATTTTAATAATTGCATAAATAGGGTTTGGTCTGCTGGCCTTTCCCACTAACATGTAATTAACATTACAGCACTGTTTTTATTTTAAATGAAACTTGCAATGATATTGTCAACACTTTTTATTATTTTTGTTGCCCATGGAAAAGGTAAACGTCTCAAGTAAGGGCTTTGCTTTAATTTTCTTTGGTATTCCTCAGCATTATTGGTACAGTTTATATTATCTACATCAGTTCTGTTGGAAATAGAAAGATGGCAGTAAGAATCCAGCAGATACTTTGTACAAACTAAACACAGTGTGATGAGTATGAGAGAATGCAGAAAGGAGTTGGACCTAGATTTTGAGGTTTGCAAACCAGTAGTAAAGAGGAATATAAATCACATTACAGAGAAGAAAGCAGGAGGCTAAAGTCTAACTACAAAGACAGATGCATACCGTGTTTCCCCCCAAAATAAGACACTGTCTTATATTTATTTTTTCTCAAGAAGATACACTAGGGCTTATTTTCAGGGGATGTCCGAAATGCATGGCGTGGCTATGCAGCTTATGTAGCCCATCATTAGGGCTTACTATCGGGGTAGGGCTTATATTTAACAAATGCATAGAAATCCTGCTAGGGCTTATTTTCGAGGAAACATGGTATATAGAAGGAATCCCTAAAATCAGGCAAAATGAAGGAGGAAATAGGGACATCCTCAGAAAATACAAGTTTATTTGAGAAAAAAATAAAGAATAATTTTTTTAAAGAGTAGTATGAGAGGATAAGCTCTTTAGGTTGGAGGAAGCAAACATACCTTTTCATTTTCTCTGATTCCTTTTTGTACAAAATCAAAACCAATCACTAAGAATCTGTGAGTTCTTAGCCTCGTCTTATGGAGACAAGTGTTTCTCCAGGTAGGAGCACAGCTGAATGCTACAAGAAAAAAGAATTAGGATTTTGAAGCACGTTGTGTACGCAGAAACCACGTTATTACTCTGTAATTAATACTATTTGTTTCCTATAATTCAAAATCATCCAGTGAATTAGAATGCCTGAAAAGTAATTAACTATGAAAAATTTGTTTTTCATTGACACAGTAAAAACTAAATGAAAAATTTTTCTTAATATTCTGTCTAGCTATAGTTTTTATTACTTTCAAAATACATTAACTGTGCATTTGTTTGTGTTTTACTCTGTCCTTTAGAGAGTTTCATAAATTTTAAGTTTTTCTTCTACTGTGCTTTCCATGTTTATTGTTTAGAAATAATTTATATATGAGTTGAATAATGCATAACTCTGCCATATATATTATTTTAATAAATATGGTTGGACTCATATGTACGTATGTAAAATTAAAAGTTCTATATCTGCTTCATGACATTATAATGAAACTCATTAATAATAACTACTCTAGGAACAAATTAGAATAAGAAATTATTTAGCACAGAAATTCAGTAGGCAAAGGAAAAGAAAATACTATTTCTTTGTTCGCAGTAATAAGGAATTGCCAAAATGTTAAAAAAAAAAAACAAATTATAAAACTATGTTTGAAATTCATACACATTGTATGCTAGACTCTTAATGACTCAGTAGAAAATTCCTAGATAATTCAAAACACTGTTTCTGAAACTTTAAAAATATTTGCAGATATCTATAAATTTGAGATTGTTTGGTACCTATGACATACCTTTATTTAATCACTTACCTGTCCTTTTTCTTGACCTGGAACAACACCCTCAAATTGATCAGATTTATACGATCCATAAATTTAACAGCGACTCTCTCCAGCTCTGCATTTTGTAAGAGATTTGATAGCATAGGATGGTTGTCATTTATTAAACAAATGAATAAGATATTTTGTTTATATGCTCTCATATAAACACATGGAAATATTAGTCACATGGTCTCTCCTCCATTGATTTTTGTTGATAAATAATCAATGTCGACATTGATTATATTGGATTTTGCGGAAAAAAAATCCAAAAATCTTACCAATTGTGAAAATATGAATGTGTGTAAAGTTTGCAAATATATAAATATTTATCTACAAGGGTAGTTATGCCTATATTTCATAGCCATCTTTTATTCATTTAACAGAAAGTTTGGGTCCTTGTTTTATGTAGAGAAGAGAGAAGGCATCAGTAAAAGAAAAAATATTAGTTATAATCTACTTAGTGTTTGCAGTCTCTTAACCTGAGACAGACATATGCACAAATAATGTCAGTAAAAATGTTCTAAGGGCTACAATGTAAGTGTGACTGAAATACTAAAAAGGAACACTCAGAATGTTCAGTATTAAAACAATAATACCAAAAATGCGACTTTGGGGGTGGAATGCACATTGTTTCTCTGGCTTGGCGTGGACAGATGAAGTGTTGCAGGGAATTCTGAGACTTCTTTGAATCCAGCAAAGACAAGTAAGTGGGTTGTTCTCACTGCTGCATGTCCATTACCGGAGAGTTTTACAGAGTGTCACTATGGAGAATCCAGGGGCCCACCCTCTCTTATTGGGAAACTAAGCCCAGGTCTTCTTAGAAATGGACCCCCTGGGTCCACATAAAACCAACTGAGTCTGCAATTGACCCACTTGTCTATCAAGAATTTGCTCTGGAGATGAAGCTCTCAGCAGTCTTGGGGTGATTTTTCACCATACTCCACCGCCCCCCCCACGCCATTCATATGGTCTCTGCCTGCCCTAGACCGATGAATATGGTAGATGGTAGAATTACACCTGCAGGAACATAGTTTAAGAACAAATCTCAGAGTTCATCAATCACATTTCCTTGTCTTCAGGTTTATGTAATTTAATATGTTCATTTTCAAACTTCTTTGGAGGACAGAAACACATATGTCTTTCTCCTTTAATATCTATTACTATTTACCTATCTATGTATCATCTATCCTGTTAGATACATACATATATACATGTATATATGTAAATTTCCTATATGTAAATTTTCCTACACATATATATGTATATGTGTATATATGTAAATTTTCCTATCCTGTTTAGATATGTACGTGTATATATGTAAATTTTCCTACACATATGTATGTATACATATAGATGTAAATTTCCTATATGTAAATTTTCCTACACATATATATGTATGCATGATATACATATCTGAATATGAATTTCTGAATTTCTGTGCTAAATATTCTGGTATATAAAAAATATATGTATATATAAAAACACCTACATGGATAAGTGTATATAGACACATATAAAACGTGGGTGTATGATTCCATAATCTTCCTCTCAACTAATTTATTCTAGCATATAAAACCTCTCGCTTCATATTTCTTTGTAAATGGTATTTCAGTTTCATATTACAAAAGTATAAAACAGAATTGCTTGTTGATAAATTCTTCCTTTGTAGTATCTAGGCCCTGTGTGCTTTTTCCTATTTTGCCTTAATGTCAATTGCCATATTCCCTACTGAGAATGAAATTGATATAAAATATAAGATTCGTGATTTAATTTTTATAACCTAATTGCTGAGTTGGAAAGCAGTTGGCATTTATAATGGGCCGGTGATAAAAATAGCGCTGACATGTTTTTGTGTCACAGCAATTATTCACAATAAAAATGTATGTACTTAGAGTACTTAACCTCCCATTTTTAAAGAAGATACTGGTGCTCTGAAAGATAACCCAGGAGAGTAGGCAGAGGCATGTGTCGTCTACACAATCCTTAAAGGGAATTTTTGTTAAATATATAGGTTTAGTGCCTATGGGAAGTCAGAAATTATAATTACTACACAGCAGGAAAGGCATTCAGCTGGTTTGTGGGGAGTTACTAAGCAGATGAGAACAACACAGCTCAGGACAGCCTTGGGACAATAATAACAGGATGAAGCCCAGTAATTAGGCTTAACTAACCAAAGATAGTTAGTTATCTGCTGTTAACCTACAGACTAAGGTGTTTAGTTGCTAAAGTAACAGAGATGGCAACAAAATTATATAAGAAATGGCTCCCTACTATGCCCTCAAAATACAAGTTCATATATCTTTCTATTTTTCTTTTTAAGAAAAGCTCTTTAAGAAGGGAAGTGTTCTTACCCCCACATTGCAAAATTGTTTAGAAAAGAAAAATCAGGAAGAATAAAAGAAGAAAATATAGTGTCTGAGTAAATGGAAAAATAGACTAGAAAAGAGATACCAGAGGTTTCACCTACACGAATATCAACATTAAATTGTTTTAGAAATTGTTACCTGTCCTCACGGGGGGTATAGGACATAACCTTATCTGTGAAACCAGACAAAATGTTATAAATGTGACAATACAGTTTAGAAACATCCCTGGCTTCTGAGAAATCAGTAACTATTTTTGTGTGTGGAGGGGAGATAAAAAGGTTCGTTCAATATGGGTTGTGACATTTACACTACATCTTGAGATGCATCATGAGAGGGAAGATGGGCATCAGTAAGGAAGGAGGAGTTAGAGACTAGTGCCCAAGGTCACAGGGGACAAGATGGGACAGTGATTCAATGCAGAGATTGTAAGCAATGAATCAGATTCAAAACAACTCAATTCCCTAGAATCAGGTCTGGTGATGTAGTCTCAAGGGGAACGAATGTGCCCTTGATTGTAAGAAAGCCTAGCTGCTGAAAGTACTATAAGGGTGTGGTGATAAGAGCTGGGTGGGTCATTTTGGCTTCAGTGATTCTCAAAACAATGCAAACTCTTGTAACAGATACACACTACCTAGGTGAGCAGAGAGTATCTTTAAAAGGTCCTAAGTACCCAGTGTAGTATTTGTCTGAATCATTCCTATAAATTAAAATATCTGTTCACCCAAATATTACAATGATTTGTCTGAATCATTCTAGATAAATTACAGTATTTGAATGAATCATCCTATATAAATTAAAATATCTGATCACTCCAATTTTACAATGAATATTTGTTTATCCTTTTAGGTAAAGAAATCCAGAAGAAAGAAATTCTTCCAGGTGTCTATCTAATTATGAGAAACCACATGAATCCTTAAAAAAATTAGCCTCTCTCTGCATAGTTACAATAAATGAACGAAAACATTATTGACAGAAAACCATAACACTTAAGATTGCTTTAAAATGGTCAAGATTAGGTAAACTTTGTTAAACCAAATGAGCTAAAACTTATAGGCATCTGCCTTAAATGCCATTTTCTCTTTATTTGGTCCAAAATAGCTGAGTTCTGATGTTGTCACCCAGGAACCGTGCATGTTGTATGCGTGATTGGTCTTAGTGTGAGAACCAAGGTGTATTAGCTATCCATTGCTGTGTAACAAATTACCCTCCCCAACCTTGACAACTTAAAATAGTGAACATCTATTATGTCACAACTTTTGTGGGTCAGGAGTCTGTGTGGCTCAGTGTATCTCACAGGCTGAAATCAAGTTGGTGCCCAGGGTCACAGATGTTTCAAGGCTCAAGTTGGGGAGGATCTAGTTTCAGACTCACCTGGTTATTGGCAAGCAGGGTTCACAAGATCCACTTCCAAGTTCACTGTGGTAGACATCAGGACTTTGCTGACTATTAGCTGAGATCAGGTGAAAATAGGAGAGCTGGCTTCCCTCCAAGCAAGAAATTAAGGGAGCAGGGCAGATCACCTAAAACATAAGCAAAATCCTACTATCAGAAGTGACATTCTATCATTTTTACCATATTTTGCTCATTAGACGCAAATCACTGGATCCAGCTTACACTTAAGGGGAGAAGATTTCAAAAGGGGGGAGACACTAGGACTTGGGAATCACTGGGGCTGCCTACTACAGTCGGCCTTTTTAGCCTCTGTAAGAAATCCTCACACGTTCCAAATTCCCAGTAAATGGTCTTGTAGCTCATGGAATAATCCTCTGTTTCATTTGCTCTGGAGTTTTTAACTTTCTATATTTATCACAATAAGTGCGTGACGTAATTTATGAAAATAAGGACACTTAAAATGTAAAGTTATTACGGACTGAGAAATCTATACTTACCAAATTAATAAACAACATAAAATCCCTTTACTATCTCTTTTCTCTTATGAAATTTGTAGCAGTGGAGGAAAAATAATGCTTTGCTTGAAAGCTTAGAGGTAACAGCAAGTGGTGGAAGTCAAAGCGGTTTTGATCTGCTCTTCAGAGGGTGTCTGCACTAGAACATTCACTGGAATTGTGTATTAAATGCAGTTGAATCAGTTTGCAGTTTTTCTTGCTTACAAAAACTTAGCGAGTCTGTTTATTACAAATGCTATATTGTGTAATATATAGAGTTTATTTTTTTGCAGCTTCATAAGAGCAATCATGAGAGACAAAATCAGATAACTGGGGATCTAAGGAAGGTTCTTTAGGGATTAGAGGTATATTTGTTTTCATGGGTGGACAGATTGATCCTGCTATGCAATAATTGCTAATGGAAAGAGCTCGATAGCTTGTTTTTAATATTTTAGAAATCGCTCATGGCGATTGCACATTTACCTGTCATAAGGCTGTAGGGACTAAATGATTAGTATCTTTGCTTTTGTCTGTAGCGATCTCATTTACATTTGAACGTTAACACATCAGAAGTTCTCACTGGCACATATTTGTGTGTGTAAGCGCACACCAATAGTAATGGTCAAATAAGTTATTGTTGAATAAATTCAGCTGCATGAGCCACATACAAATATTACTAGTTTTAAAAATTACTGCAAACAGCTAGCTCAACCCCTGTATTTTATAAATGAAGAAAAATTTGATCCAGGAATGACACTTCTTCCCACACGTAGCTAGTTAGCAGCAGATTTGCTATTAGGCCAGAGTCCTGATTCTCAACCCTCCCTTCTTTTGATATAAACCAAGAGTGCAACTCCACCTAGATGGGGGCCAACTGTTCGAATGGGGAGAAAGGAAATGATATTCTTTAACCAGGACAACTATGAGGATAAAAATCCAGCTTCCTTGGGACAGCGGGAGTCTTTTCTGCTTCCTGTTCCAGGGCCTTTTCTCAAGACCATGCAGAGCTATGAAGGCCAAGTTAAGTAACAGACCAGATGGGAGCTGTGAGCCCCTGGACAAATGCTCTGGCCTCTTGTCCTAAGGCAGGAATCTGGGAGGCATTTTGTAAGCCTTCATCAGTTCTAGATGAATTAAACTCCTCATAGAGGTTTATTATGGCAAGATTGATAATGAACTTTTGAGTTAAACCACCATTAATGTTTTTTGCTAACCACTGGAAAAAAATCACCAATTTTAAGTGTGTGTTTAGAAGACTTGTGACAACATATATACAATCAGATAAACAGCATCAGGATCACAGACTTGTGGAATACCATCACCCCAAACCTTTCCCTGTCTCTTTTTACTCAACCTCCTACTCTACGGTCTGCAGTGCTTGATGTCCTTACTTCACTGTAGTTTTATCTTTGCTAGACTCTTGTGTAAGTGGAATTATCCAAATTACACAATGGACTGTCTTTTGTGTTGGGCTCCTTTCACTTGGTGTTAATACTTTAGAGATCCATCTATGTTGTGGGAATAAGTAGTTCCTGCCTTTTTATTTGCTGAGCAGTATTGTACAGATATGTCTATATTTGTTTAATAATGTGTGAACGCATAAACCAGTGGAGGATGGCCACAGCACTTTGAAAGTCAGTGAACATTCACATCCATTAGGAAATATGTGTTCTTCTTTGGGGGGGAGGGTCGGTTACCTGTCTAGAAGTGGTATTGGTAAATCATTTGATAAGAATATATTTAACATGAGAAGGACATGCCAAAACAGTCCCCAAATGAACTGCCAAATACTTTCTAATCATCATTACCAACACAGGGTTTAACCTTTTTATTAATTATAACCATTCTATAGCATGTGTAGTGGCATTTCATCGACTTTTCAGTTTGCGTCCCTTGTTGCTAGTGACATTGATCATGTTTTCATGCCTTTTTTTGTCATTTGCATGCATTTCTTGGTTAGGCCTTTCTTAAATTGTCTTCTTGTTAATAAGTTTAAAAGATTTATTAACTTATTATGGATACAAGCCCTTGAATGGACAGGTGCATATATTTTCTCTAGAATACCTCTTGTCTTTTCACTTTTGGAGTGTTTCAGAAACAGAAGTTTTAAACTTTGATGGAGTCCAGCTTATAATTTTTTCATTTATGGTTTATGTTGTTCAACTTTTTTACTCTATTTATTTTAATCTGATCATTGCCTAAGCCAGGAACAATTTTTTTTTCTCCCATATTTTCTCATAGAAGATTGACCGTTTTAGGTTTTCTATATGGGCATGTAATTTATTTCAAGTTAATTTTTTATATACGATCACTCCTATTCTGTTCCATGTGTCTGTCCTTATGTCAGTATTGCATTGGCGGGCTTCCTGTGTAATTTTAAAATTGGATGTCAGTACTCCAAATCTGTTATTAATTTTCCAAACCCTCTTGGCTATTCTAGATTTCTTGCATTTCTAGATAAATTTAGAACATAGCTTGTCAATTTATTAAAAAACTTAAAATCATAAAAAAAAAATCCCTCCCCGGATGTAAATTTTGATTCCATTAAACCTACAGATTAACTTAGGGACAACTGACCTGTTAGTATTGTTTTCTAATCCACGAATGTGTCGTACGTTTCTGTTACTTAGATTTTATTTAGTTTCTCTAAGCAATGTTTTACGGGTTTGAGTGTACAGGTCATGCACATATTTTGTTATATGTTTTCTTAAATATGTCTTGCTTTTTGTGCTATTGCAAGTGATAGTTTTAATTTGAATTTCCAATTCTTGTACTATCAGTATATAGAAACATGACTGGTTTTCGTGTATTGCTGTTGGGCACTGTTACCCTAATAAACTAACATAGTTTCAGAAGATTTTTAGCATATACTTTAATGTTTTCCACTAGGAAGATAGCATCTTTCTCTATAAATAGTTTTATGTCTTTCATTTTTGTTTTTGTGTCTTTTTTCTTTTTTGCTTTTGCTTTTTTTCTTTACTGCATTACCTAGGACCTCCAGTAGACCATGACCTTGAAATGCAGTGGTTGTATCACACACGGCATCATCCCCACACAGCTGAACCCACAGAGCTCCAGAACAGTCTTCCGAAAGAACAGTTGAACTCCTCACTCAGAGGCAACACTCTGAAAGAATGAGTGCTAACCTTCTTGTTTCACTGTACGCATCGAATACAAGTTTTATGTTGAGGCTTTGGCCTCAGTTAAAAAAAAAGAATATCAAGAGAGGAACAGTAGGAGTTGTCCTATATATATATGAGCCATTGCTAGGCCTGACATAGTTTGTTACTCATCTCCACAACTCTAGTTTCTATTGGGCTGAAGGTCATGGTTCCTTTAGGCACATGTTGACCAGAGTCATGTTAAGGATCCCACCGGGTCACAAGATATGGCGGCTGCTGGGGCTCTTTGGATTTTCTGTGAGCAGTGACCAGCATGTAAGAAGAGGGGTCACCACTGTATCGGGGCAGTTAACTCTGCTAGGCAGGAACAGGTAGTGTTGTTCCTACACAATGAGAACAGGCTACCTGTGTGCAGAGCTCAGGTATCATAGTCTGCACCTCCGGGTCCCATCAGGCTTCACTGAAACTGAGTAAATACACGCAGCACCTCTGGGCTGAGAAGGGGGTGATTCCCAAGGCTCAGAACCCTCAGAGGTAAACTTTGGAATGCAGCAGAGAATCCATGAAGAATGGCCAGGATGAGAGCTGAGTTTAAGGAGACTTTAAAATGGATAATGGAGGAGAACTAAGATGAGAATAAAATGAGTAGCTGAGAATAAATTTTCAAACAGGGGAAAGCTTCATCCCACTAACGTCCCTCTTCTAAGGTTCTCCCCAAAGAGACCTTTGCAACCACAAAGGAGCACTGCAGAAAGGAGGTGTGAGGGTGTGGGGGCAGTGGGAGGGGTGTCACTGACTGGCAGCCCCTGATGCCCTCTTTGGTCCCATGCCCACATTTGAGTTGTCAGTGCTTCCTACTGGCTGTGTCAAGCGGTGATGAAACAGCAGGGCTAAAGCAGGCCTGTTCCTATGAGCTGGGGAGCTCCTCAGCCGATGACATCTGCTTCAGTACCCTCCATCACCTCCTCTGTTGAGTGTCCTCCTACAGCTGTCCTTTCTTCTTCTTCTTCCCTTCCCTTCGCTGGTGTCACAACAGCTTTCTTCCCAGAGAGACTTTTGAAACACCAGGTCTGAAGATCTGTGGTCTGAAGATCTCCCTGTTTTCTCTGGCTTGTGTTCCTTTGTCTTTCACAGGTGTTTCCCCAATAAATCTCATACAAATCCCATCTTGGCATCTGCTTTCTGAAGAACCCAAACTAACACCATTCGGTATAAAATAGTTATTTAGACTTTGAATCAGACACATTTGTTTCCCCACAAAGGAAGATAGACCAATGGCCAAAGAAGCGTGTGGAAAATAGCCCTACATTATTAGTTATCAGAAAATGCAAATTAAAATCGTATATCAGCCAAAACCTGCAAGAAGGACTAAAATGAGAAATAATAACAACATTAAATGTTGATGTTGCAAATAGAATTTTCTTAGATTGCTGGAGATTTGTATAAATGTCTGCTAATACTTCAGAAATGAATTTAGTAACTTATACAGATAATCATATGTTTACCCCTTGAGGGAGGAATTGCAATTCTACGTATATACCCAATAAAAATGAAAATTACATCTAAAGAAAGAATTCAACAAGAATATTCAAGGCAGGTTTATTCATAACAGCAACAATTCGGTAGCAGCCCAAATGTCCATCAAAAGAAAAGTAGATTAGGGGCAGCGCCTGTGGCTCAAAGGAGTAGGGCGCTGGTCCCATATGTCGGAGGTGGCAGGTTCAAACCCAACTCTGGCCAAAAACTGCAAAAAAAAAAAAAAAAAAAAAAGTACATAAAAAAATTGTAGATTAATACAGTGAAATAATACTCATCAACAAAATGGAATGAAAGACTGAATCACAAAATGGGTCCATCTCAAAACCAGTGAACCAGGTACAAAAGAGGACTCACCACATAAATTCCTTTATAGGCAAGTCTACAAAATGCAAATTAATCTATAGGAGAGAAGGCAGGTCAGTGGTTGTCTGGCTGTGTCAGAGGTAGAGAGGAAAGAGGGGCAGGAGGCTTTTGAATGTGAGGAAAATGTTCTGTAACTTGCTTTTGGAAGTTGTTTGCATGCATCAATTGTTAAAACTTGTGGAGCTATGAATTAAAAGAATTCAATTTGCTGTACCTAAATAATACCTTGATAAAGTTGATAAAAATATTTCAGCACAAGTAGATTCATCCAATGCACTGAAAGTGAACCCAATGTTCCAATTCAATGGCAAGCAGGTTCTACTGTTGTAAGGCTGTATATCAACAAAGAAATACAAACTCAGAGGGTGGTGCCTGTGGCTCAAGGAATAGGGCGCTGGCCCCATATACCAGAGGTGGTGGGTTCAAAGCCAGCCCCAGCCAAAAACTGCAAAAAAACCAAAAAACTACATATATATATATATATATGTATATAAACTCAGAGATAATTAAAAAAATTTGCAATACTGGGAAAAACAATGCCTTCTATGCCTCACTTTTTAATGTTTCCAGTGCATAAGACAATGATCTATGTTTTGTGAATTGTGGGGGGTTCGTGATGTATGTTCTTCTAGGTTAGAATCTCAATTTCAAACATTTGTCGCATACCTAACTTTATTCTAATTAGGCATTATTTATTCTAATTCTGACTTCATACAAATGCATTTTCTTGCATATGTACTTGGATTTATAAGTACATGAACTTGAAAAATTACTTCACTACTAAATTATTGAAAGTGCTGGGAACAAAGTTATGCTCTATTCAGTACATTTTTAAAAAAGCATCATTACGACTTGTCTAAAAGACATTTCTGGAGATGATTCGGATTATTATGCTCATAAGTAATGATTCCATCACTTACAATGAAATACTATTAAAGTTTTAAATAGTATATTAAAACAGTATGTCATCTAATGTGTTTCTATAATTCTTAATAAATGCTACAGTATTAAAATGAAGTACTTTCTAGTTTGTAGTTAGAACTGAGTTATATCTAACACTTCACTAACACAGTGTTTGCCTTATAATATGTATTATGGCTGTGCAATTGTTTATCTACCAGGCTTTTTGAAATAGTAGGGATATAGTTATGGGATAACATTTTAATAATTTATATAGCTGTTTTGTAATAGTTAAACATTATTATTACTATTAGTAGAGTTTTTTTTTAATGGATGTGAGCAGGTGGTCGAGGAAATCGTGTTCAAGGGCTGACGACATAGACACTCTCTTTCTTTCTTCCTCTTCCCCACAAATCAATTTTCTTTTTCTACCATTTCTGTGATTGCATACATATATGCACATTTCTGTATTTCTGAAGGTGATGATTTGTGATGTTGTACCCTAGCAACCTGAAAGTATTGGCTTGGACCCCACTTAAGTGCAATCAGTCAGAAATTTATTGATTCTGTGCAGGGGACTGCTTTGAGAGACAGTTCCATCCCAGTAGTGGGCAAGTTGCCTTATATACTTTTTGTGTAAGCATATTATAGAAGCTGAACTGTGGTTCGGGGTGCCGGGGTCACAGCTTGGGTAGTCATGGATACAGTTTAAGTAACAATGGTTACAGTTTAGGTTATGGATACAGTTTAAGTAACAATGGTTACAGTTTAGGTTATGGATACAGTTTAAGTAACAATGGTTACAGTTTTAGGTTATGGATACAGTTTAAGTAATAATGGTTACAGTTTTAGGTTATGGATACAGTTTAAGTAACAATGGTTACAGTTTAGGTTATGGATACAGTTTAAGTAACAATGGTTACTGTTTAGGTTATGGACACTGTTTAAGTAACAATGGTTACTGTTTAGGTTATGGACACTGTTTAAGTAACAATGGTTACTGTTGAGGTTATGGACACAGTTTAAGTAACAATGGTTACAGGTTAGATTATGGATACAGTTTAAGTAACAATGGTTACAGGTTAGGTTATGGATACAGTTTAAGTAACAATGGATACAGTTTAGGTTATGGATATAGTTTAAGTAACAATGGTTACTGTTGAAGTAGGCAGGCTCCCACCATCCTTCCTCCATTGGGGAACTTAGGAGGGTTTTCTGAGGGGGGAGGAGGAGGCAGGTGGCCTGGGAAATTGCCTGGAGTAGGGGGCGGGCTGGGCTGTTCCCAGAGTTGACTCTGGGGGGAGGGAGGAGGATGGACGCGTGCCCACTTCAGTGATAGGTGAAATTATCTTATAGCATAAACAGAAGAGTTGAAAATTCTGAAAGCTGTTCAGAGAGATTTGTTTTGCATTCCTTGACTGAAGATGTGAAAGCAATATGACCATGTTCCCCCTTCACACTGTGTGCCCAAATCAATTTTAATGCTTTGGGTTCACGTGTTTGTTGTAATCCTTTACCACTTTGTAGTGGTAAGCAAATACACAGGGTGAAGAAAGAAGGGATCACTCACTAAAATGCTTCAGATAAATTCTGAAGCAGTTTCAGGAGGTGGTGGGGTACAGAAAAGTATTTTTTTAATTTTTAACATTAGAATGGTATGTGTAAATAGTAGTGTGAAATAGCTACTTACATCATTATACACTGGGGATGGAGGGTAAGAAGAAATCTTGCTCTGAATTCATAGCAAGTGGGACTTGGGATGGAGGCAAGGCTGGTAGATTCATAGAGATTTGAGGGAATTTCTTTCCAGTAAAACTTCTCCTTTTAATAAATCATTCAAGTAAAATGAAGTCATCCATTCACTTAGTAGATATGTACAACAATAAGAGGAGTTTGGAGAAGAATTTTCATCTTCCAGAGGATAGGAGAACAAGTTTATCAAAGATATTTACAAGAGGTGTCTGCCGAGCTCAGAAGTATTCTATTAAGTTTCATTGGCAAAAGCGATGATATATTGCTTGGTAAACTAAACCATATTGAAATGGTAGTTCATTTACCATGTTTCCATAATTCTTAAAATAAAGGAAAATAAATGATGCCATGTTAAAATGCAGTTATAAACTGACGCGTAATCTTTTATGAAGTTTGCAGTGAATTACGGCTCTATTGTAACCAGTAGATTTGGTCAGTTAGTGAAACATTAATCACTGCAGAAAGCTAGACTTTTTTAAAATTAATTTTTTATATGTATAAAAGGAGTCAGACAAGTTTCTTTTTCAGACTCCTAGCTGGCACCTAGTAAAAATGGAACTCAGAAATTTTTATTTTCCAGCCCACTGATTCAGTCACATTGATGAGGCAAAAACAATTCTATCTGGTAAAACTAGTTTAAACATGGCAATACATCAATCCAAAGCGACTTCTAGCTTCCTTCATTTCTTTTTCTGACAGATTCCGCTATTGGCATTATAACATTTCTGAGTAATAAGAAACTATTTTGTGTATTCTATCACATCACAAATCCGAAATGGTTCCAAAAGACGAAATTCTTCAGCAAGGTTCTGGGAGAAAAGAGGAACATACACTGAATCCTTCAAAGTGATTTTGTTTTAATTCACCATTTCAATTTTATTTCTTTTTCCCCTCTAACACAAATACAGCTCCCTTTCCCCCAATTCTACTAGTAGACATTTAGTAAACGCATCAGTAGTGTAGTAAGCATGAATCTTCTTCCTGGTATACATTTTCCCAGAAAACCTTCTCTCAAATATTTTAGCCATTCTAAATCTGACTCTAGTACTGTTTTTGCCAAGTAATATTTATAAGGTATTCCTTTTATGATGGAGGTGTGTATGTATGTGTGTGTATATATGTATGTATGTGTGTATATATGTGTGTGTATATATATATCTATAAAAATCAGAACCATATCTATTTCTGGTAGATATTTATATATAAATAAATCAGTGCCAGATCTATTTCTGGCAGTTCTATCTGCTACTACCTGCTTCCATAATCTAAATGTGATTTTTTAGATTTTATAAACCTTTGTCAGTGGTGACTCGACTAGATATTGCTACCTTCTGCAAATTGAGTCAATCAGTAATCTCTGCCTTGCACCATAGTTGATTGTGATATATGTTAGCATCTGGCTGAAAATAGACCAATCATGACCTTTTGCTGGACTGATGGCCTGGAGTTGGGAAGGCCTGTCCCTTATCCGGCGGTAAAGCTGATGTGTCCAGGAGCTTCCGTGACCCTGAGACTACGTATCACAGGTCATAGCACTTCAGGTGATAATTTTATTTTTAAGTTTCTCTGTACTGTTTCTTTTTAGATGATGAGATGTGACTGTAATAACCAGAAAAAACTAAAGTTTAAAAACACAAAACTGTCAAAAGGCATGTTTTTTTAAAGAATATTGTCTGCATAGAGGAGTAAAGCTTCACGGGCTAACTTCTTGTTTGTCTGTCTCTTATTTAGCCATCTTAGCGGTGAGACAATATCATTTTAAATTCACTAACTCTACACTTAATATTGGGAAAATTCCTTAATGCTTCTGCACATTATTCATTCATCTACAAAATAGGGATTATGGGGATAGTCATAGTTTCAAAGTCAAAGTTTTGGGGAAGTCAAAACTCACATGGTAATTTTGTGTATGGAGGGTCTTCATCCTACACTCCCACCTTGCTTACCAGTCAACTGCAGTTTCTTTTACTCCTCAAGCCCCCCCCCCCCGTGAAAGGCCCTACTATACTACCTTACCCCCATGTAATAGTTTAACACATTATTTGCATGCTATATGTATTATATGCCGCCTTATAATAAAGTAAACTAGAGCAAAGACAATATTATTAAGGAAATCATAGGGAGAGAAAATATATTTACCATTCATTAAGTGGGAATTGACCCTCGTCACTTTCATGGTCAGTGGGCTAAGAGGAGGATGAGGAGAGGTTGGTGCTGGTGTCTCAGGGGTGGCCGAGGCAGAAGAAAATTCATTTATAAGTGGACCTGGGCGGTTCAAACACATGTTCAAGGGTTACCTGTGTGAAGAGCTCAGTGTAGACGTTAGCTGTTTTTATTGCTAAAGCAGAAGCTCTCTCAACAAACCTTTATGTAATAACTCACTGTGGATGTCTAGTTTCTCCATAAAACATACTGACTCTGCTGTTCAATTCTTCCTAGAAATTCGTACTATTTTCTGGTAGTTCTATACTTGCATTCTTGCTAAATGAGTCTCTTCTTCTCAAGAACCAGTTTTTTAATTCTCCAATGTATTCCTTCTAAGTGTACTTTTCACTATAATATTTCAACTTAATACTAATCAATGAAAAAATATCACAAGGTCAGGTTTATCTAAAAATAACTGTAACATTTTGAAGCAATCATGGAAATCTAGAAGGGTTTGCACCCCAAGTGACTGGTGCGTGCAAAAAAGAAAACCCAGGACTCAGATGGAAAGGACTTGCCCCTTCATGTAAAAATGTTATGTATGATTGCAAGTGTACGTATGTTTGATTGAAATGAAATATTTAGGTTATGCATAATTGCACTTTTATCTGCTACCTTTTATGACTTCCCATTAAACAGTTTTCCCATTAAACTATCAGTTATGGGTCTTGAGGACATCAGATAAGGAAGCTTCTACTAGATTTTCTTATAGTTGGAGCCATTTATCTAGAGAGGTCACACTTTTTAATTTTTACTGATAACCTCAGATCGACAGATCTGTTATACAATATGATTAATTTTAAAAGTAGTAAAAGTAGATGATTACTTATAACTTTGTTTCACAGTCAAGCACCATTTGAGTGACTTTTGAGAAAATAATAAACCCTTGATGATGAAGTTGTAGGAAAAATTATTTTTAATGGCAAGTTCTACTTGAAGGTTTTATACTCTGGAGTCAGCCTTGTTTAAGTTATTTTATTGGCAGTTTCTTTTCTTGACCAAATTCTACTCAAGCTCCTTTTTACTCTATTCTCAAGCAGGTCTGACCTGGAGGCTTCTGTATTTCTCTTCTATAAGAGTCCAGTTTTAGCAAGAATCCTTAGTTTAAAGAAAATCCCCCACCCTGATAACTGATGACCCTCAACACCTGCTCACACCCCTCACTCTCTAGTCTCTCTCAGGTGATATCTGGTCACTCTGGCCTGCCTTCAGCCAGAATCCTTTTGAATCGCTTTAGCAAGAATCCCCTGGAAATTTTGTTTTTTCTTGTTGGGGATTCATTGAGAGTACAAAAAACCAGGTCACACTGTTTGCATTTGTTAGGTAGAGTCCCTCTTATGATTATGATCTATCCCTAAGAGCTGTGTCACACACTGTAACCCCCCACCTCCCTCCCACCTTCCCTCTCCCTGTACCCTCTTCCCCCAACCCCCACCCTGTACTAGGTCATCCATTGTCCTTGTATCAGAATTGAGTACATAGGATTCATGCTTCCATTCTTGTGATGCTTTACTAAGAATAATGTGTTCCACTTCCATCCGGTTTAATACAAAAGATACAAAGTTTCTATCTTTTTGAGTGGCTGAATAGTATTCCATGGTGTATACATATACTACAACTTATTAATCCATTCCTGGGTTTGTGGGCATTTAGACTGTTTCCATGTCATTTTGGTGATTGTAAATTGAGCTGTGATAAACAGTCTAGTGCAAGTGTCCTTATGAGAAAAGGATTTTTTTTCTTCTGGGTAGATGCCCAGTAATGAGATTGCAGGATCAAATGGGAGTTCTAGTTCGAGTTCCTTGAGGATTCTCCATATTTCCTTCCAGAAAGTTGTATTGTTTGCAGTCTCATCAGCAGTGTAGAAGTGTTCCCTTCTCTCCCCATCCATGCCAGCATCTGCAGCTTTGAGATTTTGTTATGTGGGACGTTCTCCCTGGATGTCTTTTATTAATTTTCCATCTGCCGATCTCCACCTTTCCTGATCCTTAGTTATAAGTTCCCACCTGCCCTTTTTGTATTCTATGTTCAGCTTAATATCTCTCTCTTCTGTTGGAGACCTCCCTCTGCAATTGTTCCTTCTCAATAAACTCTTCCTTAAGTGTAACTCTTCCCTTTTTAAGTATCATGAATAATTTTTTTCTTTGACTTCATCATTCCTTCCACTGACTCAGACCCTGCTTTTTCTCAAGCTCCAACTAAGATACATTTGCTCTAACTCAGCAACCAACCTTCATCCTTGGCAGCCATTCATACTTCCAGGAACCCCTTCAGCATTATTGTCTGAAATCTCCCAGGTCTAAACTACTGCTTCCTAGGTTGTACAAATCCTCCAAAGTTACTGGGAGCTTGTCAAAAATAGTGATTCACCATTACTTACTCTCATATTATCTGAATCAGAACCTCCAGGTTGCTTTCCAGTTTGACTCAGGGGCATATCAAATTTTGAACAACAAATATTTACTTTATATAACAATAATTCTAAACCTATATCCCTACACTATAACACATAAATTAAAAGTCATTTCTGATTTTCTGCATTTCCTGTCTCCATTTGTTTGGGAAGGACCATATTTTACAGGAGGGTCTCTGGTTTGGTTTGGAAAAGTCTAATTTTTGATAAACTGGAAAGGAAAAGAAGAAAATAGTAGTAACCTATAATTTTGCATAACATTTGCATGTGAAACATGTTTTATCATATTCTATTGATCAAAGGGGTGCAGTATAATATTTGGTTTGAAACGTAACTGAGCTCTGGCACCTGAAGATAATTTTCACAGACCCAGAATAGCATTTTAATTGTATTTTTAAGAGGTAGATTACTACTCTCCATGTTACTATCATTGGGTTGTCTTTTTAAAGAGAGAACTCAGGTCCTAAACACACACTTAACTGTTGTTTGGCAGTGGGGAGTTCCGAAAAAGGAAACATTAATATACAAATCAATAGATATAGACTCTGAGGTCTCTGTCTAGCCCTTTCCAAACTTACTTGAACAAGGTGATTAAGGGGACCGTTGTAAAACTGTAAGGCAATTATGAGTCTTGAATAGTTCAAAGCTAGAATTCTCATTGAAATAAGTCATTGGGTTTAAAGAACTGCTCTGGAGAAACAAATTTTTGGCAGCCTTGAGTTTTTCTCAGGCAGCTGTTTTAGGAGGGAGTAGGATCATCTTAGGGATGTGGCCTTGAGGTGTCAGAGACTATGTTATCTTTTGTTCAAGTCTTTAAAACACAAGCTTAAGGCTTGGTGGAGAAGGCAGCTTAGGGGAGCCTGAATAGACTTTGGCCAAGGGAGGATCTTTGTCAGTCCCATGGGGACCAATGCCATCAATTTTCCCAGTTATTTTTACTATCAATCCTTGGCTGTTGAAAAGTTAATTTGGTCTCCAGAGACCAAGCACATTTTGAAAACTGCAAGGTTGAGATAAAATAGAAATTTTATCCCACTCAAAAATATGTTTTGCATATTATAACCCTATAATCAATCATGAAGATTACACAAATTTTAATGTAGTATCATTGAGGATTTTTCTTTAACCACAACATGTATGGATTCGGTGTGAATTTAGAATTCCATTTATGCTCCATGAATCAAAGGGTATGCTTCATTTTGCTTCAAACCCCAACAAGATACCTTTAACTATAGAATGCAAAATGTCAATATACATTCTTACTTCCAAATCTTCAGAATTCATTCTGATGTGTTATCTAATATAAATATCGGGATGTTTTAAAAGTTTGACTTGAATTAATACACTTTATTCACAGAGATAATGAATTTTAGAGACTGAATACAATCATCAAAAATCATTAACCGTATAAATCTCTACAAGTGCCCTTAACTAAAAGTGATTTTATTGAGATATAGATAAATCTCAAGTTACAAAAAGAAAAAGAATGTCTTTAAATACAACATCCAGGATGTCACATAAGAAACAAAAACACATAGAAATGTCTTGGCAAAAAAATATTTCCTTTTAGCAACGATTTTTCATACTGACATAAGAACGTTCTTCCACAGGCAAGACTCAGTTTCAGCTGTGGTATGGAAAATTGGTCTGATGCTATACGTTATTACAGCCAGGCGTCGAAAGAGTTATAAATAGCCAAATTCTGTAAATTGAAGTTATTTTCCAAAGTGTAGGATTTCTCCTTGCATCTTAGATTGTGTCTGTATCTGTGCATAAATGATAGCCCGAGTCCATAAAACCTGCTTCCCCTGTTCTTTGGGGTGAGCAGAACACTTCAGCAGTTAAAGCAAATTGGTAATGAAAGCAAAGGAAAGAAAGAAGGTCTCTCCGGGCCCCAGGCCCATCTCTGGCAAAAGTTGTCCATTTGTTTTCAGTGATAAGAAATGGCAGACACATGATTTAAGGAGCAGTTCAATTCTGAGATAGAAGAAAGTTAACTTCAAAGAAATAGCCCTCATTTTTAAACCTTTCTTTAGAAATACTGGGTAGACTGAAAGAATCAGGTTTATTTTGTTTGTTTGGGAAGGGATGTCACAATTTCTGGAGCTATTGGAACAGGAATGGAAATTAGGCTTTTTGCGTGATCTAATACAAAATGGGAATGACTAGCTTAGCATCCGTGTTAGTTAGTGTGGGCTACAGTATAACATATAATGTGCCATAGGCTGGGCGCTTAACAATGAACATTTCTCACAGTCCTGGAGGCTGGGAAGTCCAAGTTCAAGGAAGCAGAAAATTCAGTGTCTGGAGAGGACCCACTTCTGCTTTATGAGGCTGCTCCTTACTGCGTCTTTACGAGGTGAACAAGGAGGCAAGAGGGCTCCATAGGACGCATTTTTTCTGTTCTTTCTTTTTCTTTTTTCTGTTCTTTCTTTTTCTTTTTTTCTTTTTTTGCTGTTTTGACTGCGGCCCATGCCCTACACCTTGAGCCACAGGCACCGCCCTATAGGACGCCCTTTAGAAGGACACTAATTCCATTCATGAGGCTCTACCTTCATGACTGAATTGTCCTGAAGTCCACACCTTTTGAGACCATCATGTTAGGAGTTAGGATTTCAACATACTATCTTTGGCAGGGCACACATATTTATTTAGTGAGTTCATAAAAGTTCAAGTTGCAGCAAAATCCTAAATAGGCAAGCATTTAAATGATCTGTCCCAAAGGATCTTTGCAAAGTGTATCAGCTTCACTCCACAAATACATCATTTTCCTGAAAAGCTCTCAGTGTGAGCCAGTGGAGAGGCAGTGGGGTGCCGTGAGTGGAGACCATCTCGTACTAAATACTAAGCACAGCTTGTCAGATTTTTTGGATTAAATACAATTGATTTCTGAATTCCTGACTGTGGTTATTGCTAGATTATTTTTCAGGTTTTTCTTAATTAACTGATTTTAAGGAAAAGTACTAAAGGCCTTCTGGATGACTACAGGGTGAACGCAGGGCGCTTCTTAGAATCCCCTGTTACCTTTGATATTTTGAGTGCCTGCAAAGGAGCATTGTTTGAAAGGGGAATCTTCCCCAGCCATGAAAGATGTATTTATTTTACACATATTGTGCAACGGATTGTTGTTTTTGATGCCTATTTCTACTTCCCCTTTCCAAATTACGTGCTTTTTTTGAGTCTAGGTTTGCCTCTGCTGCTGTTACACAGTAGCTGGATATGAGTAAAAGTCAGTGGAGAAGCAGGTTTCAGCAATAGTATTTTGTTTGCACATACATACCTGAAATGAATAATAAGATTACTTTTCCCCCATATGTCCTAGAACTTGCAGTAGTCAAAACTTTAAAGGACTGGAAAATTACTATTTTTTGTAACATATAACCATCACGTATAAGGATGGAATTTTTCTGTAAATGTATATTCTCCAAACAGATATTCAAAGACTTTAATAAATATTTAGTCTCTATATTTCTAAGGGATGGTTCTTCTATCATTTTTATTGATTTCTCTTCATCCCCAATTCTGTATCTTTATATCCACAACTGCTGATTAGACGTCAAAAATAGAAACCAGATCTTATTAGAGTCTCCATCAACTCAATTACCAAATACAATCGAGACCCTGCCATGTACTAGGCATTATCTTAAGTTCGAGGGTAGTAGATAGATCAACAAAACTAACAGCTTCCTGAACTCATGGGACCTACTACTGACCAGATGTTGGGCCAAGAATTCCATATTATTCCACTACTGCTGCAAAAAATGTAGTATTTTAGTATATAATAGCTCTATAGATGAGCAAATTCAAATTCAAGAGACTTTACTTGATTAGATTATCTGGTTAACAAGCATCTAAGCAAATTAGCTCAAAGTTACACAAATGTCCTCCTGCTCAGGACAGTGTTTTGAGATGGACTAATGTTGAATTTGACCACACATTGGTCCTTTAGCCCTGTGTGGACCATTTCATACACACTATCAAATCACTGACTTAATGGTAACGTAAGTTGGAGGAAGTACAAATGATTCCGTGTGTGTGTTTTGTATATAGTGCTCTGGAGAGTTGAACGTCTCTTTAAGGCAGGATTTAGGACAGACACTAAACTGCCCCCAAATCTTTCCCTTTTCCATGACTTCAGTGACTCTTTTTGTGATTCTAAGGCACGTAAGGCAGATCCCATCTCGTGTCATTTTCTCTGATAAGAAGAAACCACTTGGCATTTTGAAAAATGACCTCTGTGTAATCACCATCAGAATTCATAAAGATGCGTTGATGGGAAAAATGCTTTTCTATTCTGTCCGGGTGGGTTTGGAGTGCGTGAGTACGCGTGTGTTCTCATAAGCCGTTAAATAAGCTGCACATTTCAGCAGATAAAGTTTAACTCCATTTGTTCAGTGCATTTGTCTGCTGATAGATATTCCTTGGAATAGCAGCAGTAAGGCAATCAGCCGCTCAGAGCTATTGCCTACCATCTAACCTAATATGAATAAAATAGATATCGCATTATGCATATGAAAAATGATTTCCAGGGTAAATTCAATTTTATTTTTCTTCGAAGTTAGTACCTTAAGAGCATATAATACGGGAGATGAAGTACACTATTGCAATATAAATTAAGGTAAGAGAAATGATCAAAAAGGAAAAAAACACTAGGCAAGGGAAAGATGGACTGTTAAAGTGAGAAGCCATGAAAACAGCTGTCTCTGCCTTTCTTTCTCTGCAACACATGTCATTAATTTACGGGATTAATCTAATAAACTTATGTTTACCATTTGTTGCCCACTAGATTAATGTGTTTCGTTATTCATCTAATACAAATTAACAGTAAATCGATTATAAAACATTTTACAATGTAATTTATTGTAAGCGCAGTGTTTACGCTTGGCGACGGTTCACAAGCGCATATCAACAATAACTGGAGGCCTTGGTTCCTGATAACATGTTTTGTGTGAATAAGCGTTTTAAAAGTACTCAAAGAGCAATTCTTGTTTCAAAAGCTGTAAGGACTTTTAAGTGACAAGGTTCTTGTGAATTGGGGATGGGAAAGTAAGAACTCAGGGACGCAGGATTCTTTCCTTGAAGGCAGAAGTAGTAATTAGTCAACAACTCAGGGTACAGAGGGGGAGACCTTAAAAAGCACAGGAGGATGCGGTGGAGAGAAGCAAGATTCAACGTGCATTCACGGGGTATTGATTATTTGCTTTGCCAGGGTCTCCTGCCCATGGCGTGCTGGAGCACCCGCATCCTACCTGCAACATCTCAGGCCTGGGAGGGGCAGTTGAGAGGCAGCAGCAAAGGAGCTGATGCTCCCCCACCACCTCTGGTAGACACAGCGCTCTGGGGCTGGGACCTCAGAATGTCCCCTGCTGCAGCCCCCAGGGTTCAGAAGCCAGCGGTTCTTTCTCTCTGCAGCAAAGCTGCCACACAATCTCCACGCAGCTCTCCTATCACTCAGAGGCCTGCAGTGGGGGAGCCCTCGTGCGGCTCAGGCTGCGATGTTTATAGGGAAGTGGAGCCCCAGAATCCTGTGCTCTGTTCCTCTCCCATGTGTGAGCACTTTCCCCATTGCCTTCTGGCTATCTGTCAACATATGTCAATATAAAGACGCGGCCTCTGCTGCAGTTCTGCATCTATAGACCAAGTAAATGCAGTTAAGGAAGTTCTCCAGGCTTTAGAATTTGGATAAATCTATTTACTTTTTATTGAAATAGGAAAGATTGTGAGAAGAACATGGGTTTTAGGAGGAAAGTAATATTAGGAATTTATCTGAAAATGTAAAACTAAAGATGTCTATAAGATACTCAAAGTAAGATAGCAAATAGAGAGTTGGATAGATGACCCCAGATCTCAGGGAAGAAATAAATAGTAAGTGCCAGATTGTATATGGTTTTCAAAGCCATGAAACTGAGTTTGGATGAGAAAAGAGATCCAGGAGTAAACACTGAGACACTCCAGGTAGATAGAGGGCAGGGGAAGGAAGAGGAACCAGGGAAGAACCTGATCAGTCACGTCCTGACGGCTTAGAGCAAACATGGTTCCAAGTGACTCAGGACCACCATGTCCTGCTGTGCCCCTGGAGAGAGAGGGAGGTGGAGAAAAATGATTGGATTTAGTGAGGTCAGGGAGTTCTGTTGATAAAAGAAGCTGCAGTTGGAGACAAAATTGTCATAGGGATGAATAGAAAATTGGGTAAAGAAAATACATGTGAAACTTACTAAACGTAGAATATAAATGTCTTAACACAATAACTAAGAAAATGCCAGGAAGGCTATGTTAACCAGTTTAATGAACGTATTTCAAATTGTATATAAAACCAGCACATTATACCCCATAACTGTATTAGTGTACATAGTTATGATTTAATAAAAATAAAAACTAAGAATATATTAAATGATTAAAAAGGAAGAAAATGAGATAAATAGTGCCATGGTTAGAGTGGTTAGAGTGCCGTCTGGTTCAAACCCAGCCCGGGCCTGCTAAACAACAATGACAACAACAAAGTAAAAATAGCCAGGCACTGTGGCAGGCGCCTGTAGTCCCAGGTACTTGGGAGGCTGAGGCAAGAGAATCGCTTAAGCCCAAGAGTTTGAGGTTGCTGTGAGCTGTGATGCCATGGCACTCTACTGAAGGTGACATAATGAGACTCTGTCTCAAAAAAAAAAAAAAAAATCATCAACAGAAATGTGGGAAGGTTGTTAGATAAAAATCTCAGCAACCTTAGTCATTGTTCTGATTTAAGTTTGATTTGTAGTCTTTGGAATTTAATTCTTTATTGAATCTTCCAAATAGCAGGAACTTATCTCTGCTGCATCAAGTCCTTTGTGTTACTAGTCTTTGGGACTTTGGTGTCCTGTGTTATATATAATTTGTTCAAATGATTGCTACAGGGATGTCAGAAATCACTGGGAGTAATTTTGTAAGATCCTATATGATAATACAGCATAACAATAATAATAGCTATCATTATACAGCAACTCTAGAATTTGCCAGAAATTTTACATGCACGATTTCTAAGTCTTCATACAATACTGGAAGTGTGGGTTGTATATTTTAAGCTTCTTCTCTCTGAATTTCCCCTGACCAATCCCACTTCCCTGTCCCCCCAACTCATATAAGCAAATGATCAGACTTATGCTGTTGTTTTGAGTGAATTTTAGAAGAAGAGAGAATATAGAAGCTCTGGTAAGTCTTTCTAAACCCCAGAAATGTGAGAAGAATGGGAGGTAGATAAAATCTTTTTAACTATAAACATAAAGGAGGAAGGATTTCACTGAAACTGGGAGGTTTTTCCAGCCAGGTGAGAAGGTGGATGGTGACAATGGAGCATTTGAGGGAGAGGTTCAGGGAACAAGGGGAGTGTCCCCAGCCTCCAACGTAGATGCCAGAAGGTCAGAAATACTTCCAGAGCAGAAATGGCTACAAGCGCCATTTACAGCAGAATCACTAACAATCTTAAGTGGTTCTGCAATCTTAAGATAGACCTCAGAGCCCCAGGTGGAGCTTAAACTCATTAAGGAGCTTCTAGGTCCTCAGGGTCATTCTGATGAGAGAACGGGCAGTAGGTGGCAAAGAATTGTAGTTGGACTATGTGTGCCACAGAACTGGATAGGATTTTAAAACAGAGGCCTAGATGCTCAGGAGGACATAACCCTCCCCACTCCCTGCCAAAAAGACTCTGAAGAAAATAGTCTTGGACCAGCCTAGTAAAGTAACTCTTTCTTGATTTTCCATTTCTTGCAATAACTAAGGAAAATTACTGAAAGTGCCAGAGATGTTTAGAAAGTATATTAAATTAAATTAAACAATGGAGTAATTTAGAGATATAATTTCATTCTCATATTACAATACTCTCTGGCAATGATTGTATGTGTTTTTTCCAGGCATTATATATTTTCTTGATTCTAACTTGACTCAAACTCTTATCTAATTGAAAATACACTGGAGTTAGACGCTGTAAAAAAAATTAACTTTTTTTAATAATCCTTTTCTGTCATGAATTTAGTGAGTAAAGTTTGTTTGGCATTGTAAGGAATGAAATTGCAGCAGCTGGCATTTATTACTATATATTCTAAAGTATAAGTTGTGATGTGCCTATAAATTTCCATCCTAATGTATTTCTATTGTTATATTTTTGCTTACAAAGATTTTAGTGTCACTTTATTTAATTGAAGTCAAATGATGTTATTTACCTTTAGTGATGCAGAAAAAATTGCATTTGTAAGCTACTATTATTCAAATTGAATTTTCCTATAGAATGCTAGAAGTCTTTATGCGGAAAATTTTACATATAAATTTAAAATAAGTGCTAACCTGTGACATCTACTTCACGAGACCCATAATGGATATGCTATGGTAGCTGAGATTATAATTATTTGCAAGGCATTTGTTGAGTCATCAAATGACACAAGATTCTGACAAATGTATTTTAAATGTAAAAAGAGCAATACTTGATATCTATAAACATTATTATCACTTTGTGTAATATTTTTGTAAAATAACTGAGTAATACTAAGACAATAATATTCCATAGTGATCTGTATCTTTAGGAGCATTGTATGATTACTCTTAAATTTGTAGAAATATTATCAGAAACTTACCTGTGAATTGAGCTCAGTTGTGGAAGAACTTATGACTGATCCTAAGAATTATTAATACTTTTATGTGAAAACCTATGTGGCACTAACTGCCATCTAAACTGATGCCATTCTGGAACTGCTGAGTGAATGGGGACTTTGGTAAACCTGTAAATATCTTGCCACCTCAGCTCATCATCATGATTTTCTGTGTGTTTATGTTTGAGTGATGACCCTTGTTCTGATGTTAGAATATTTCTACCACACCTGACAAATTGAAGAAATAAATGAAATTTGTGCTCTTTGTGTTAAGTTCCGTATTTCTTGACCCTCTTATTAAAGAACATTTTAAAGATAAGTGAACAGCAATTTAACACCATATATCCTCCAAAATAACTTAATGAGAACTTTAGGATTCACTTAAGAGGTGGCAATACTACAGAGGAATAGAAAACCGAAAACAACCACTTTAAAATTGGTAAGAAGAGTAGTTTTGCTTTACCCACATCACCCAGTCCGTAAAGCCAGCAGAGCTGGTACTGACAGGGATCTCCTCTGCAACCTGTGAGGGAAAAAGTGAGTGTCCATCTAACAACCCTGCCTTTGGGGACACTTCTCAAAAGACTTTCTTTTTTCTTCTCTTACTAGGAGTACTGGGGGAATTCTGGAAAGTAGAATGCCTGTGGGGAAGCTTAGAACAAAGAAATGGGGATGGATGGCTCTCAGCAGGTGGCTGGAGTGGATCTCAGCAGCTAATATGACTCAGTTGAGTGTGTGATCTCTGAAGCTGGTTTACCTCAGTGGGATTAGAAGGAGTCACAAAATCCTGAAACTTCTCCTTTAGGAGAGAGGGAAAGAGGCATAGCCAATGCCCAGAACGTCATTACAGCGCTCCAGGGAAAAGCAGAATATGACCCTCAGCACCTGGCATGGCCCTGAAGGACTGGGAGAAGATACATGATTAGGATATTTCTCTGAGCAGGGAGGGAGAAGTGTATAGTGTACATGTCCATCCAAAAGGCATTTGGATACTCTCAGGATCTCTACATGGGCTATTGAAGTCTTTCCTGACAAAGCAAATCTTCAAAAGCTAGAAATAGCGGCTACATTTGAAATGCACAGATACCCACTCAAAGCTACAAGGAAATCAAACAATCAGGGAATAGCACAACAAGCTGATTATAGTCAATAATGAGGGATAGCTAAAAGAGTAAGACGGGAATGTTTCTAACACAAAGAAATGATAAATGACTGAGTTGATGGATACCTTGGTTACTCTGATTTGATTATTACACATTGCATGCCAGTATCAAAACATCATAGGGAGGTACCCTATAAGTATATACAACTATTATGTACCCATAATAATTAAAAATTAAAAATTAAAAAAACAACAACAAAATAAATCTTCAGTAACTGACCTGTGGATGTGGAGATGTATGGATTTCCTGAAAAAGAATTCAAAATACTTATCTTATATAAATAGAAATTCTGGAGCTGACAACTACAATAACTAAATTGAAAAATTAAATAGAGACCTTCAGCAGCAGATCTGACTGAACAGCAGGAATAATCAGCCAGCTGAATGGGTCATTTGAAATTATCCAGTTAGAGCAGTATTTTTCAACTTTTTTTATCTTATGGCACACTTGAACTTATAGTTAAACTTCTGTGGCACAGTTAAATTATATTGATAAAAAAAGAGAAAAAAAAGAATAAACTTACTGTGCTTTGAAATTCTTTCAAAATAATTGAGTTAATGCTCTTTAAAAATTTTCCCAGCACACCAAAGATCCTCTCATGGTATGCCAGTTGCAAATTATTAAGTTAGAGGAACAACAAGAACAAAAAAGAACAAGAAAGCTTATGGGACTCATGGAACTATTCCAAGGACCGGTAACTGCATAAAGAACATTCCGGAATGACAAGGGGGGAAGGGATAGAAATCTTATTTAAAAAAATAACAGCTTAAAACATTCCAAATTTTAGGAGGAAAATGGACATCTAGATTTATGAAGGTCAAAAAATTCCAAATAGAATGAATCCAAAGAAATCTACATACCAAGTATATGTTATAATTGAATACTAAAAGCCAGTGACAAAGAAAATTTTGAAGAGCTAGAGAAAAGCTACTCATCACTCCTCAATAGTCAGGAGTGTGGAAATTATAGCCTGTTCAACAAATGGTGTTGGAAAAACTGGATATCCAAACAAAAAATCATAAAATTGGATTACTATCTTATACCATATCGAAAAGTCAACTCAAAGAAGAATATATGAGGAGAAAATCTTCTTGAGATTGGTCTTGGCAATTATTTCTTAGATACGACATCAGAAGCACAGGCAACAGAGCAAAAAGAGAGAAGTGGGACTACTTCAGATTAGAACACTTGGTACGGTAAAGGGAACAATTAATAGAGTAAAAAGGAACCTATCTAAGGGGAGAAGATATTTGAAATCTAATAAAATATTAATTTCATACTGTAGAAGACATTCTTACAACTCAACAGCAAAAAAAGAAATAACATGATTACTAATGGGCAAAAGACTTGAATAGACATTTTTCTAAAGGCGTACACGTAGGCATCAGATGTATGAAAAAATGTTTAATACTTCTAATTATTAGGTAAATGCCAACCCAAACCATAATGAGATCAACTTGTACCTGTTTAAATGTCTATTTTCAAAAAATATAAAAAATAAAGAAACCAAAGATAACAAGTGTCAATGAGGATTTGGAAAAATTGAAGCCCATATACTGTTGGTAGGAATGGAAAATGGTATAGCCACTGTGAAAAACAGTTTGAAGGTCCTCAAAAAAATAGAAATAGTATGTGAATCCAGAAATTCCACTTCTGGGTATGTATTCAAAAGAATTAAAATCAATATTTTGAAGAGATACCTGCATTCTGATTTTCCTTGCAGCAATATTTATAGTAACCAAGATATGCAAACAACCTACGAGTCTATCTGCAGGCAGAATGGGGACTAAAGATTCCATTCTTGGCAAGGGAAAACACCTCCAGAGACGGGCAAAAACAGAAATAAACTGAGCAAGGTGGAATAAAAACAGTTTAGCTAGCTTACTTTTAAACCAGCAGCTAAATTACTTGTCTAAGTGGTTCCTACTTTTACTAGAAGCCTGGCCTGTAAGGGATATAGCTTGCAAACACTCCTGCTGGGTCTGTAAACACTCTGAAAAAGTGAATGGCCACAGAAGGAGGCTATGTGCAAAGCCTGGCAAGAATCATTAACCAGGCTGTCCCCTGCCCAGTCAACAGTCAAAGCAAATACCCTTGTGGGGATTTGTATTGTGTCCAGGGCAGAGATCAAGGGAACAACTCAAGCCCTGAAATATGGGCAGGAGAGTTTGCATTCTAGTCATGGAGAGAAATTCTTCTCTTCTACTGATGCTTCAGAGGAGCCTGAGCCATTGTGTCTACTCCATAGAGAACTGGAAGAGATTAACCTGCACAAGGAATGTGTGTGTATGTGACCACAAGCAGGAGGCTGCCCCCACACAAGACTCAGGTTTTGGATTTCTCAAGGCTGCTTAGACCCTTAAAGTTAGTGATTATAGATAGAATAAGAGCTAACATGCTTACTCAGAGAAACTGCTGACATTTTTATTCCCTTCCTCAGCTTACCCTCTGGGCTAAATGAGAAAATAGCCTTCAATAAAAGCTGAGTGGAACAAACACCAATTCTCAGAGCCACTCGCTGGAATCCCACAAGCCAGCAGAGCTCCTCTATGCTCCCACCTTTGAAAGCTCTATTCTGCGTGTCCTGTCTCTTTACCTCTCACTACTTTCAACTTTATGTTTCTTCAGTTGACTGCTGCCAGTTCCACAGGTCTTAAAGGACTCTGTTCCCGAGGCAGGTCCCAGGCATCTACCAACAGATGATTTAATAAAAGAAATGCAGTATATAAATGCCATGGCATGTTATTTAGCCTTAAAAGGAAGGAAATCCTGCCATTTCTCCCATCATGAATAAACCTGAACAATAGATTGCTAAGTTCGTAAAACAGATTCATAGAATCGTAGAATAGAATAGTGGTTTCCAGGGGCTGGGGTGAGGAGAAAACAAAGCATTATTGCTAATGTGTGTAAAGTCTCAATTATGTGAGATGCATAATTTCTAGAGATCTGTACAATGTGACATTTATAGTGAATGTAATGTTGTGCACTTAGAAATTTGTTAAGAGGGCAGATTTCATGATAGACATTCTTACCACGCCAACAAAAGGTGTGTGTGTGTGTGGGGGGGGATGACACAAGAAAATGTCAGAAATGATGAATGTCTTATTATCTTGACTATAACAGTAGTATTAGGTATATGCACACATCCAAAGTCCATAGATCATTAAACATTTATAGATTTTTGGTAATTCAGTTATACCATAATTAAAATTTTAGCAAAATAAAAGTAAAAATAAAAATTCTTAGAATTTTTTTTGCAGTAGAAAAAAACAAAGGAAAAGAAAAGAACCAAAACAACACAAATGTTAATTATAGAAGATTGATGAAACTGTGGCATTTTCAAACTTTAGAATCCTATTCAACTCTGGTAATGAATGAAATGGATTTACTATCATAGCTTGATTAGAGGGGGGAACATTTTATATAAATACATCCTATATAGAATGTTTATATTTTACAAACTTTAAAATATGGGCAGTAAAAATTCCTTGTTTGAGACCCCAGGGTCTATAGTTGCATTGGAATAAGAAACAGCATCTTGAAAACAGTGGATTCTTTTGTTGGATGAAAAGTGATAGATAAAAACATGGGTGTGTGCTGTTTATAGTTTATACTTTTATGTCTTAAATATTTCATAGTAAAATTTTAAGATATCAAAAATAAAATCACTATGATAGAGTATTTGTTATAAGTAAAGTTTTGAAGTCACATAAACTAGGGTTCCACTATTAGCTTCAGTATTTACTAACTATCTGTGTGACTTTGGCAGTTAAAATCCTTTGAGTTTCAGTTTTTTTATTTGTCAATTGACACTAATCCATACTTCTAAAACCTGTTTTGAGGCTCACCTGAGATATACCTAAAGCACTTTGCATAGATTCTGAGAGCTAGGGTGGTCTGGTTAAAAAAATACATGCTGGTTGTGGGATTCACAATAGAACAGGAGCTAAGAGGAAAATGCTTTGGAGATGTCTTGACTAGGAGGGGAAAAAAGTGAATTAAAGTTGAGGATGAGCAAGATGAAAGATAAGATTTTCTTTTGCGATTTAATCTATAACTAATGCATATCTCAATGCATAAAAGATGAATCTTCTTGGGAAATAAATAAGACGGCAATATCTAAAGTATGCAGACTTTCACCTTGTAATAGGAAAAACTGAAATTCTTAGCCACTAAAGAATTAAGCCTCCCAAGTATGAGAGAATTGTATGATCTATGTATCATGTATACCTGTATTTATCAGTTTTTAAAGAACAAACACTGATTATTGATGTTTAGAAACAAGTTGATAATCCAGGCTGCCTCTTGGAATTTTCCTGTTTTGTAGGAATATATAGACAAACTGAGAAACCCATGTGGAGTAAGGGAAGTCAGTGTTACCTGCCGGGAAGCATTGCCTTTAAAAGATTCCTTTTACCCCCTGGAAGTTTAGCATAAGGTTTCCTGAATATGTTCAGACATGCATTAAAGGCAAACCATAGTGATTCAACATAGAAAACTCTATATAGACAGAGTTAAATATTGCTTTATCCATTGCAAAGATTTACCTTTATATGCATGACATCTACACGTTTGCACTTGATTTTATGACCTCAATAGTTAGTAAATTTTTATCTCATTATTTGCTTTGTCCTTTGGAATATAGACATGAAATTGTTTCTATTAAAAACTTAGAATTGGCTTGGCACCTGTGGCTCAAGTGGCTAAGGTTCCAGCCACATACACCTAAGGTGGCAAGTTCAAATCCAGCCTGAGCCTGCCAAACAACAATGAAAGCTGCAACCAAAAAATAGCCAGGCGTTGTGGCGAGCACCTGTAGTCCCAGCTACTTGAGAGGCAGAGGCAGGAAACTCGCTTGAACCCAGGAGTTGGAGGTTGCTGTGAGCTGTGATGCCACAGCACTCTACTCAGGGGGACAGCTTGAGGCTCTGTCTCAAAACCAAAACAAAACAAAAAAAACCTTAGAATTATTTTTAATCAAAACCTTAAATATCAAAGAGCAACTAGACATTGTAATTTGCTTCTTGATTTTTTTTTTGTATTTTCTAAATAAGCATTGATTGCTTTAATAATTAAGGAGATTAAATATATTTTGTAAGTTTAGGAACCAAAGTTATAAATGACAACCTAAAATCATACAGTAAAGCAAAGTGAGAACTTTGGGAGCTTAAATGAAACTTTAAACGATGTACTTATTTTGAAACCAATGTTACAGACATTCCTGTAAAAAAATTCTTGATTTAATTCTATCTTAATAAAACAATACAGTAAAAAATTTAGTAGTAGTTATCACTCTGCACTAAGACTAAAGATGCTGCTACTTTTCATCCAGTGTAATTTTCTGATTTTAAAATAATAATCATACTTATTTTTAACAACTTTATTAAAAATAAATTACAAAAATGAAAATTATAACAAATTTTAAGAGGATCACTAAAAATTGCTTTACATCCCATAATTATTTAGATAATGGAGCAGCATTAAGTTTAACCAATATTTTACAGATCTGTGTATCATTAGGAAAAGGCAGTGATGATCCACAAAAATATAGAAGCTTTACACTTAGGAGGAGATTTATAATCTTTAATTGTGTATGAAAGAATTCTGATTGTTTATTGGCTGCTTTCTTAGTATTATAATTCTTAATTTGAAAATACTTAAAGTAATATCAGTTCTTACTTGATACTAGATATTTGATCCTAATCAGGCTAAGTATTATCAGTTTTATTCATATTCATAATATGGACATTAAATATTATTTGTTGTAGCAAGGTAAAGTATGACACAAAATTGGTTTATTGATTATATGCTGTGCTAACTGTATTCTTTTTTCCCCTTCATTGTAAGCCGCTTTAAAATTCGGGGTCCCTCTGATCGCATGACTATAGGGGACTCATTTCAACAATGTAAAATTTATATAGTAAGAAACATGATTATTGTTCTCAGTAATCTATCATCTATGGGGAGAACTTCTGCCACTCCAGTTTATTACCCGCGATTATAAAGTGCATGGAAGTTGGAGAGCTTTTTGAATAGGATAATTCCTGAAATTGAGGTGAATAATGAGCAGTTCTTTAATTTTTCTTTTTTCACATTTTTATGTAAAAGTCAATTTCTTGAATAAGAACTATTAAAATAGATAATAGTTTCAAAATGATTGAAAATGATTTTGTGATATGTGTTCTCTCAATTGTAAGCACCATAGATTTTAGTTAAATATATGTGTATATTTTAATATAAGCATTTTTATTGGATATGGCAAGGCATGTCATCTTAACTAGAAATGGTCTTCAGGAGTGAGATTTCACAGAAGGCAGAAAAAAGCTGTCCCCTTCCAGAGCTCTCCAATACTGCCACCTATCTCAAGGGACTTTACTTTTCATATTTTCAGGAAGGTCCAGCTGTCTGCAGTTAATGGTGCATGAAATGAAAATACAAAGTTTTTGAGATTTTTGAAATTAGGTACTTGATTTCTTCTTCTTTTTTCCTGACAATATTTCCAGCTTTTGCTGCGATTCTCTTCACTGAGATCCTGATAGCACAACTATTAGAATGTTTACTTCAGTACATTCTAATACGTTTCTCACCATCATCACCAAAAACAATCTTCCAAAGCACAGAAAAGTATGTCATTTCTATACTATCTGCAGCAATATTTAGTGATATAAATTTGGTTCAATCTGGATTTCCTTTTACCAAATATCTTAAACGCCCACAAAATACATTTACTTTATTACCCAGACATATTTACATATTTAAGACCTTTTTTTTAAAAATTAGATCATAGCTGTTTACATCAATGCAATCATGGGGTACAATGTGCTGGTTCTATATACAATTTGAAATATTTTCATCAAACTTGTTACCATAGCCTTCACGGCATTTTCTTAGTTATTGTGTTAAGACATTTATATTCTACATTTAGTAAATTTCGCATGTACCCTTGTAGGATACACTGTAGGTGTGGTCCCACCGATTACCTTCCCTCCTGTGTAGATCCAATATTCCTTACACAATATTTTCAACCACTTGTTTTATAAGACTTACTCATGACCTATTATGAATAAATTATCATAACAGACACATAAAATGCAGATGAGTAAGCATGACTCAGTGTATAGTTAGAAGGTAAGACAACCACTGATTATAAAATATGACAAATACTCATAGACATCTATAGAAAGGGATGTGGGAACACAATTATGTTTGGGAAGTCAGAAATTCACATCATGTGTATGGGGCAAGGAATGATGTTAGAACTTTGTCTATGTGACTTGGAATTCTCCAAGTGTGCAAATGAAGTTGGGAAGGCAAAGAAATACATATTTTTCTTTTTTATTTGTTTATTTGTTTTTAGAGATGGAATCTTGTTGGATTGTACAAGCTGGGCTCAAGAGGTCCTTCTGAGTAGTTGGGACTACAGGTGTGGACCATGGTGCCCAGCAAGAAGTATAATTTATAGCAATAGTATATAGTAGAACTTGCAGTTAAAGTTTGATAAATTTAGTTTGAATCTCAGTTTTTTCATTTCATACCATAGGAAGTTATGTTCTCTGCTAATAAATCGAAATAAAAATTATGTATATTTCATCAACTTCTGGTGAAAATCAAGTGACCTATTTTTTTCTTTTTCTTTTTTTATTTAGCTGGGGCTGGGTTTGAACCCACCACCTCCAGCGTATGGGACCAGCGCCCTACCCTTTTGAGCCACAGGTGCCACCCAAGTGACCTATTTGTAAAGTACTTAGAATTGTGTCCGCACCATGATAAACAGTCAACACGTAATAGTTAATTATTGCATTTTATGTACGATTGAAGGCCAATAAAAATAACTTAAATATTAATGCAAATGGTTAGAGAAATACAGTGAAAAGATGAGTTTTTTTAAGTTGAATATACTTTTAGTATCATTAAAAATAGAATGAGATGTTCATATCCCTTTTAGGAAAATCAACAATAACAGAATAGCATAATAAATAGAAAAGGTAATACATTTAATGAAACATAAAAGTCTTAAAACATAATATTATATAAGAGAATGAAACTCAAAAAGAGCAATTATAGCAATCAGTGAATTAATATTTCTTATACAACGTATATTCAGATTATATCAAAAATTAAAATACAATTTATGCCTTAAAGAGATTCATGTAAAATTTTTAAAATGACTCATGACAAAACTAATGCCATTTGAACAGAAATAAAGAAAAGGAATAATATTAGATGTAATAAAATTTAAGGCCAAAAGCATTAAGATATGTAAATCGAATATTTTTGTCTTGTTATGTGTGTTTTGTCAATGACTGTGGGCAGAATGCCTTTTCTTATGGACTGCACTCCCTTAGGAACTCCAAGAGTGAGGGTCCTAAAAGAAAGAGCCAGGTAAGAACAGAGCCATATTTTTAGCTAACTCTAGAATTCCTGGTTACTTACTCACCTTGCATTTGTGGAGGCAGCCACAGTTTCCCTCTCAAGTGCAAAGGCAGATTTGACAGGGCTCACTCCTGATGAATGGGTAGAAGCATCCTGAAGGAGCATGTGGATGGAGTAGTATTGCTTGGCCACTTTAGGAAAATGTAATTATTTATCATGTTTTATTATTATGGCCTCATCCTCTGGCAACAAAACTTCACATCCTTCAGGCAAGCAATATACCTTTATTCTGAGACAGCAGTAGTTGCACTAGAGAGGGAGGTTAAGGCACTAGGTGAAGGGATGGGAGTAATTTCTCAAATCCATTTCCCAAAGAATTTGGGGGGCTAAGAGTTTTAAAGGTAGTTTGGCAAACAAAGAACTATGGAATTGGGTCTTCTGATTGGTCAGGGGATTAACTCATGAGGTTAGGAAGCAGAAATTGTCCTTCTTGGCCGGGGACAGTTGCTGGAAAGGGGATCGCACAGCTTGTAGGGTAGGTTTCCACACTGAGCCACAGGTTCAGTTGATACCAGTTGGTCCCTCCAAACGTGGAGTCTGGAGATACCCCAAAGACCCGTCTTAGGTTTTGTTCTAGCAATGATATCTATAGCAGTGGTTGGGGAAGTGACAGGTCTTGTGTCTATCATATGGCAGGTAAGCAGTGGACAGTTGTAGTAGTAAAAAAGTTAGGAAACAATGGCCGATTAATTTTTCATTATTTCTATACTTTTATAGAAAGCAGACTTTTATCACTATTCTTGCTTTATGACCTTTCCTTACTTTAACATAGACAATTTCAGCGCGAATATATATTCTGTAAGGAGTTTTGCCTTGAGATGCACCCCTTTCCTCCACACAATTTTACAATTGGTGGCTTATTCTAAGGAAATAATGTGAAATGAAAATATGACCTTACGTGCATATTCAAGAATATTCTTAGCTTATATTAAAAGTGAAAAATGATAATTGTTTAAGTAACTTACAACTGGGAATTGGTTAATTTAAATTAATAGGGTTAAGAAAAATGTTTTGGCTTTGCACTTTTTTAATTAGAAAAGGAGCTTACAAATACAGTTTTAAGTGAAAAATTTAGACTACACATCCAATTATTTCAGTATTTATATATGTTTATATTATTTATATATTATAGAGTATTTGCTGATTTATTATATAATTATCTCTAGGCGATAGATTCACATAAGTATGTATATTTTATATATTAATAAAAGAAATAGTAGGAAATACAGTTTTAAGTGAAAAAAGTAAAAACAGTAAGGAGGGAATAGTTTATACACAATGAATTCAACTATTTTAACATTCATATATACACTTATATAATACATGTTTTTTATAAAGTATTCATGGTTATATTTACGATGTAATTATATGCTTTATTTTTATATTATCATTTATATGCTATATATATTCACAGAAGGAATCATAGAAAATAATTGAGAGAGAAAAAGAATTGAGGAATATTTCATAGTGTTTTGGAGTTTATGTCCAATAGTAGTATTAGTATGAACAGCTATTATTTTCTTCCGTGATTGCCTGTATTTTTAGATTTTTATACCATTGTCATGCATTATTTTCATTGCATATAAAACAGTAGGCAAACATATATTTAACTAACCTTTCATTTCCCTTTTTGTTTATTCATTCTTACCAAATCCATTCACCTGAATTTGTCTTCTGAGTTCTTTCTTTGTACTATGCATAGATACCTATCCAGTCAGGAGCAGGAATGTGTGTTTGTGTGGTTGGGGGGATTGTGAGAGTGTATGTAAATGCAGCTCTGTTATTAAAGAGAAGTCATCTGACCAAAAGAGAGTTTGTTCTAGGCACTGTGCTACTTTGCTATCAGATAGATGAGATGTGGTGATGTACTTAATGTATGGCATTCTCAAATTGCTGTCTTTTTGATGACTTATTACTATAATGTATCATCAAAGCCCCATCACTTTGATATAGTACTTTAATATTACGTTTTTTGAACAAAAGAAGTTTGGTCATTTATTAAAATAATGTTATTCTACCATTTGGGAACCTCTCAAAAAGGTTAACAAAATACTCTTAAAGACTAATTGTTACTTAGAAAATTCATTAAAATATAAGAAAAGATATTTGTTTTTATTATGAAGCATTGTCAAAGCCAAGTTCTTGAAATCTTTAGTAAATCAGAATAACTACTTATCTCCTTTTAAGAGTATATATTTGAAAATAGAATAAAATATGGCTATCAGCAAAAAAATAAAAAAGATTTTGTATTTGATCTGGTTTTCGTAACTAAAAACCAGAAAAGTACATTGTAATCATATAGTATTTGATGATTTCTAAAGTGTATATTCCAATTTTTCCTTCATTCAGAAATTTAGACTTTTTTTCCTTCTAAAAACATATAAGGATTTTACATGGCAATCTTTGTTGTTGGGTAAATATGGAAAGAAATGTAATCATGTCATATTCAGTGAGTGATTTGGTGGCTCCGTTTCATTTCTCATCTCCACTGAAGCGTTACATGAATATGCATAATCTTGCTTTTTTTTACTGAGTCTTTACAGTATAATTTCACAAGCAAATGAAAAATGCTGTATTTATATGGTTGGCTAGATTCCCAGTTTTGTTTTGTTTATTTCTTTTGTTTTCTGAAGTTCAAGGGCAATATAGATTTTTTTTTTTCCGACATATGCTATGCCTCTTCTAGTTAATTTAGAATGTGTCATTTCCAATGTCTTTAGTGAATAATAGAATCATGGAATAATCTCCACTTTTTTGCTTTTGATTTTTTTCTAATAACCCGGGAAATACTTCATACATTAATTTATCTCTAAATTCATTTGACTTTTTGTGGTTAATAGTAAAAATGAACATTTGTCGATATCTTTTGTGCCATGCACAAAGATACCTACTTTAGGTGAATTAACTGTAACCCTGTGTAGTTGTGTTTCTCTCCCTCTTATTTGGACGTTAGCAAAGTGAAGGCCATACAGATGGTAGACATCGAGTAAGGATCCAAACTCAGGTAATGTGACTTTAGAGGTTACATCCCTCAGGATCTTAACCCCTAACTTCTTCTGAAGAATAAAATGATAATTTACATCTATTGACTTTAGTCCTAACTCTTTCTATCCACTCAATGTCATTTAAACACTATTGACTGAGTCTATGGTATTTTTTCAAGCACTGTTCCTAGAGATTCAGACCAAATGTTACAAAATTACTGGTCTTAGTCCACTGTTTCAGTAGGAAAAGACAGTATACATAGGGCCAAATCAATGAATCGATAACATGTTTTGAGAAAGTGTTAAGTCCATCAGAAAACAGAAAGCAATGTCCTAGGATAGGGATTAGCGTGCGGTGGTATTACATTGATGTGGTAACCAAGGAAGAGAAGAACAACATTTGTTTATGGATCTGAACATTGAAAAGAAAAACAGACGTACAAAGATCTAGTGAATGAGAATTCCAGGCAGGGCACAATCAACCTCTTTTGTCCTTGTCCTAGTGGTGTATCAAGAAGTGAGATACCAGGGCAGTGCCCGTAGCTCATTGGGTAGGGTGCCGGCCACATACACAGAGGCTGGCAGTTTTGAGCTCAACCCTGGGCCAGCTAAAATCAACAATGACAACTTCAACAACAACAACAAAATAGCCTGGTGTTGTGGCCTATAGTCCTGGCTACTTGGAGGTTGAGGTGAGACAATCACTTAAGCCCAAAAGTTTGAGGTTGCTGTGAGCTGTGATGCCATGGCACTCTACCAAGGGTGACATAGTGAGACTCTATCTCAAAAAAAAAAAAAGTAATATACCTTTACTTTATCTATTCCTTCATCTTTCCTAAGACTCTGGTAAAATTTTCTCTATTTCCATTTTTTTTTGAATTTCTTCTTTCTATTGTTAATAAATAGGCATGGATTTTCCATTTTGTGTCTTCATTTTTTGCTTCTACTAATTAAAACATCCCCCCAAAAGTCAAACAGAGAATCCTAGGCACCACACAGAATCTTTTCAAATGAGTTAGTAAAACTTTTCTCTGTGATTTCCATAGGATGATGCTCATTTGCCAAATTCTTGATTCTCTTTGTATTTGAGTCCTTGAAGATTTCAAACTTATAAAAGTATATGAATAAATGTATCCTTTAATGTAAATGAATAGAGAGATCAGAGTGAAATTTTAAGGTCCTAATTCATTTGATATAACCCTCACATCTTTGTTCTTGGGAAGTAACTTAGCTTTGTCATCTTGTCATACTCTTGTACATGTATTTTAATTTTCTTGAGGTTCCCCAAATATTGCTCTTTTTTTTTCTTCAAAAAGTAGCCTAGGCCTCTGAACATGTGATAAACATCAGGCAGAAAAACTAGAAATGTTGCTTAGCTGAGTTTTATGAAAGAGAGAAAGTATTTTTCTAACGAGTTCTTAAAATACAACATAAATCTTTCATCAAAACTTTTTAAATGGCTAGCTTTTAAAGTTAAAAATGATAAATAATGAAATAATGCTGACACGGAACTACAATACCGTTACATACTCTCAATCATTTGCGTGGGGAAGATAGATACTATAAATGACCAACTAATTCTTCTCTGTTGGAGAAAATTGAAAAGCTACCAGAAAATGAAAAAGAACAAGTTATTGTTTTTGATCAGGAAGTATTTAGTGGATACCTGGGTAGACAGAAGTAATGAAAGGATAACAAGATAGTGAAGGAAGAGGCAGGTATGTAGATATCCCTGGGTAGGTGGGAGAAGGATAGATCTTGTCTAGTTTCTGTTCTGCACCTGGGAAGATAAACTAATCAGCATCACTAGTGTGGACTCTAACAGACTTTAGCTTTGGGAGCTAGACTTAGTCTGCAGCCCCAAATTTGCATATCATCCTTGTTTCTGGGAGGCCAGCAAAGTACTTCCTTATGAATGATTTTTGGAGACAGTGCTTTATAGATGTGTGAAGCCCTTAATCTTTCCATAGGGATCATTATAATGTTAGCAGTATCTATTCATTTTGAAGGGGGATGGGTGTAAGACTCAGTCTCCAGGCTGGACTTTACCTTTTGCGTAAGGAGTTGGGGTGGGGTGGTCCTCAGATTTTGATTTTCATACATGTATTATCTCACCTAGGCTGTATTACAATTCTATCGTGGTTAATATTTGAATACATTTTTGCTTTAGAAAACTTAGAATGACGTAAATTAATTAATTTGACTGAAATTACCCTACCTCATTTTAGTAATTTCTACCTGATATCTCAGCTCCTAATCCAGATATGTTCTGGTAGCTTCCACAATTGACACTGTAAATATTTAGCCCCCCAAATGAGTCAGCAGTTGACCAAACTGCCTTATCTTTCAATTTTTTAAACATATTTGATACATTGAAGTGGAGTTTTTGTGCTCAAGTTTTCAGGGCCCCCATTGTAATTCAGATCCCAAACCCACGAGGGCGCAGTTGTATTAATAAGCTGTTGACCATCTAGTATTTTGAGTTCTGGAGAACATGATTGACACAGTAGAGTGTCAGAACTTGTAACTTGCATAAAAACAGCCTCTAGAATACAGACTAAGCTGAAGAAGAGGAAAAGTAGATGGAAAGCACCCTAGGATTCTTGTCCCATTCTTAGTCGAATTTTCAGTTGCTTCTCTGATGCAGAATTGGTCTCCCTCCTGCTAACCAAATTAGGCTGTGTGAATTCAATTTCTGAGAACTTTTCTGTTTTATTATCCCAAATTTACATTATATTTGTTCATGTGTTTGTTTTTTAGTAATTTTATTATAACTTTCTGAGTGCAGTTCTTTGTTCTCTAATTATTCTCTGCTGTGGACTACAGCTATCTGCATCTCGTTCTTCCCTCAAGGCTGCATCGACTTAGAAAGGAATTTTTCTCTCTAAATATACTAGTTTAAATTCAATCATGTTTATATTTACTGTTTTTTCCTGCATTGACTCTGTTACAGAAAAGCAATTTCCAATAGTGGGATCACTTGAAGTCTAAGTGGGTCCTTGGCTTTACATGAGAAGGAATTCAAGAGTGAGCTGATAGTGTCCAGGGAAAACTAGTTCTATTCAGGAAATACAGATCTACTCCATAGACAGAGTAGAGGCTAGTTCTCCCTGCCAGGGAGAGCAGGCCCTGTGGTTTTCTTGATTTCTTTATTTAAGCGATGGCCTAATCATAAGCTAAGTAAGAGGACTATGTTAATTTTTGAAAAGGCTTGGGCTTTCTTAGGACTGGGAATCTTCTCCTTCCTCTATATTGTAAGGTCCCTCCTGGAACTGTCCTGGCATCAGCTGGAGTTTTCTTTTAGCATGCTGACGTATCATAACTAGAGTATAATGAACCACAAGGACAGGCAGTAGCCAGTCTTGACATCTTGGTATCCATGGGTCTTAAACTTCTATCAAAACATTCTGCATTTGGTCAGGGTGGCTAGGGGCTTTGAACTTTGTGGTAAATAGTACCTGCTGGCTCATAATCTCAAACCTATTTCTTTTAGTTTTCACTGTTTGTTCATGTGGTGTCTTTGGTTAGCAAATGAAGAGGTTCTTAAAATACCAGATGATCTTTGACCATCTCATCATATGTAAGAAATATGCACTGTAAAGATTGTGGTCATGGACTTATAACACGGTGATTTTCATTGGCATGTGAGTGAGGGATAGCCAGTGGTTTTCTTTGCAAATATTTCTTTAGACTTGTTTCTATTAGAGGTTTATACATTGATATATTTTAGTTAAAGTTACAATTTGTTACCTGTGGGTAACACCTTAAATTTAAAACTGGAAGTTTTTCTCAGGGTCCTTCATTTCTTTAAACTCAACATGGATTCATCATTCCAGTTTTTCAAATTCTACACCCATTTAAAAAACCCATTATTTGGACAATGTTTTGCCTTAGCCAAGTCATTATATATAGTCTCCTCTTGGGCATATTGCAGCCTATGTAAATTTTTACAAACTGTCTTACCCATGTGGGGCCCCAGATATTAATTTTAGTGCTTCCAAATGGTCCGTTCAAACCCTAGAGATTTCTGTAAATTACATAATTAAAAAATCAAATAACTAGAAAACATTTAGTGAATCAAACCCCATAGAAGAATGAATCTGTTTTCTGTTTACTATAGAGAAATGGATTTAAAACATAGAACTTCTCCTAGGAAGTTTTATACGCATGTATACTCATAAATACGCTAATCTATATGTGCACATGTTAATATACTCTCGTATAATCTTTATATCATCTGAAATAGTTTTCATTTTAGGCACGTATGGCCAATAAATAAGTTTAATTACATGATGGTCCAGTGATTCTATAATAAGCTTATAATTCTTTTCTGCCAAGTGATTGAACAAAACCATTAAGATAATGGTGTTTAGTTTATTTAATTTGAAAATTATAACTGAGTGAATTTTATGTGCCAGATGCTGTCCTAGGGATTGAAAATTCATTTGTGAAAATTATAAATTCCGACCCTGAACTCTTGGAGCTTCTACTTTATTGGGGAAGACAGGTAATAAATATTGAAACAAATAATTGTATAATTACATTTCAGGAAGTGATTTTTTTAAAAAAAATTATTTTTGGGGATTCATTGAGGGTACATGAAACCAGGTTTCACTGATTGCATTTGTTAGGCAAAGTCCCTCTTATAATCGTGTCTTGCCCCCAAAAGGTGTGTCGCACACCAAGACCCCACCGGCTCCCTCCTTCCCTCTCTCTGCTAATCCCTTCCCGACTCCTCCCTCCTCCTTTCTCTCTCTGCTCACCCCCTCCCTTTGTCATTAATTGTCCTCATATCAAAATTGAGTACATAGGATTCATGCTTCTCCATTCTTGTGATGCTTTACTAAGAATAATGTGTTCCACTCAGGAAGTGATATTTTTATGAAGAAAACCTCTCTTTGTCTTTATTGACCTTTACGTTTGCATATTTGTCAGATTCTCTGTTAATTCCTCACACTCACAGGTATGGATTGCTTTTTGTTTCATTTTCTTGTTAGGTTTTTCATTTTGCCTATAAATAATTCACTGTGATATCAACTCTTCCTCATATTAGGGATGCTCTGTGTCCATAACATAGTCAGGAAAATAATAAATGCCCCTACACCTAATACCTATGGACTTATTCTTTGTGTCTTTTCTTCATCTTTACTTTAATATTAAATTCTGTGTCTACTTTTACATGTTGTTTCTAAGAGCCAGTGATTTGGATTTTTTTTTTCGTTATTAAAGTTCTAACTTGTCTAAATGACTCTAAATATAGTCAATTTTTTGTTTCATTTTTCCTAACTCTTAACTAGTAGCTTAGCTGGCTCTAGGATTCCAGAGGAAACAAGATGTTTCCTTTTAAAACTAGAAGACACTGTCCCAGTTCTTTTGGTTTTTCTATTATGTTGATAAGTCGCTTATCAGCATCATCATCATATTTATATTGTTAATGTCTTTTCTCTAAATTTATTTTGAATACAGCCTCTTGTTTCTGATGTTTTGTAGTTTGACTACAACGTATCAAGGAGAGATTTATTTTTAATTATCATGTTAAGGAAATGCTGTGTTTCTTGAATGTGAAGACTGATGTCTCTGAGACTTGTGTCATAGAAAATTTTTTTCCTTAACTCTTCAGATGTTCCCTCTCTGCTAGTCTCTTTCTTTCCTTTTAGATCTCGGATATTAGGTATTTGTAAGATGTTAACATGACTTTGTCTCTCCATTAGAGAGAGTCTAGTTGTGTATTTAAAAAAAATGTTCGTTATATTATAACTGTCATTGTAAGGTATTTAGTGGGTACATTTTCAGATCATTTATTTTGTTATCTTGACCTTAGCACATGATGTTTTCCTTTGAGAGAATAATCACTGTTGTTTGGCCACTTTATGGGGGATTTTTTAAGGATGTGTAGAGGATAACAAAGCTATTATCTCAGCCACTTAATCATTACACAAAAATGATTGCACATATAATCTATGTTACTTTCAAGATGAAAGTGGGATAAACAAGGAAGTAAGATTACCAAATTTAGAATTATATCTGATAAATTTTATAATATTTATTGCATTGATTCATGTCATTTCTACCTGAGATATTATATGAAGTTATAAAGTCATTTTCAGGCTTTATCCCCCAAATAAAAATAAAACACATAATACATGTTTGTGTTTGAATAATGATATACATGTAATTTCATGCAGTATATATAATAATTTTTTAATTTGGGGGGACTAACATCAAGATAATAACTTTAAATTATATCCACATTTCACAAAGGTAGTATTCAGTATACATGTAACATATATTTAAAAAACATTTCACAAAGGTAGTATTCAGTATACATATAACATATATATAACATATATTTTAAAAAAAGTAGATATAAAACAGCAATGAAGAGAACTTAAGGTACATCTGAAGCATATTTTTATCACAAACACTGAGAAAATCAAATTTAAAAATCATTAAGATAATAAAAATATGAAGGCAAACCTATTTGCTTGAGAAAATGATCATGATGGAATGTTAAGTGTATAAACAAGTTATATATAAATATATTCTATTTTGTTTCATTACACCAAAATCCTAAAAGTTTATATCTGTGAGCCAGCGTACTATATAGATGTTTAATTATTTTAGGTAACATTTTCTATACTTCTTACAATAAACACATTATTTTAATAATAAGTTAAACTAATGACTCATAAGTGACATCTCTATTTGAGTACTTTCTAACTTTCTGACATTTCAGAATACATGTGTAATATGTTCATTTTCTAAAAATAATTTCATGACTGTCACAGAACAGTTTACCATCTATCTCAGGTATAATAATATTTAAAATAATGTCAGATTTATGTACCACATCTTAGCAAAGGAATCTCGGAGAGTATTTTCAAAAACTGAAGAGAAGTTTTCATTATTTTCTTAGAGTTTCTGTTTGAGCTTTATGTCTTTTATTCTGTAATTTTATTTTTCTCTGCATAAAATGTGAATGCTGGGGGCAGAGCAAGATGGTGGACTGGAGACAGCTCCTTTGTAGCCTCATGTGGTGAGATGGGCAGAAAGGACTGCAGTCACTTGTGCCTGATGTGCCCTGCCTAGAAACATCACTTTAGGGGCACAGGGAGGCAGCAGGAGACTTCAAGAGCCCCAGGGGAGGTCAGGAGCAATGGAGAATTGGCACAGAGGGCAACTGCTTGCATGTTGCAGAGGCCAGCCAGTTTAGTAGTTTTTAGACAAAGAGAGACTACCCTAAAGGCTTTTATTTTAATCTATGTTATTTTACTTATTTTATTTTTTGGACCTGGGCACTTGGTGGAGCTTCCTTGGGAGAGCTTGGGTGAGCAAGCAAGTGATTTTAAATAGCACCAAAGGGCTGGGACTGAGCCCTGGGCAGAGCAGAGCTCTTGTTGTTTGGCTGTGAGCTGGCACAGCCACTGTGGGAGAGCACCCTTGCAGGATGAGTCCCCAGAGTCCTAGGGCAAGGCCAGTTCTGGTGTACCTGCTAAGCTGGGCAGCCACCTGTGGGGAGACTTGAGTGGCACATGCTTTCCTGGGAAAGCCACTGTGTGGCCAAGAGACATGGTTTGGAAAGGTTGAGGTGTGTCCATTAAGCAGGTTGCTAAGAGCTTCAGGCTCCCAACCCTGCAGAGATTGAGGGCAAAGAAATTAGGAAGACAGGACTAGGTCTCCTCAGCAAAATAGAGGCTTCTAGCCCCCGTCTAATGCAGCTGTATCAGCATTGCGATTAGCATCTTCTACCCCAGAATGTCACCTGTTGTCCAGGCAATAAATGGAAACATATATATGGAAATCAAATGGAACATATATATGGAAATCAAAAGGAAGGAAAGAATAAAAGGAATAAGAGAACCAGAGCAAAAATGGAGCCCTTGTTATTGAAGAAAGTAAAAATGGAAAAATAAAAATGCTATTAAACAAAACACAACACAACACCTTAAGAGATTAAAATTGGGGGGAAAGAATAATAGTATCAGAAAAACTAGCAAAAATGGAGTCCTTACTATTAAAGAAGGAAACAATGAAAAAGTATAATTATTAAAAAAAAGAAAGAAACAAAGAAAAAGAAAAATCTAGGGGAAAAAGTTGAAAATAAATTTTTTAAAGGATAAAAATACATATATTTTTATTTCTCTATATATGAAGTGGAAATATATATATGGAAATATATATTAATATATGAATATACATTAATTAAATATATATTTAAATATATATAAAAAGAAAAGAAAAATCTAGGGGAATGTGTTAAAAAAACTATTTAAAGGATAAATATCAAAAAAAGGATAAATACCTCTCTCTGTATATATTTCCATTTCCATATATAAACATATGGAAATGATTAATAGCATTTTTATTTTTCCGTTTTTACTTCCTTCAGTAAAAAGGGCTCCATTTTTGCTATGGTTCTCTTACTCCTTTTATTCTTTCCTTTCAATTTCTCTTCTCTTCTCTCTCTTTTTGTGAAGATTTTCTACTTTTCTTCTCTTTCCAGATAGTTATAAAATAAAAACTAAGATATACCCCACTTTGTTAACATGTATCAAACTCACTAAGGGGCGTATATTGGTATATGTGTGCACACGTGAGAATGTGTGTGTGTTACTAAAACTACTTGTTATATTTTATATGCTTCTTGGAAACTTGATTTTTTTGTGTGCATAGAACACTCTTTTGAGGATATTTCTGTAAAAAGGAGCAGAAAATGGTACATTAATTGTACCATTCTTTTTTCTATTTTGTTTTGGAAGGGAGGGTTAGGTGACTAGCTCTTCCTTTTCACCTATTTTGTAAACAGAGGAGGTTTGGAAAACAAGTGTTTATTCCAACCTGGAGAGATCTCATTGCTTACCACTGAAGGCCTACCTTATTTACTCTTAGCAAACTAGTTCTTAGCAATTTTTGACCAATTTTAAGGAATGTTCTTAAATAGCACATTCCCTTTTGCATTATGCTAAACAATCACAGACTTTGTTTAGCTTTTCCAATTCGCCTTCACCAAGCTTGAAGCTTGGCATATCAAATAATTCACCAGCAGATTTAAAAGAATCTTTTTTCATTAGTTTCATTAGTTCCACTATTTATCTAACTCTAAGTCACGACTTCTTTAATTTCATGTGCATAACTGTTGCTCATTACTGAGCAGCCAGTTTCTGCAATGGGGGAAAAATATGAAGTATTCGGGGCAGGTAGAGCTGATTGAACTGAAATCCAGGTGAGCCAAATGTATTTCAGAATCTGAAAAGCCACCAATTATCAGGGATGCAAACTGCTCTGTGAAAAGAATGACCTAAATCTGTAATTTCTAATTTCTTTCACGTAGGTTTTATTTTCTATTGCTCCATACCTATACTTAGGCATGTTCAAGGCTGAAGCTGACATTAAATAAAGAAATGGACTAGAGGGCTCTCAAACACAGCCTTGAAGCCTTGTGCATATTCAAACTCACTGGGAATAATTTTCACAGGAAAGAATGAGAGAGGTTCACATACTAATAAAGCAATTTCTTTTAAGTCATTTCTATAGTGGTTCTTTTAACAAATTAGAAATCTCTAAAGCTAAAAAGGAAGTATGAATTAAAGTATTAGGAAAACATGTTAGAAATGTAACCTTAAAATACTAGCATGTTATCATTGTCTTTTAAAATTATTTTATTATTTAAAATTAGGAAAATCATTTTTAAAAATATGCAAGGATTCAGTTAAAAGGGTGAGAATTCCTTTTCAACTGTTTCCACCCATAATTACTCTCCAACACAAAGAGAGAATTTGTAAACAATTTGGTATTTTTGTCCTTTCAATCTTCTATCAGTACACTTGCATACAAGAAGAGTATACTCAAAAACATTTGCACAGCAAATATTGTTCTAATAAAATATATTTATTATTGTGCTACTTGCATTCTTGATGATGTCTTGGAGAACTTTTCACAGTAGTGCTTTTCACATTGTGTTGCTATTGCAGGCCTGGTAATTTACAAACCATCAAAGGTTTTTTGGCTCAAAGTTCTGGAAGCTGGGAAGTCCAAGAGCGTGGCACACATGTCTGGTGAGGGCCTTTGTGCTGCATCATTCCATAGCCAATGGTGGAAGCACAAGAGAGAGCAAAAGCAAGAGGAGGCCATACTTACTTGTATAACAAGCTCACTATGATGATAATTAAGCCACTTTTGCAGTCAGTAGCAACACTAGTCTTATCATGAGGGTAAAGACTTCATAATGTAATCACTTCTTTTTTTAAGCCCCACCTCCCAACACTATAGCCTTGAGAATTAAGTTTCTAATGCATGACCTTTGGGGGACATATTCAAACCATGGCAGTCCTATGGCACTACTTCATTTTTGAAACTATGAAATATACTACTTTGTGTGGAAGTTTATTCAACCAGTTTCTACTGATGGAGGTTTCCCTAGTTTTTAATTTTTCACCAGGGCATATTTATGTTGAAACGAACTCCTTTGTGTTTCCTCTTATAAATGTACTTTTATTTCCCTTGGGATTGATAAAATAAAATAAACTGTTAATGTCCATGGAATACACATTTTAACACTTTAATGTATATTATTAAATTTTTTACAAAAAGACTAAAAATGTAGAACACTTCATCAACAGTGAATACATTTAGCAGTTTTTTGTATGCCCAAGAATTCTATTTTATAAAAATTATTTGACCGATGACATAATAATTTTAATTATTTTTACTTTATCTTAATTTTCCTTGCTATCTGGTGAAGTTGCATATCTTTCAATAAATGTTTATGGTAAATTATTATTTTTAGGGAATTACCTATTCATTTTCTTTGACCATTTTTATAGTTTTTTTGAGTGTCAATGAAGCAAAATTTATTTTTAATTTTGGTATGCATTAGGGTATTTTTTTTCAATGATATAGAATTCCTGTATCAGTTGTCACTATCAAAATTATTTAATAGTGGCTCGGCGCCTGTGGCTCAGGTGGCTAGGGCGCCAGCCACATACACTTAAGGTGGCGGGTTCGAATCCCCAGCCCGGGCCTGCCAAACAACAATGATGGCTGCAACCAAAAAATGGCCGGGCGTTGTGGCGGGCGCCTGTAGTCCCAGCTACTTGGGAGGCTGAGGCAGGAGAATCGCTTGAGCCCAGGAGTTGGAGGTTGCTGTGAGCGTGATGCCATGACACTCTGCCCAGGGGGATAGCTTGAGGCTCCGTCTCAAAAAAAAAAAAAAATTATTTAATAGTACATATTTTACCAGTGACTTGAAGTATGACTCTATGACAATCTTTAATATGTATTTACATAGGTCTGTTTCTAAACATTCAGTTCTAGTCTATTCTATTATTTTCTTCATGAATAACACACTTTTTAAGTTATTCTAGTTTTATGTTCTGCTTTTTCACCTGTTAGCCAGTTGCCTTTGGCACTCTTTTAATTTCTCATTCTAAAAACTTATAAAATTAGGTGTGAAATATAAAATATATTTTGTGTTTCACTGAATTAATACATTTATGCAGAAAGAAGTGACACTTTAAAGTATTCAGGTGTACATGTGAACCTTGTACATGTACATGATGGTTAAGGACATTCCCCCATACCCCAATGACTCAGTCAAAAGAATCTCCATAAAACTTTAGAATCCTTCCAAACTTAACTGCTAATAGCCTACTGTTCACTGGAAGCCTTACCCACAACATAGTCAAGTAACATATATTTTCATTTCTTGTATGTCAAATATATTGTATGTTGTATTCTTACAATAAAGTAAGCTAGAGAAAAGAAAATGTTATTAAGAAAATCATAAGGAAAATATATTTATTGGTTATGAAGTGAGTGGGCTATCATAAAGGTATTCATCCTCCTTATCTTCATATTGAGTAGACTGAGGAGGAGGAGAAAGGCTAGCAGAAGAAAATCCAAGTGTTACGTGCACCTGTGCAGTCCAAATTCATAGCACTTACGGGTCAACTGTATTTTTTCATCCAGCATCTTGATAGATACTTCCTTTGACATTAAATACTATGTTTTTTTATTATATTTTATAGATTATTAGCTATACAGTATCCCCATAGTTATCATTTTATTACTAATTTGTGTTTTGTAAGTATAGTATTTCTTTGTGAATGAAGTATTTTTCTGATTCATTGTTTAGCAATGCATTTTTTGTTCTTACTGTGATATATTAAGTAATCTTGCTGAACTTTCTTAATGCTATTTAGTTGACCAATCAGTGTTACTTTTAAGAAGAATGTCAGAAACTGAAAATAAAAACAGCTGTGTCTTTTCCTTACAATAGTTGTTCCTCACTTTTTTGGACTGATTGAATTCTTGACTTAGTGTAAATACTGGTGGTTGTTTAGCATCAAGTGTTAATTTTTGTCTGTTTCTTATACATACATTCTCTCAGGTTTTTGAATTCTTATGTATTAGAATTTTTAAAAATCTAGAATGGAAACTTAAATGTAATATCTAGATGTCACAAATGGGGTCTTCAGTCCCCGTTCTGCCTGCATTTCCAAAGTTCTAGGATTAAAGGCCTGAGCCCCTGTGCCCAGCCACAGAACGTCCATGTTACTTGAGGGTGGACAATTTAGCCTACAACAATAGCCTACAAATTCCCATCTAAGAATTGTTATGACCACATCATAAAATTTGATATGTATCTTGGAGAAAACTAAGCCAAAGTAAAGAGCTCTGTTAGGTAGTGTTAACTAGTAATAAAGAGATAAATACACTTCTCTTAGGAAGTGGTGGAGGCAATTTTCTTGTTAAAGATTATCAGAGAAAGGATCACCTGAAGAGAATATTGTCAAAAGGCAGGGTGAGTGATAGACTGTGGAGACTAATATAAATCAATACTAGGATTTTGATACTGAGGTATCATAGTGGAGAAACATGAGGCAATAAAGGTCTCAAAAGGCTGATGGGATCCTTCATAGGAGTGGAGCAGATGCAGTACTGTGGAGCCAATCACCAGACGGGTAAAATTCAGGAATTCTAGCAAATGGCAATGTAACATTCATCACACAAACCATCAGCCATCGTGGAGACCTCCAGGATGATACTGGCAGGACTAATGCAGTACTTTGTGATAAAAAAATTTTAATGATGGAAAGTTTCCAGAGCAAATTCTTGGGGGAAATAAAATTACTTATTTATTTAAACTGCGCAGAAGGTATAGACTAGAACTCAAAGTAACATAATTTTAGAGGTAGAATGGAAGCCCAGACAGATCACAGATGAATTCTATCATAAAGTTGCTGGCCTGATGCTGAGATGTGCTGTCTGGTACATAACACCTTAAATATTTATTGCCCTTTCTAAAAATTTGCCATAGGAAGAGATCTAGGTTGAGTTTGAAGTTGCAACCAAGTGATTCAGCAGCCAGCACTGTGCCTGCTACATATTATAGGCACCTACAAAAGATTTCTTAAAGAAAAAATTAAGTTACTGGTCCCAGATTATAGAAAGGAGGACTATAGGAATTGAAAGGAAGTAGGAAGGTATAAATTTCTAACATAGCAGTATGCCATAATGGTTGATCTATACATGTAGTTCTGAATTATAGGAAAGAAGCAAAAATTGTTCAAAATACAGCAGCAGTTGTTAGAAAACTTGAACACTTTACTCACCTCAGTTATTATTTTCAATGGCTATTTTATGGTAACCAAACATAGCTCTGAAGATGATCATTTAGATCAGCGGTCCTCAACCTGTGGGTCATGACCCATAGGAACTGTATTAAAGGGCTGCGGCGTTAAGAAGGTTGCAAACCATTCATTTAAATATAATCATCATGAATAAATTCTACAGTTTTCTGTGTGTATAATCCTACATCTAGCTATGGAAATAGTTTTTAAATCTCAATAAATTAGATGGTTGCATAATATCAGGAAATTTAAAGCAAAGGAACATCAAATTTGAAATAACATTGCTATTTATTATATAAAATTTAAACATATCATTGTTATGTTTACATTTTAAATTTATATTTGTAATACATTCCAAACTGCAGGGAAACCCAAGAACATGCTTATGATAATAAGCTGTGTGCTTCAAAGTTAATCACTTGGAACTTTGCACTATAATTCTCTACTATATACTATGGAGTGAAATATACAGTAGGAAAAAAGGTATATAAACTTCTTATTTTCAGAGAGTACAAATTGCTACATCAGGACTCTGCTTATAGATTTGATATTTGGTAGAAAAATGGCATAATATGCTCATTTTTTAGTTTACTATGAATCTAAGTAATTCTGTTTATAAAATCATTGGAAGAACAAATGTTCTTGCAATGCTTTTATTTGTGCAGCACACACTACTACAAACTACAAGAATTTGACACATCAGGAAGCAGCAAAGGGACACGAGTGTGAAGCATCAGGAAACAGCAGCAGGACATGAGTGTGGCCTTTTGTTTGTAATACAGTTGTGTTGAGTGAATACTAAAATAGGAAGTATTAAGCTGCTGAGATCTGAACCAAAAATGAATTCTTTATTTTTTTCTGGTATGTGAACTATTTTTCCATAGCACATGATATGTTGTTAATTCATGGGAAATTATTTTGAACTTTCCATAGCATGTACATAATTTTCAAACAGAATACAACAGTGGTTTTGAGAGTGATGCTTTCATTATTATGGTTGCTGAAATAATGCTTCTTGGTCTTTTCTTTTCCTACCCTTAACAACATAATTCAACTTTGCTTCATCTTTTTATCTCACAGCAGACAATTTTCCCCTGGTGAAATGTGTATATAAGATATACATCTACCCACATACATACACAACACTGGAAATGTTTTTTGTTTTTTTAAATTAAATCATTGCTGTGTACATTAATGCAGTCATGGGGTACAATGTGCTGGTTTAATATATAATTTGAAATATTTTCACCAAACTGGTTAATATAGCCTTCATGGCATTTTCTTAGTTATTGTGTTAAGACATTTATATTCTACAATTAGAAAGATTCACATGTACCCTTGTAAGATGGACCATAGGTGTGGTCCCACCAATCATCCTCCCTCCACCCATCCTTCCCCCTCCCCTCCCCTCCCTCTTCTCCGTTCCCCATATTCTTGGGCTATAATTGGGTTATAGCTTTCATATGAAAACTATAGTTTAGTTTCATAGTAGGGCTGAGTACACTGGATACTTTTTCTTCCATTCTTGAGATACTTTGCTAAGAAGAATATGTTCCGGCTCCGTCCATGTAAACATGAAGGAGATAAAGTCTCCATCTTTCTTTAAGGCTGCATAATATTCCATGGTGTACATATACCACAATTTATTGATCCATTCGTGGATTGATGGGCACTTGGGCTTCTTCCATGACTTAGCAATTACGAATTGGGCTGCAATAAACATTCTGGTACAAATATCTTTGTTGTAATTCAATTTTTGGTCTTCTGGATATATACCTAGTAGTGGAATTCCAGGGTCAAATGGCAGGTCTATTTTTAGTTCTCTAAGTGGTCTCCAAACATCTTTCCAAAAGGGATATATTAGTTTGCATTCCCACCAGCAGTGTAGAAGTGTTCCCCTTTCTCTACATCCACGCCAGCATCTCTGGTTTTCAGTCTCCCCAAAGCTCTAATTCTTATCTTTTCTAAGCTATATTCATATTGATTTTTAGTTCTCAAATTAAATTATTGTGTTTCCTCAGAGAAAGCTCTCCTGACTCTCTCCTTGTCTATATTAGGCTTTGTTCTGTTAGTCTTTAGTCTATCCTAATCAGCTTTTATTTTTAGTATTTATAATTTTACTTTTTTTGTGTGTTGACTATTTTGTCAAATATATCTACAAGGATGATAGAGTATGGTCTATTCACATTTTTCTTGGTGCATAGTAGGCCTGCAGTTAAATACAAATAAAATGAATAAATGAATAGAATTTTTATCTCTTCAATAGAAAAATAAAGATTCAATGAATTATTTATAAGGTTTATAAAATAGTGACTGGCACATAGTGAGTGCTCTTAATTATTTAAATTGAGAAATTTTGTGCAATATGAACCTAGATGTGGAATTTCTGGAGCACAGAGTTTATATACATTTTATAATTTTAAGTAATTTTGTTAAGACATAATTTACATGCTACATATCCACTTTCTTATACAATTCAATGGTTTTCTATAAAAATGTTTTAAATAAATAAATTTCTGAAGTTACCATACTTACTGCTCTATGGTCGCAAACAAATATAGGTGATGTATTTCATAATTTTTTTTTATTGTTATTCTCTACCCCCCAGATTCTCACTTCAAAGGTGATATTTGGAAATACTGGGAAAAAATAAGCATTCTCATTATTTATGTGAAAGGGCACATTGAGTGTTCAAATACAGGGAATGGGTTTAAGAAAGATTGCTTAACTAAGGCTCTATATTTTATAAAGCAGTAATGGGATACGTCGCAGTTGTCCTAGCCCCATGGTGGCACCCTGAACACTCCTTTATGAGATTCTAGATCAAAGGGATTTTAATTGCTATCTCAGAGAGCTGGAAGATATTTCAGATTGTTTGCTTAATTGGCCGAATGAAACTGGGTCTTAGTGGTATAATGGCTTAAACGATTTGGAAAAGCCTTAAATGCCTGAGTACTGTAAAGAAGATTTAGGTGGGGTGGTTATGCTGGGATGGGTTTATTATGAGTGACATTTATGGCCATCACTCCCCTCTTCCCACTACCGACTTTACCCCTAGAGGTCGCTGTCTTCCTCTCAGAACAGAAATACGTTGGTGTCTGAGGCATCAGCTTCCTTCGACTCAATCCAGACAGTCAATACCCTATGTAAGCCAGAGATGCCAGGAGGAGGTGATTTATTTGAAGAATTCCCTGATATCAGTAAGGAAGTAACAGCACAACAAGCAAAGTCAGAGTAATTGTAATCATTAATGGCTCAGGTGCTTCACAAAGGGGTTAAATCTTTGGGATTCATTGGTGAAAGCTTATCCAGTATGGTATGTGTAGAACTCAAAAGTTGGGAAACTTGCTAAGATCTTATTAACTAAACTTTAGGTATAATGAAAACCAAACAAAACTCAACTGTGTATCTTGGGAGTTGATTTTCTTACCCGAATCACTTAATAGCCGCCCATTCATTCCTTTGAGTGAATGGGAATATGGGTACCTTTAAGACAGGTGCTCATCATAACATCATTAGTTAATTAAATCTTTTTCTACTATCTTTCCCTAAGGACACCAGTGTCCTTTTATCAGACTCATGTGCTGGACAAATATTTGGAAATATTTGGAGGGTTATTTACCACTGGCTGTGAGATGATGCTGTTCTCAGAAATGGAAAAGGAAAAGGAACATGGTTAATAATTAGTTAATAACATCTATGATAGTGAAAGAAGAATGTGATTAGCTGTTTTCGTTCTCATTTCTACGACTGTTCATCATGGTTTCCTGAGCATTTATAATGCTGTTCTCCCTGATCCAATCAATAGTCTGGGGCACATAACACCATTCTTGTCTTCCAGGCAACGTTGTGCCTCTGGGCATCAGATAAATGGAATTTTACCCTAATTTTGACTCACAGTTGGCTCAGGGGCTTATGAAATAATATTGCATTTATTTCACAAGTACTACAGAGTATCACTGACATTGTAGCAACCAGCATGTTATTTGCCTGAGGGTTTGATTGTGATCAAGGTGAAATACAGTGCTTGCTATACAATGAAGAAGGAAGTTGAATGTCTGGAATCTGTAGCATCTTCTGTCCAGGGATAAAAGTTAAGAGAAAATAAAGACACCTGGGCAGACATACCTGTTAGGGCAGGCGATCAGAAGTCAGGATTATGGATTTGGGTCACCTTACTAAGTAAGAACCCTGGTCCACTTTGGTGTAGCCTGAAGGAAAAGGGCATAATGATCGGATCAGAGAGAATAACATTATACATACTGATGAAACCCTGGTGAGCAGTTGCAGAAATGAGAACAAAATTAGCTAGTCATCCTCTTTTTTTCACTATCATGTATATTTTTAACTAATTTTTAACTATGTTTTTGTGTTTTTTTTTTCTTTTCCATTTCTCTACTATTGTTACTGAATTTTTTGTTGTGGTTACTTTTGCGACTTATCTATAATTTACAGGGAATTAAAACAGCATTGAAACTGTAAGGCAAGAGAATTAATGTGATCCAGAATTAAGTTTAATATAACATACTGGGTCTTCCCTCTCAGGGACAATGCGTATACTTTCATTTGTTTGAGGGGGTCATTGTATTTTATCGTGTGGGAACATGTGGCTATTGTTGTTACTGGTGATTTTAATTAGAAGAAGAAACCTGTGTTTAAGTGTGGATAGAGCAGGCAAAGGGGCCCTCGTGTATATGGTCTTGGTCAGTCTTTATTCCAACACCTGAGGCCAGGGTGCAGATGTGATTTAGTTTCCACTCGAAGAATACTTCCTGGTGACAACCTCAGACTGTTGCTTCTTAACTGTGGTGGAATCAACAGTTACCTTGGTAGCCCCATCCTGCCAAGATTCCATTTCTGTATATTTCAAGAAATTCTTTGAATATGTTCTGTTCCCTTTTTAGCCTGTTTTTAAGTTGGATTGGTTTCTCTTATCTAAAATTAAGAACCATGGTTTATAAAATCATACTGCAATCTTATACTGTGTTGGAGTTCAAAGAAAAAAAAATTTAAAGGATTTCTATAATATCCCTGAACCATTTTACTAACTTCTTAAATAGGGATATTTATTCAGCTCTCCCCATCTTAAATGACTGGTATAAGAAAAAGCTGAGAGTAGATATGAAAATATTATGAACTGTAAACTCACATTAACAAAGTGTAAAGGCTGAGACCATTTTACCAATGGCTATTAGAAAATAGGGTTGAGCGGCACCTATGGCTCAAAGGAGTAGGGTGCCAGCCCCTTATGCTGGAGGTGGCGGGTTCAAACCCAGCCCCCAGCCAACAACTGGAAAAAAAAAAAGGGTTATGGAAATGGGTACCCAGTAAGTTGAAACTGAAAGCTGTCATATTTAAATGCTTCTAGAGAAGTCCCAAGAGCAAGTACTTATGAAAAAATCTCTGGAATTGGCCCTACATTCTTTTTTTGCTTTTAAAAAAATTTCAGATTAATATGAGGGTACAAATGTTTAGGTTACATTGTTTTCATTTCTAAGGCAAAGTTCAGGTTGTAGTTGAGCCCTTCACTCAGGAGACATGCTGAACACCCTCACATTGTGCACATGAGGTGAGATCCCACCAATTACCCTCGCTTCTCCCCCTCTTCCTCCCCTCTTCTTCCCCTCTTCTCCTCCTTGCTAGACTATACTTGTGTTTTTTCTTTCTTGTGGGCATGTGGTTGTTTATATATTGGTTTCGTATTAGTATTGAGTACATTGGTTACTTGTTTTTCCTTTCTTGAGATACTTTAATTAGAAGAATATGTTTCAGCTGCATCCAGGTAAACACAACAGGTGTAAAGTCTCCATCTTTTCTTATGGCTGAATAGTACTCCATGGTACACATACCATGGTTTGTTAATCTATTCATGCGCACTTGGGTTGCTTTCACATCTTGGCAATTGTGAATTGAGCTGCAATAAACACTCTGGTGCAAATATCCTTGTGGTAAAACATTTTTTTTTTTCCTTCTGGATAGATACCTGGTAAATAGATGGTGGGATCTAATGGAAGGTTGACTTTCAGTCCTTTCAGAATTCTCCATACTTCTTTTCATAGAGATTGTATTAGTTTGTAATCCCACCAGCAGCATAAAAGTGTTCCTGTCTTTCCACATCCATGCCACAATCCCCAGATTTGCGACTTTGTGATGTGGACTAATCTCACTGGAGTTGGGTGATCTCAGGGTGGTTTTGATTTGCATTTTTCTGATGGTTAGGGACAATGAACATTTTTTCATGTCTGTCATCTTCAGAGAATTTTCTGTTCATGTCTCTTGCCCACTTATAAATGGAGTTGTTTGCTCTTTTCTTGTCTATTAATTTTAGTTCTTTGTAGATTCTAGTTATCAGCCCTTTGTCAGATTCACAGCATGCAAATGTCTTCTCCTATTCTAAATGCTGGTTGCTTTTGTTGTTGTACCTTTAGCTTTGTGGAAGCTTTTTAGCTTGATCATGTCCCATTTATTTATTTATTTGGTTTTACTGCAATTTCCAGGTCTTCTTTGTAAAATCTTTTCCCAGGCCAATTTTGTGATGTGTTTTCCCCATACTCTCTTCTAGAACTTTTATTGTTTTATGTCTTAAATTTAAATTTTTTAGCCAGTGAGAAAGTCAGTTTTTGTCAGTGATGAGAGATGCAGATCCAATTTCTTGAAGGTAAGAAGAAGAATAAGTAATCAATATCTACCATAGGGAGGAAATAAAATGAAATTACAGAAAGTGATATTCAAGATGTACTTTATGCTTATAATTAATGAATATTATTACAGTTAGGACATAAGAAGTTCTTAAAACATAAAAAGTAGAACAGAAGCAAGACTTTCATCAATAATAATTGCCAGAGATGTTGTATATATTCAATGTTAAGACAAAGTATTTTTGAAAGTGAACCTAGTTTGGCATTTTAATATTATATATCAAATTATATATTTATATAAGAAGAGCAAAGAAAGATATTTGCACCAGAAAGTTTATTGCAGCCCAATTATTAATTGCTAAGTCATGGAAGAAGCCAAGTGCCCATGGACCCATGAATGGATTAATAAATTGTGGTATATGTACACCACGGAATATTATGCAGCCTTTAAAAAAGATGGAGACTTTACCTCTTTTATGTTTACATGGGTGGAACTAGAACATATTCTTCTTAGCAAGAAGTGTCTCAAGAATGGAAGAAAAAGTATCCAATGTACTCAGCCCTACTATGAAACCAATTTATAAACACCCAAACTTCCATATGAATGCTATAACCCAACTATAGCCCAAGATGAAGGGGAAAGAGGAGGGGGAGGGGCAGGGAAGGGGCAGGATGGGTGGAGGGAGGGTACTTGGTGGGACCATACCTATGGTACATTTTACAAGGGCACATGTTAAATCTACTAAGTGTAGAATATAAATGTCTTAACACAATAACTAAGAAAATGCCATGAAGGCTCTGTTAACCAGTTTCATGAAAGTATTTCAAATTGTATATAAAACTAGCACATTGTACCCCAGGATTGCATTAGTGTACACAGCTATGGCTTAATAATAATAAAAATAAATAAAACCATGTCTGCAGTTAAAAAGAAAAAAAAAGCAAAGAAGTCAGGAGACATAGCACAAGCTCTGAGGCAGCTTCTCTTGTATTCAATCTTCTTAGTAATTTTAGTGGTCAGCATAATGCAGCAGTAATTATTTATCCATCACTTCATCATGGACAGTGTCATACAAAAGTTAGCATAAGTAGATCATTTCATTCTAAATTGAGAGAAAAATAAATTAAGGTTACATTCTTAAAGACAAAAGCTAATTCATAGTTTAGTCCAATACTATAAGAGTTAAGCAAAGATTCAGCCCTATAAAACACAAATATAATTTAAAATAGTAAAATTATATAGTAGATAATAAATAAAGCATGAATGACCCAAATTTGTAACATATGCTATGAATGTATTAAAAATATACATATAACACAAATATACAACTTTTATTTATTATACACTTGATTTCAGTTTGATCTGAGTGTACATAGGTAAAGAGGCACGGTTAGACTTGCATTTAAATCTGCTTCACCAATTATAATTTTTAGCTATGTGACCTTGCAAAACTTTGCTAATCTCTTAGATGTATGTACATATTCAAATAATTGATTATATTTATTCCACAACTATTTTAAAAATGTGAGTTATTCCATTTTGTTTTCTGACCACTTTTTTTATTGTATCTGATATCTATTTTATGTATGCTGCATTAACTTGTATCTTTGATAGTGCATATTTTCTTTTTTTGTTAAAGTTCTCTTTCAGTTTCTGAATTACCTTAATTTTCTATTAATTATTATCTCTTTTCATCTTGATTACTCTTTTCATAGTATTGTATTTTCCCCAATGTCTGGCGATTCAAAGAATAAGGTTTTAAGCTAATTATTGTGTGAGGGCTATACGGAAGGTCTCTAGTCAGGTAATATAAAAATAGTATTAACAATAGCTGAATACTTCCTGGAAAGCCTTTGTGTTTTCTGAAATAAGCACTTTATATGTGTCAATCTATTCCCATAAGCATTTATTCTCCTGAATGAGGAGCTTAGTGTGAGATTTGGATAAGTGAGTTGAACATTTTGACTTGAATAAAACTCCTTTTGCTTCTGGGCAGAACAAGTTTCTTTATATTTTTTTCAGAGGATTTTTCTATGAAGCTGGATTAGGGAGATGTTTTAACTGACTTTGCTATTCTGTACATAGCTTGTTAAGAAATTACCTGTGGTGAGCTTTATTTGAAAGTACAGTAACAGAAATATCTTCCAATCCTTACAACCTTCTCGTAATGTGACTTTGACTCTTCTCACCAAAAGGTGAATTTTATGGTTCCTCCCCTTGAATCTTGCTGGGTGGTTCCTCCCCTTGAATCTTAGTCTGGGTCGTAAGAAGTTATAAAACTTCTGTTTCTTCTTGGGATACTCATCTTGGAACTACACCCCCATGCTGTAAGGGAGCCCAAGCAACCACATGGAGAGGCCACATGCAGCTGCTCTAGCCAACAGTTGCAGTAGAAGTTTCAGTTGACAAATGGCAGTTGCAGTTGAAGTCTCAGTTGACAGATGGCATCACCCAACCATCAGACATTTGAGTGAGTGAGCGAAGCTCTAGAAAATGCCAACTTCAGTGGTGGAATCTTTCTGGTCCTTGACTCACTCTAGTCATTGAGTCAGCTACAACTTTAGAATATGCCCAGCTATGGCCCCAGATACTGTAGAACTGAGACAAGGCAATCCTCTTAAGATATTTAACCCACTGTAAGAACATGGCAGAATAATGTTTTTTTTTGGAGGGGGGGATTTTTTGCCACAATGTTTGTGGTGTTTCTCACTTGAACACTATTCTCATCTTATTTCCTCAAGCCTTTCTGTTGTGTGTATTTATTGACTTGACTGTCCTAGGGCCTTGTTTGCATTTTACAGAGGAAAAAGCCTTCTGACTTTGAAGCATCTTCTCTCCTGTGTGTGTTCATCCCAGTGATAATTGTGCTACATCTTATGCATCAGTATGTCATACGCTGTCTTTAGAAAACCCATCAGTAACTCTGTTTCCTACATGTAAGTGGTCCTTTTTCAGGTATATAAGTTTTTTATGCCAAGTCAATGGAGATTAGAGAAGGATTATATCAGAGATCTCTGTATAAGAATTCAAAAGAAGTCAAGCTAACAGATGCTTCAAAATCTGTCACTAAAATAAAAATCGCTGTCCCAAGACTCATCCGATTGCTCCCTTTCATGTAGCTTTTATAATTTTACTTTTTTATAGCAGCCATTATCTATAAAATAAAAAAAATTGCTAACCAGTAAAATTCTGAGTCATAATTAAGCAATATGAAATGATGAACAATAAGACTGAGAGTCTGGAAAGTGAGGACTGCTTGGAAAATGTCATTAGCCAGATCCTGCCAGCCAACCAGTTACAAGTAAGGGGTCATCCCCTCAGGAGGCATATTGATTCTGAAAGTCCACTAGTGTTCCATGGAATAATTTACTGATTGAATTGCCTAATGAACTGCAAGCCTATTTATTGAGTTAAAATATGAAAAGTGCCTAGCTCAGGGAGAGAAAGAGAGAGAGAATGAATCAGTTCATACACAAAGGGTATAGAATCTGAATAGCTTCCAAATGTTTAACTATGACATTGGAAATTTAATGTTGACCTAAAAGCGTGCTTTAACTGGTCTTCAATAAACCAAACAAAAGCACACCTTGGGGGAAAAAACCCATATTCAATAAATGGTGCTGGGAGAACTGGTTAACTAAATGTAAAAACTGAAACTGGACCCACACATTTACAAAACCTGACTGAAGGTGAATAAAAGATTTAAATCTAAGACATGAAATGATAAAAATCCTAGAAGAAAGCATGGGAAAAACTCTTGTTGATGTTGGCCTGAGGAAAGATATTATGAAGAACACTTCATTGGCAATCACAACAGTGACAAAACTAAACAAATGGGACTTAATTAAGCTAAAAAGCTTCTGTACAGCTAAGTGTACAACAACTAAAGCAAATAGAAAACCTTCAGCATGGGGGAAGATATTTACACATTATGAACCTGATAAAGGGTTGATAACTAGAATCAACAGAGAACTCAAATTAATCAACAAATAAAGAGCAAACAATCCCACCTATGACTGGGCAAGAAACATGAACAGAACCTTCTCTAAAGAAAACAGATGGAGCGGCACCTGTGGCTCAAGGAGTAGAGCGCGGGTCCCAGCCAAAAATGCAAGAAAAAAAGAAAACAGATTAATGGATAACAAACGTGAAAAAATGGTTATCATCACTAATCATCAGAGAAATGCAAATAAAAACCACCCTGAGATATTACCTAACCCCAGTGAGAATGGGCCACATCATAAAGTCCCAAATCTCCAGGTGCTGGTGTGGATATAGAGAGAAGGCAATGCTTTTACATGCTGGGTGACTGCAAACTAATGCAGTGTTTATGGAAAGAATTGTGGAGAATCTTCAAAGAACTCAAAACGGACCTTTCATTTGATCTCACAATCTCATGACTAGGCATATGCTCAGAAGAAAAAAAAATTATCATCAGGACATTTGCACCAGAATATTTATTGCAGCTCAATTCATAATTGCTAAGATGTGGAAACAGCCTAAGTGTCCATGAACCCATGAATGGATTAATATGTGGATTCCATATATAAAATGGAATACTATTTATCCATAAAAAGATGTATATTTTCTATCTTTTGTAGTAACCTGGATGGAGTTGAAACATATTCTTCTTATTAAAGTATCACAAGAATGGAAAAGCAACTATCCAATGTACTCAATACTAATATGAAGCCAGTAGATGATCTAATATGTGCTCACATAAGAGAATAACTCAATTCAGTTCAAGTTGGGGGAAGGGGAGAGAAGGTAGAGGGGAGAGAGGAGGAGGAGGGGGATTGGTATCTACAAAGTAAGGATATATGGCACACTTCTGGGTGTGGGACACAACTACAACAGGGACTTTATCTAACAAATGCAAACATTGTGACCTAATCACGTGTACCCTCATAGTAATCTGAATTTTTTTTTTTAAAAAGCATGCTTTTTTCTCAGAAAAGGAAGTTTTCTCAGAAAGAAAGACATCAAAAATTTAGTTCCATGGAATATTTTTCGAGAAATTTGGGTTATTCTAAAACAAAGTAGTGAAACTAAACAAAGTATTAAGTGGGATCTAAAAAAGAGGGAATCCAGCACAAAACAGGTTATAGAAAATCACAATCTAGGGGAACAGTTCTATAGTAGACTTGGTGAAGAGATACTCTGAGGCCTCTGGGAGAGAAGGCTGCAGGCAGATCACAGCGATTCTGTACCTCGTGTGTTTTAATGTACTGAGACAAGACTTGTACTTACGGAGGGGATTCAGTGCGATAGAGTGATATGTACACAGCAAACTAAGTCATTTCTTAAACCCCAGTTAAAGAGCTCAATTGCAGTTATAGTAGAGGAAGGAAATGAAGTAATATATATCATGTGGCTCAGCTATGAATACATTTCTAGAGTCATAATTTTGTCTTATGTGCTGAGTAAGTGCTGAGTAAAACTTCCTGAATTTTGGTTCAAACAAATGGAGTCTGGGGCCATTTCCTGAGATGGTGAAGAATGGAGAGAAGCTGAAAGATGAAGTGGAGATACTTAGCCCACTGTAAGAATATGTAAGAATAATAAAATGATTGCTGTTTTGAGGGGCTTTTGGCCACTATGTTGGTGGTGCTTAGCACACAGTTATGATGACTTGAATACTACTCTGGAGTTCCTTAGGGAAGCAGGAAGAATCTAGTCGTAATCGGAGTGGTAGGGACTGGTGTCGTGGGTGAGGCTGAAAGTTACCTATCCTTTATCTGGTTCCCTTTATTTCTTAGGAACCTATTCTTGTAAAGTCAGGGATGAGGATGTGGCCAGGTGAAAAACCAGTATTTCTCGCATTACTTTTCAGATCCTTGAGGCCATTGAAATATACAGTCCCCTACTTAATAACGGTTTGACTTACTATTTTAACTGTGATGGTACAAAAGTGATACACGTTCATCAGAGACCATACTTTGAGTACCCATACAACCATTATTTTTCACTTTCAATGCACTAAATTACCTGAGCTAATCAGCACTTTATTGAACAACAGGCTTTACGTTCAACGATGTTGCCCAACTCTAATGTCAGTGTGGGTCAGGCTAAGCTATGCTCTTAGGGCGGGTGGCTGTTTTAAACACATTTTCTACTTGATGATATTTTCAACTTCTGTTGGTAACTAATGAGTAGTCACATAAATTTGTTCATTTCAAAATAGTCGAACTATCTTCTGTAAGATATCGCTTATTTGATTTCTCCAGTACAAGTAAACTTCGTTTTAAACCTTCAAGACAATTACATTTGTTTAGTCTACTGAAAAAGACACCTGGGAACTTCCTCCTCATTGCTTTTACGTCCCCACTTCAGAGTCTTAATTTTAATATTATTTGTTTTGTCCTAAAGACTTCTGTGGAAGTGAGCCAGTCCCTTTGCATCACTATTCTATAATAAGTGACTTTAAACTTACTAGGGATTTTTTTTCCTCTTCAAATTTCCTAACAAATTCACTGTGTCATTTTCGGATATGCATAAAATTTTACCAAAAGCAATTTCCTACTTTAGACGTTCATGGGCTCTGTTTCCTTTCCTTTGTATAATCCTTTACCTTCTCTGTCATTTTACTTATCTCTGTAGTGTAATCCAAGTTCAAGTTTATAAAGCATTCTTTAAAAGAAAGTACTGTGGAGAGTAAATCAATCAATAAATGTAGATTCAGCAACACTTTTCGCTCAGGCTTTATGCGCCTTGATTATTAGTCATAATTTAACATTCATTGAGCGCTAAGAATCATACTCTGTTTGGAACAGAGAAGGAGATGCTGTCTCTTCCAGGCAGGCTTTTATCCTCACGAAGAATTCAATTTTTAAAAGTCTCCAAAGTTAACCCTCGCCATTAAATAAATCAAAGGAAAAAATAGGCCATAAAGTTTTAACAAACTTTGTATGAAAATTTATTTGCACTCATAAAGCCTTGCCCTAATGTCAGCATAGAGATTAGAATCTTAGTGACAGTGTGATTGGCATGTCAGAGTATTAACTAAAAGATAGGACTTTGATATCTGTAGTATAATATTATAGGCTTGAACTCTAAGTGAATTCAGCTAAAACTGGATTAAACAGAATAGCTATCTGACCCAGATTCAAAGTCATTTTTATTTTAAAGTATTCTAGATAATCTTGGTCTGATTCCTTATTGCTGTAAACACTCATTTTTAGTCTCAAGTGGGCTTTAGCATCCATTTTAGTTGAGAAATTTGGGAACTTCTCTAGTTTTTTCTGAGAAAGTCAGATCCTAGACATAATTCTATAATCAGCATGCCTTGCTTGGTTTTTATGACTTAGGTATAACTTGAATGAATATCAGAATGATAAGAAATGCTTATTGTCTAAAAGAAAGTTCTTCCTTTGTAAGCCCCATGTTTACCCTAGGCCAACCTGGAAATACATTCTTGATTCTGGCCAAATAAGAAAATTAAATTGCGATTATGGAGTACCAGGCAGATAGCTATTGATGCCTTATTATCTATTTCTGATAGTCTATCTTTTATAGAAGCTGGTGGAATTAACCTGTTATTTGCATCCTTTGAAGAAAAAAACACTTGAAAGCAAAACAAAGATATACAACTTCAAACAAATTGTAACTGGCCCAGTCGATTTAATTAATCTTTTCTAAATTGCATATATACCAATAGAGAAGATTAGCACTCAGGTCTGCTGAAATTTAAAAGTAGTCTTGTAATATTCTGCAGTTGATCTATCCAACTTAATTCTACAAGCATGACTTGCTGAGAAAGAGCTGATTACTTGTAAATTAGCACGTACATACATAGTGATACTTCATATGAGTAGGCCTGTGAACGTGAAGGGTAAATAGCAAATCATCAGCCAGAAGCCAAAATATCTTACTGGGTGCATTCGGCTTCAAGTGATAAGGATGCCATTGTAGACAGTAATGCCAGCATCCTGAAAATGACAGAGGCCCACTATTCTTTGTGTTGGATGGAGAGCCCAGGAATGGTTCTGAGGCGTTCTTTCAGAGCAGAATCACTACCTGTTAGGCAGGACTGAATCGTTTGACCTCCCCATGACCGTTAACTGTGAACAGAAGTGAGATTTCATTTGGTGTGGATGGATATTGAAAATGGAATGACTGTAATTATCATAGGATGTCGTTTGTGTAGGGTAAGGGCATATGTAGAAAAAGGTACCTTAGGCTGAACTGTTTAGAAGTGATATGTTAATACTTTTTTTAATATAAATAACCTCTGGTGGCTATCGTATGCTTCCCGTATTGTGCCTTAAGTACAAAATTATTCCAATTACTAATTTCCTTCCAGTTTGGTCTGATAAAGTCCCTGTGAATCTCATACCCCCTGTCTTATGCTTTTACTCGCACGTGCTTCTATAAACATACAGGTTGATAAAAGTTAAAGTTTTTAACTTTTGAACTTCTAATACTTAAAAAAAATTCTTCTTACAATGTCTAAGAGATAAAACTGGACTTTGTCAAATTCCTTGGATTATTTTATAGTTTAATACTTAGAATGATTTATTGTTTTGGTTTAATATAGTCTTTCATTTTATACTTTTGAAAATTCACATCATTCAATGATGAATCTTGCCTGCCTTTCTTCAGTACTCTTCCTTTGTTGAAGCATTATGTACACTGCAGAGACCAATGGGCCTCACTTAATAACTCTAAAATTTGAGGTTACTTAAGGTCTTGGTTCTTTTCTCAGGCTTGCCTAAAGTTCAAGAAGTGATGAAGAAAGAACTTTTCTGTGGCATTAAGTGAACTGTGATCTACGCAGTGATCTCCTATGTGACGTTTGTCACTGGGCCATGAGGAGACAAGTATAGAAATGGAGAATTAAGTCTTTGTTCATTCTGATACCAGATTTTGATACTGGATTTCCAGGCTCTTGGTTTTGGCAGTTCAAAGTATGAAGCAACGGACCACAGGATCAGCAGTAGGTTAGGTTTTATTTAACAAGTGTTACAGCTCTCACAAAGAACCAAACCTCCTTGCAAAGCAGGATCAGCAGTAAGATAGCCTTACAGCTCTCACAAGGAATGAAACCTTGCTCTCCTGCTCTCTCTCAGAGGTCTGTGGAGGTCTGCGTTTGGGCTCTCTGCTCAGGGGCTTATATAGGGCCAGTTGTCCAATGAGCTTTTGGGTCCTGAAAACAGACCAATCAGGAGCAGGTTTTGAAAATAGATCCATTTGTTAAAAAGAGCACAGACCAATTGCAGCTGATGTTGGACTGAGCTGCAGACTGTCCTGGTGTGTAATTTTTTTAAAGCTGGATTGTCAACTGTAACCCAAAAGTACAAAAAGTCCAGAAGCCACTTATGTCACTATAACTTTATGGGATAAATTATGAGAATTAGCTACTGATGAAAGATTGAAAATGAATTTTGGAATATACTATTAATTGCTTCATTGCAGATAAACATTAAAGATGAATATCCTGAGCTGGCTGAAACTGCTTTATAACCAACCTCTTCTATTCCCATCTACTTACCTCATTGAAACTAGATTTTATGCTGTGAGTATCAATAGAACAGTTTTGATATACATTATACACTCCCCTACAAGCAGTGGTGTCTGTATAACCATATCAGAGAAGTTAACAACAAACATTTGCCACATTAGCAATGTCATCCACAGACGTATTATTCATTCAGCGTGCCAAATAAGGCTATAGTTGTTTTTTATGGGAATCATATTTTAAATACAACTTCTTATAAAATTAAGATTGTGAGGGAGGAAAAAAAGGAGTTACAACCTGTACAGATTTTATAATTCTTTTTCCTATCATGTTTAAACGTTTTGCAGCTTTTACTTTGTTTGTATTTTGTTCTGCTTTTTAAATACTGGCATATAATAGAGTAAGGAAAATGGATTATTCATCACAAATATTTTGAGCAGCACCGCCCTAAGGAACAGAACTATATCTGTTCTAATCTTATATAAGATTGGTGAGTAATGAAAACACAAATACCTATAAAATGGAATTCAGTTTAAAATGAAAAGAAACAAAGAGGGTGTATCTACAAAGATCTCTAGGAAAAGAAACAACTCACCTTCGTAATTATAATCCTTGTTCTCCCTAAGTTTTTCTTCATAGACCTGGTGGGTGTGGGGACAGAGAGGAGAAATCAGTGACCATAATATAATGGACATGGGATGGATTTAGGGACCTGGCAGCACAGAAGAGGCATTTAGAGAGGAGAAGCAAGTGTATAGTTAAGGAGGGTGGGGAAGAAAAGACAGACAGAAATGTTGCCAGCAAATTAATTTACTTCCCTCCACTCTGTTAAGTAGGTCTTAGCATCCTTGGGTAGGTAGCAGGCAAACAAGTGTTAACTACGCGTTAACTACTTGTTAGAATGTTATTTCCCCAAGGAAATGACTTGAAAAACATATTAGCTGGGAACATAGTTCCAGAAAGAGAACAGAAGACCAGGACAGAAGAGAATGCTGCAGCTTCAAGATATCCTATGAGTCCTGAGGACCTTGGCACCTGAAGTTGAGGGCTGTTCACACCATGTCCTGGCATCAGAAATTTGGAAAAAATAAAAATAAAAATGAAAAGTATACTAATGACTGAGCTATAAGAATGGGTGTAGGGAAATTGATTTATATTCTAAGATGGTACAACTAGACTTAGCTAATTTACTGTTTGATGCTGGGCATGAACAAAGTGTTTCATAAAGATTATTTTATTTAATCTACATAAGAATTCTGTCCCCTGGGATATTATTACCTCTGTTTCATTGAAATGTAGAAGGTGGCTACTAGATGCTGTTAAATACCATGGACCCCTATATTATTCTGCTTTAGCAGCACCATGTTTCTTTGTCTTCAGGTTAAGAGTTCTTGTTTCTTATTTCAGACGCAAGCCCAAATTTGTCAAGGTAAAAAGGGATATTGCATTTTGACCACATTCTAAAAGTAATTACTCTGAGCAGATATTTTAAAATAGGAGCAATTTAACAGATGTAAGTTGTATATATTTTGAAGGGAAATAAAGATATGGGACTAATGAATGCCTTTAATAATATTTAATCTATACTTTAACAGAGGTAACAGAGTGGAATTGGAATGTTCCTAGCACAAGGAAAGGGTAGGTGCCTGAGGTGATAGGTGCCACAGTTATCTGATTTGGGTATAGGAAAGTTGGACCCCCACGTTGGCATCCGTTTGAAGGTGAACGGGGTTCTTGGTTTCATGTAGGCAGTAGGTCAAGAGCAAGCTGGCAGAGGCAAGCAAGAAAATGTTTGTTGAAGTAACCAAGAAGGCTTGTTCCATAGGGGCAGGTAGAAACTTGTGAGTTTCCAAGGTCTTGTTTTGGACCTTTTATTTATGTTGAGTGGAGGAAGCATTGTTCATAAGATTTCCTGGGAAGGGGTGGAGAATTCTCAGAACCTGAGACCTTCCTCTTTTTAAACCATACAGGCAACTTTCTGGGAGTTGCCATGACATTTGTAGACTGTCCTGTGCTGGTGGGAGTTTCTTTTGTTTGCTACTGTCTGACATGAGCAGGGCGTCATGAGCAGGGAAGGTAACCTAAGGTCGTTTTGTCCTAGCTGGTTTTGGTCAGTTTCTCTACTGTCTCCTATTTTATCAGAGACCTGGGTTCAGGTCCATGTCTCTCTCTCTTTTTATTGAGCAAGCGCTGCCTGCTGGTTTCCTGTCTCAATTTGATTAATTCACATTGTATGCTTGTAGCAAAACATCACATGCACCCTGTGAATATATACACCTGCTGGGTGTGGCGGCTCACACCGTAATCTTAGCACTCTGGGAGGCCAAGGTGGGTGGATTGCCTGAGCTCAGGAGTTCAAGAGCAGCCTGAGCAAAAGCAAGACCCATCTCTAAAAGTAGAAATAAAACAAAACACAAGAAAAACCACTGGCCAGGCACTGTGGTGGATGCTTGTAATCCCAGCTACTTGGGAGGCTGAGGCAAGAGGATTGCTTGAACCCAAGAGCTTGAGGTTGCTGTGAGCTGTGATGCCACAGCACTCTCCCCAGGGTGACAGAGTGAGACAGATTAGAGACACATTAGAATGACTATTTTAAAACAATATTTTGAATGTATTTATCTAAATTCCACCCATCCACAGTATTGTCTTTTAAGTTAATTCATTCCCCACTGGGAGAAATTGGAAGGAATGTAAATAAACCCTCTCGACCTGTGACCATTTATACAAAGCACAGTTTGCGTAGTTGTGGTTAAGGGTGGCCTGCCTTGGACGTCTATCAATAGAAGTAGAAGGCTGCTCCCATCCTCTGCTCTTGGCAGACATGACCAATGATGTATTAGGATATTCTTTCCTCCTTAGTTCAAATTTGACTTCAAAAATCTTAGGAACTGGGGCAGCGCCTGTGGCTCAAGGAGTAGGGCGCTGGCCCTGTATACTGGAGGTGGTGGGTTCAAACCCGGCCCCAGCCAAAAACTGCTAAAAAAAGGGGGAGGGGGGAGAAAAAAAATCTTAGGAATTGGCAAACCAAAATGCCATTATTTATTAATGGATTATAATTGATACAAGAGATGACAGGTAGTTGCTATCAGGTATTAAGGGAGCACTGAACAAGGTTTCATTCTCGGCTGTGTATTTTGAGTTTTAATATGGAGTTGGCAAAGTGTTATATAAATTTTGAGCAGAATATTGCTGCAATAAATTTAATGTCACTTGCCTTAAATGTTTGTCAAAGCCGCTTTAAACAGAAAGTCTGCAACCCATTTTTTTTTTTTTATTTTGTAACTTCCTCAGCTTTTGAGCATATTTCATTCACATTTTGACAGTGAACTTGGGTTTGCTTTTTGACAAGAAAAAAGTCTCCAGTGGAGCAGAGAGGAGATAGCTTTTGTTAAACTCTGTTGTTGTTGTTTTGTTTCTTTGGTTAAACACGTGTTTTCTTCTTAAACACATTTTTACCAAAGAGCACTGACCCCTGGGAAGGAAGAAAACAGATACTGTGAAAAAATATTTGTTTTTACATTTCTGCTTCATTTGCATGTTGTAAACTCCTCAAATCATTGACATAGAAAGATCTACATTTTGATTATCTGCCTTGCTGCCTTCTTCTGCTTCAGTCCCTTAACTGCAAGTAAATATTTATGTCTTGGGGAAAAACACAGAATATGGGTTATGTAACAGAATATCAAATCCTCAAAGGCATTACCCTGCCGATTTTATAAGGCCCTGCTAAGTTGCTGAGAAAATTACATTTGGATGAGTATAAACTAATGTTGAATGAATAATTCTATCCCCAGCTTTTCGTACACCGACTAGAGAATATGTACAATGTATTTTTAAAAGCAGAACCCTTCAACTATGGTTTGATCAAAACCCAAACTCTCTTGTGCTTGTCATGTTGCACTAAAGGCGAATAAACAGCTTTATTAGAAACGCTGTGGCCTGTGGCTACACTTGTCACTGAAGTGTAGTCACTGAAAGGCGGCCAGCCGTGCGAGTCCCAGAAACCCGCCCTCCCACTGGCCACACCACCAGCCTCCACTCTCCTTTCTCAGTTTGTAGCTGATCTGAGTTCCCTGCTGCTTTTTTCCTTAAGCTTTTGTGAGAATACCGTGTCCCTGAGAGGAAGCGGAGAAATAGCAGAGCTTTTACACAGACTAATTCAACGTAGAGTTTGATGAAGTTGTAGTTTATGAATATGGTACGGTACAAGCGCGCCAGTTGTGCAATTGGTTAGTGCATGGTACTGATAAAAATACGGTACCAATAAGATTGCTGATTATTTGTGGACTCCAGTCGGTCTCCCTGTCTGCACGTTATGAGATGCCTGTGCGCTGTTTCTGATATTCACAGCAGTATTCGTTGCACATTTCAAATAAGATTTGCAGTGGTTAAAGACGTGGCCATCTGTCATGTTTATGTAATTTGAATTACCATGACCAGTCCTTTATAAAATGTGCATAGTTTTTTTGGAAAGCTGAAAATGTGGATTGTTCCTTATCTGGGATGAAATGAAATTCAAAACCCTTTCTTCCAACCCAAAAGGACCAGAACAAACAGTGTTTATCGTGGGGCCATTTAAAACCTTAATTAAAATTAGTTTTCCTTTATAAACTTTACCATCATCTACATCCAAGTTGTATTAAATTAATCTTCAATTTAGAAAATTATTCAACAGTATTTTTTTGATCTTAATCTGAGTGCACAGGCTTTGAGTCTGTACAATTTATATTTTAGTATGATCTTCTGAAGCTGTTTTGATCAATTTTGGCCATGTTATTGTTCTCAAGTAATTCTTATTAGCATTACAATTAAGTCCAATAAAAGCAATTTATTTGGAAATTGGAAATGAGCTTCAGCCAAATCTACTACAATCAGTTATTTTCTGCTGACATTGCTATAGAAACACGATTGTCAAACACAGAATGAATTGGCTGCATGTCTGAATGACTTTAGAATATTTTTGATATGATTTAGAGCAGAATTTACAAAGCTAGCAGTTTGAACTTAATTAAAAGTAAAAAGGCTTACGGCTAACTTGTAAGGGTGAGCAAGTTTTGCTACGTTTAATGATCATTAAGTCCGCGGTCCTTAAAAACTTTTGTCCACTATTGCAATATATTTTAAAAGCCTCATTTATTCAAACATTAATTGAAAAATAATAAGTGAACACTCATTAATTTGGCGGGTACTGTTTACATCAGAGATCAAAAGAGGTAAAAATATGTACTTTTATGGAGCATTATTATAGGGAAGAGGGTCATGATAAGGTCAATAAACAAAAACATATAACACATTAGTGATAAATGCTGAGAGACAAAATCAAGTAGAGGAATGATGGTGTAGGTAGGACAGGAGTTATGGTCTTTCCTAGAGTGCTTTTTCTGAAAAGAGTACTTAAAAAGGAAGGAAGAAAAATGGATCTATCTGAGGGAGATAAGTATTCTAGGTAGTGGTAACAGCAAATGCAAAGACTCTGAGATGGTTTCTTGTCTCCCATTTCAAGGTGATCAGTCCATCTGGTTGGAGGATAGGAAATAAGAGAATATGTCACAGATCAGGGTCAAAATTAAGACAAGAGGTTAGCAGGTACAGTGGTCTGAAGAAACTGGGAGGTAACTTAATGGGTGCAAACATACAGCTGGACAAAAGGTATTAGTTTTATTGTTTGACAGTAGAATGACTACATTTAACAGAAATATAGTGTATATTTCAAAGTAGCTAGATGACAGGACTTGAACTATTTCCCAAACAGAGAAATGATAAACATTCAAAGTGATGGATATCTCAAATACTGATTGATTGTTATAAGTTCTGTGCATGTAATATATATGTACCCTATAAATATGGTAAATATGGTATTTAAATATTTAATATTATATTTAAATAAATATGGTAAATATTGTAATATTGTATAAATATGGTAAATATTGTTGACAGTCATATGACGATATTGACTTTTGAAAGGTACAGTAGCTGCTGGAAAGTTCTGAACTGAAGAATAAAATAGTCCTATATTTTTATGTCTGACTCTTACTAAGGAATCAGAAAGTTATTGCAATAATTTAGTGGAGAGAAGATAGTATCTTGGATAGTTGGTTAGAGACAATATAACAGGTGGTCTTATTCTGGTTATAAATTTTATTTAATTGAGGTGAAATTCATATAGCATAAAATTAAGCATTCTAAAATATGTGCTTCAGTGACATTTAGGACATTGACCTATTCCTGGTTCTAAGACATTTTCCTCACCCCAAAAGAAAACCCCATACCCTTTGGTCACTTCCCATCCTCTCCTTCAGCCCCTGGCACCATGACCTGCGTTCTGCCTCTTGGGATTTCCTTGTTATGGACATTTCATATAAATAAAATAATACCATTAAATGAAAAAAGTAGACCAATTAAAGTGAACGTAGCTTATTCGAACAAAGAGTGAGTCATGAATCAGACAGCACTCAGTCTAGAAGAGGTTCAAAGAGCTCCACCCAGCAATATGAGCAGTGCACTTTTATAGGCCAAACACAGAAGCAAAGTAGAGAAATCATCTGATTGTCAGTAGGTAGGCATCTGCCTTATTTGAGCCTGGTCTGATCAACTGGCTGCCTGTAACTGTCTATTTGTGATTGTCTAACTTGTGGCTGTTTGTGACAACAATATACTCCGAAGGCAGATTTTTTTTATGTTACCTGGGAACTCAAAGTTTGGAGAGAGCCTCAAGTCAATGGCCTCTTACTTGTTTAATTCAGCTGTACACTATGTGACCTTCATGTCTGGCTTCTCTCATTCAACATACTGTTTCAAGTTTCATTCATGTTGTGGCATGTACTTCATTTCTTTTTTATGATTTAATAATATTCCATTGTTTGGATATACTGCATTTTGTTCAACTATTCATCAACTGATGGACAGTATGTTGCTTCCATATTTTGGCTATTTTGTGTAGTTCTCTGCATATGTTTTAAAGATGGAACAAACACAACTTGCTAATAACTGAATACAGAGTGTGGAAGAAAGAGAGAAGTCAAGGTTAACACCAAGGCTTTTAGCCCGAGCAATGAAAATAGCAGTGACCATGACTGAAAAGGGGAAGGCTTTAGGAGGAGTGGACTTCACTTGGCAATGGGAAATTGAAAAGCAGAGACTCAGTTCCGGACCTACAACTGTAATTTCTAGATGTCAATTCCAAGTGGATGTATCATAGGGACAGATGGCAATATGACACTTAAGTCCAGGGAATTATTGTTAGGAATACATAAAGACATGACAATATTAGATTTACAAGAACTTAGTGTAGGAAAAAAAAAAGATTGCTGAAGGTTAATTTCTGAGTTCTTCCAATCCTTAAAAATTAGGTTAATGAAAAGGAAACTGACTACAACATGATAGGAATAGTTAGACAGAAATCCAGAACACTGTGGAATAAAAATGCATTATACATTATATTATAAATTATATATGTAATTATATATTGTATATCATAAAAATAGCGATAAACATTTTGAATATGTGAAATGTTAATTGCTACTTAGTGAAATCTCATTTCTCTATTTTCTATATGCTTATTCTGGCTTTTAGTATCTCTGGTACATTAAAAAATTGCTAATGCTTTATTGATATGATAATAAGAGGATGTTGTTGCTATATTAAACTGTCTATATTACTTTAAAATAATTTTGTTATAAAAATAATGATATTGAAAAAATTAAAAAAAAATGATATTGAAATAAAAAGAAACACAGGAAGGAAAAGATTTCATTAGTTTTAATACTAATTATAAGTTAATTCTGTCGATCACATTTCTGTTGTTGAACCATTAGGGAGAGATAAAGACATGTCATATAAAGGAAGGACGCTTAAGTTCTAGGCAAACAGGACTGTGTCCAGAGAAATGATAGTCAGTAATCCACTGGAGCTTCCAGGGTGATAAAATTAGGATCAAACTGATTTTGTTCAAGTATTTTAGAAATAAAACACGTCAGAGAGACGCATGAGTTATTGGTAAGGAAATCTCTGGACAGGTCAAGTTTATATTTTTTTAAATCTATCTTGACAACGAATAGCTCCCGTTTTTATTCTCAAAAGTGTTCAATTTGGGGAGGTAATGTGTTTATATTTATTCTAACGAAAAAAAAAGGGTGGAAATGAACATCTGCCTCTATGATACATTCACTTGGAATTGACATCAGGAAATTATAGTACTATCTCCCAAATTGAGTCACTGCTATTGAATTTCCCATTGTTAATCGAAGCCTGTGCCTCCTAAAGCCTTCCCTTTTTTAGTTATGATCACTGCTTATTTGTTCTTTTCTACATTAAATTCTTGTGAAACTGTCTGTCTCCTCTGTACAAGAAAATCCAACTCATTTTCTGAAATATCAAATTATGAAGTAAGTATAGCTTTACTGCATTTTAATGAGCAAGAAATTATTTTTGAGACTTACTATTTTCAAAAATACTCACGCACTGCAACCTCTTTTTCAGAGGATGACTGTCACCAGAACTATGACATATTAGGTTGCACTGTGAATTTTCCAATGTTCAATCATAATTGATACAAATCAGAAATTTTTCCTATAGGCCAAACTAATAAAAGATATGTGTATCATTCCACATATATATTAAATGTCTCTTGATCATAAGATAAAATACCTTTTCCCAAACAAATTTAATCCCTTTTTTCTGTTTTCTAGGTGGCAGTGATTTTGTCTAAGACTTTGTATGTTCATTTTAGTCTACTATATAGAAAGACTTTTTTAAAATTGACTTGACATTGCCTCTATGGATGACATTTTTTAATTGCTACAGAAGTAATAGCATCAATCCAAATTATACACTAACAAACTCCATCCTTCCTAGAGTATCTGGAGTGTAAAGGTGCTTCCTTTAGGCTTGTGTGAGAGGTCCGTCACCGTCATTGCTAATATCTCTGTGGTCACCTTTGAAGTACTCCCCTTGGCCATCCAATGACTATCACGATATTCAGCAAAGCACTTTTTCTAGGACGAGTTCACAAACTTTATTGTCAGACCTTATGTGGATGATAGTTCTGATGACCATTCCAGAAAAAGTGCCCAAATGGCCTTGAAGGTGCACGAGGTCTTGGCATTGGTGCCGAGCTTCCCAAGGGGAGTACCTCAGAGGTGGCCACAGTGATACTCAGCAATGAGGTAAGTAGCACTTTTTCTAGGATGGGTTCAAGAACTCAGTTATTGGCCTCATAGTCATCTTGCCAAAAATGTGTCTTTCTGGATGAGAAATCAACCACAAATAACAACTACAAAGTCAGTAGGAAAAAGAGAAATGAAAAGGCAGCTTGGAAGAATATACCTTCCCCTCTTGCATCTATGAAGAGTTCTTAAAAGAAAAATTAAAAGGAAAAGCTATATTTATTGACTGTTTAATAGGTATCAGACATGCAGACGTATTTTTCATATAAGGGAGTATGCTAAAAGAGGTTAAGGACCTACTCACAGTTGAAAGTTGTCAAGCCATAATTCCCCAGTCTGGCCAATATGACTTCAAGGCATGTGCGTGTGTGTTTTTAGGACCATGTTATATTTTGTGGTAAGTTGTATTTTCAGCTTAGTAATATTTGTTTAATAATGAATGCCCATTTCTAGTACATTTCCCAATCATGTGCAACCATGATTGAAATGCTTGTAAGGCAGATGTTTAAGACACGGAGGAAAGGGTGCCACACGGCAGTGATCTTCCCAGTCCATGGGGTTAAAGGAAATAAAGGTTGGTGGTATTCTCCGTGATGGCTCATCCTTCAGTTAAACACAAACTATTGATAACTTTGATGCTGAGAGAACAGTGTACCCAAACCCAAACCAGTGGGTTGGTTTTTTTTTTTTCTTAAGAAAAGAACTTGATGAAATTCAGTGTGTAAGGTCATGGTTGTCTGAAGTTATAATCATGTATGAACTGGAATACATTCAGTATATGTCACAATTCTTTCTGCAGTTGTTCCCTAACTAGGCACAGTCTTCCACTTAACTTCCTAAGGCCAGAGAAAGCTACCACTTCATTTGCAAAACTGCTTTACCCAGGGGCTTTTGTAAGGGAGAGGATTATTTGCAAAAATAAACAAAAAAGGTCATTTTACAGGATAAGAGAACTTTACTTTTTAATTATTTTGGATTAGTATGAGGGCGCATATGATTAGGTTACATTGTTAGTGTTTGTAAGGTAAAGTCTGAGTCAAAAAATCTTAAAAATAATGAGGAAAGGGTAAAATTTCAAGTAAAAGACTTTTTGAGGCTTGGAGCCCGTAGCTCAGTGAGTAGGGCGCTGGCCACATACACCAAAGCTGGCAGGTTTGAGCCCGGCCTAAGCCTGCTAAACAATAATGACAACTGCAACTAAAAAATAGCCAGGCCTTGTGGCAGGTACCTGTAGTCCCAGCTACTTGGGAGGCTGAGGCAAGAGAATCCATTAAGCCCAAGAGTTTGAGGTTGCTGTGAGCTGTGATACCACGGCACTCTACTGAGGGTGACAGCTTCAGACTCTGTCTCAAAAATAAAAAAAAAAAAAAGACTATTTGAAATATTCATTTACAACTACCTAATTAACAATGAACATTAACCTAGCAAAGAAACACTTCTATAATTTTAAGTGATATTTAAAGTCTAACATTCAATTAGCACCTTACAAAATTTCACTAAAACTAATAATAAAAATTAAAATACCATTTTGAGATTTATTTATTAATAACAAACAAAATACCATTGTGGGAAACTATTTTTCCTGCTAAAATATTTATATGAGAAACTATGTAGGAACAAGCTAAGTTTTTTTATCTTTCTTTTTTTTTGAGATAGCGTCCTTGTTTCCGGGCTAGAGTGCATTGGCATCTCACAGCTTACTGCAACCTCAAACTCTTGGTCTCAAGTAATCCTCCTGTCTCAGCCTCCTGAGTAGCTGGGATGACAGGTATGCCCCACTACACCCAGCTAATTTTTTTCCTCCTTTTTGTAAAGACTGGATTTTGCTATGTTGCTCAGGCTGGTCTTACACTCCTGACCTCTAGTAGTCCTCCTGCCTTGGCCTCCCAAAGTGCTAGGATAACAGAGGTAATCCCACATACCTGGCTGGACAAGCTAGCATTTTGTGAATAAATACATTTTTATTATTTGTTTTATTTATTTTATTTATTTTTTGAGACAGAGCCTCAAGCTTTTGCCCTGGATAGAGTGCCATGGCGTCACAGCTCACAGCAACCACCAACTCCTGAGCTTAAGCAATTCTCTTGCCTTACCCTCCCAAGAAGCTGGGACTACAGGTGCCCACCACAACACCTGGCTATTTTTTGTTTGTAGTTGTAAATGTTGTTTGGCAGGCCTGGGGCTGGATTCGAACCCGCCAGCTCTGGCATATGTGGCTGGGGCATTAGCTGCTTGAGCTACAGGCACCAAGCCAATAAATACATTTGTAAAGATTTGAAAAAAAAAGTGACAAAGCAAAACACACAGTGAACACAGTTTTCTGCACTGCTGAGACTGCAAGTCTTGCTAACAAGTTTAGACTAATGAGATTTGGTAGATTCTGTTTCAATAACGAAATACACTAAGAAGTTTTTGTTTACGTCCCTGCCCTTAAAGCAAAGATGTTTTGAAGAAAATTTGATCTTAAGAGTAAATAACTTGTTAATAAAATAAAAGCAAAACCGTGTTTTAGGCAGAAAATGTGTGTAGGCAAATCTACCATTAGAAGAGCAGGTCTGAGTAGAATTTGTGGTACAGAGAACCACAAGTGAACTTCAATCACTGTATCAATCATAAGGAACAAATTGAAGCCAGAAGGAGAAATTGGAACATCTCCTGGATGTCCCTGCTATGGCTACTTTTTATAAAGCAATTCTTCAAACTACAGTAGGGTATTTTATAATTATTTTAATTACCTGCGAGTAGCACACATAAAGCTTCTTGGTACTTTCCCTATACAGTACTTGTATAAATTTTATTGCTACTGAAGCAATGTTTTTTATTTTTATGTATTGATTTTTGCATCCAGAAACCTGATGTTATGAAAATTGAGTGGTAGACTTTGATTTGTATTTTTGCCATGATTCCCATATAAAAACGATACAAACTACGTTCCTTCTGTTCCAATTGTGACAAAGCTGTACTTATTTTTCTTGCCTTACTGAGTTAGCTAGAACTTCTAATACACTGTCCAATAAAACTGGCAGGCAACATTGTATTGTCTCTGAAGTCAGTGAATGTTATCTCTGCCAAGTATTCTGTTTGCTGTAGATCTGTCAATTTATAAACGTTTAATTCTGTTTGTAGTTAGGAAATTTTTTCATGAAGGTGCTATTATTCCTCAGCTTCAAGATAATCAAAGGTTCTTCTGTAACTTTTTACTGGGATGAAATTTATTCCTTCTCAGATTTCATGCAGCCATTCATTGTCTCTGTGAGCGGGTTTGACCTGACACTTTTCATCATTGTACAGTTTTTGTCAGATGTGGTTATCAAATTACATTTACTAGTCTTTTTAAAATGGCTTGGGAGAATGTTTCGTACCTTATATAATCAGGACTGTTTATTTAAAATTACAATTATTTGTTTCTTGAATATCCGGTAATGCTCTCCTATGTGATTGCATTGATTTTCTTCTGCTGAAGCTTTAAATGCCTGCTTACTTGAACAATTCTCAACTTTATAAAGTTTTATTTTAAATTACTCCCTTTTGGCATTTTTAGTTTTTTTTTTCCCTTGTAGGGGACTATTTAGTCTGTTTTACTAGCAGCAATGAAAGTTCTCTCTCATCTACTCTCTCTCCTTATTCACATTTTATATGGAGACCTCTGCTTTCAAGGGTTGGGAAAAATTCCTGTATGGAGAAGTATTTTTCTTCTGTCTGGCCTTCATTTTGTGTAGAGAAGGAAATGAAGACTATATTCAAAGTGAAACAGCCCAGGGTTCAGAAGTGAGAGTCACATGGCTCATTGGAGATGTGAACCCACCTGACTAGGCTTGGCAGAGGATGTGATCCAATTTGACCCTGAGATATAAGAATGCATAAAACCTGGAAGGCATTCTCAGAAAGCCGAATACTTTGAATATTATCTGGAAAGTAATGGACAAAATTTGTTTATGATGACCATAGGAAAGATGTTTATATAAATGTATAATAATGGATTACCATTTATTATGTTATGTGCTTTTAGTAAATAGATTTTTTAGCCCTTGAAATAAGCAAGTTTGGGGATTTTGAGAAATAGCCAGACATTAATACATATTTTATATTCTGAGAGCTAGAGATATGAGCAGACTTCGCTAATGATGACTAATTAGACATGGTTAGAGTCTCTGAAAGGGCAGTAGTGATAGTTACAATATTATAAAGCAAAAGAAGAATCCAAATTTTTATGTTGAAATATTTTAATTGTATAGTACCAATATTTAGCTCATATCACATATTTAGGTATTATCTTTATTTTATCAGTGAAAGTGACCCTTAGAATATATTATTATCTCACATAAAAATTAAGTAACAATTTTATTTTGTCCAAAGCAATTTCTATTTTACTGTAAAGAAGGACAACTTAAGTTTTCAATACTCGATTGCAGTCATCATAAAACCAGTTTTAAAAAGTGTATTATAAAATACAAAATTCCTTCTCCCTGGTTTGTAAAAGAGTAAGAACTCATTTAACGAACTATATAAGAAGATATTTTAAGATTGAGTTCTTATGTGATGTGTGCACATGAATTGATTTGTTGAAATGAAAAATTTTAATTTCCTAGAGGTTACATGTATTCATTCATTTATTGATTTTATTAATTGTGGGTTTTTTTTGTTTTTGTTTTTGTTTTTGTTTTGGCCAGGGCTGGGTTTGAACCTGCCACCTCTGGCATATGGGACAGGCGCCCTACTCCTTTGAGCCACAGGCACTGCCCTCATTCATTCATTTATAATATACATCAAACATGTATTGATTATCTATTGTGTATCAAGGGTTATGGGCCTATAATAAGGAATTATAAATAGTTCAAGTCTTTATAAATTGGTAGTAAAGTGGAAAAATATCCACAATAAAAATTATCTGAGGGAGAATTTAGGCTGACATAGTGGTATCAACAAACGACACAATCACATTTTTAATTGCCTTTTTATCTAACAATGGGTCCCTCTATCTGCCTGCCTGTGTTATGCCTGAGTCAAGATCTAGTCCAAAAGCAGAGCTCATGGTAGATAGTCCAGAGGTGGAGTTGCCTACCGGAGACTAGTGGTCAAAGTAGTCGAAGGGCTAAAAGGGAAGCTGGGCCCATAAGGGAATCCGTAGATTAACAACACTAAGAAGCTGGAACCACCCCTTATGCTTGGAGGATGAGATGATAATGTAGAAGTGGTAGGACCTCAGCCCAGAGGTGGGGTTCTGTGGCTGGGGCGGAGTTGCTGAATCTACCTGAAAGCTACACAGCGGTTATCAGAACGGCAGATAAAGAAGTGCCCAGGGTGAGTTTGGGCCACGGAGAGATAACAGTGAGTGCTAAAGGAGCTGCTCAAAGCAGAAGTAAAGGATTAGCTCCTTGTGCTTCCCAGTCTTCAAGGTCTCGTCAGGTCCTCAGAGTAGCTAAACTGAGCCAGAAACCCACGATCAAGGGCGCCATAAGAATACAGTAGAGGAAAGAATATTTCAAAAACTATCACTCAAATCCACATTAAAGACGAGGACTATTGGAGGGCATTTATATGCTACAAAGAAGTTAGTAATAGTGTTTTAAACTTGCTATGACATTTGATAGCTGATCAGTTTCCTCCTGGAAAAGACATACTGTTTAGGGGTTAATACTTTATCTCTTTAATTTAATAGACATAGAGTTGTCATTGGAATATACACTAATGAAAAAGTTTGCAAATTCAGTAGGTTATCACAGTCAGTAAAATTCTCATGTATAGGCTCGGTGCCTGTGGCTCAAGCAGCTGGGGCGCCAGCCACATACACCTAAGGTGGCGGGTTCGAATCCCCAGCCCGGACCGCCAAACAACAACGATGGCTGCAACCAAAAAAAAAAAAAAAAATGGCCGGGCGTTGTGGCGGGCACCTGTAGTCCCAGCTACTTGGGAGGTTGAGGCAGGAGACTCGCTTGAGCCCAGGAGTTGGAGGTTGCTGTGAGCTGTGATGCCATGGCACTCTACCAAGGGGGATAGCTTGAGGCTCTGTCTAAAAAGAAAATTCTCATGTATATGAGAATTCTTCATGTTGAAAAATTAACTCTGTTGTCTAATCTAAAATTGATTAGACAACGATTCTGTGTTAACTCTCACAAAAATTAATAATTCAGTATTCAAGTTTTGTTTAATGCCTAGTGTGCATTAAATAATACACACTGAAGAGGGACTATAACTGAGTATGTTTACCTTAATGAGTCTATCATTTAAATAGAAGAGATAATATGCATTCAATATTAGACTCAATGATAATATCAGATTGTATATAATGAAAGGCAAATTAAATTATTAGATAGGAGGTGTTATAACAGCTCACCAGACCAGTATGGAATGGAACAGTTGCAGAAAATTTTATTAAGTAAAGAAATCTTAGGGTCTTCCTACAGTTTTATAAGTTTCTTTTCATGATTATTACATTCTCATCATTCCTAAATGATTAAGTATTTCTGCAGCCTGCTGATACGGAATTATTCATTAATGAATAAAATGCTTGCGTTAGGCTTTCTTTAGCTCACGGAGTGCAGAAATAATTATTATCAAAATGCATTTTGAGTGGCTACATTTATTTTTTGAATGACTTCCTGTCATACTTTACAGCATATTCATCAGCTATTCAAGTTTAGTTTTATTGACTCATCAGATAGTCATAGCCTCAAAGATTTTCAGGCAATTGAAAGTATAAATTGATGAAACACCCTATCAAGTGTCATACCAGAGAATAATTTATTTTTCAAAGAAACCCTAACATAATAGATGATATGTTAACATTTGTTCATTTATCAGTGGATATGGAGAAAGATAGGAAAACAGAGTGAAGTAAGGGTTGATTATACAGGGGCGGCGCCTGTGGCTCAAAGGAATGGGGTGCCAGCCCCATATACTGGAGGTGGCGGGTTCAAACCTGGCCTCGGCCCTGACCAAAAACTGCAAAAAAAAAGAGTTGATTATACAATGAAAGATCAGACCATTCTAATTTGAAGTATTAAAAAGAAGAAAATGGATTCAGTAGGTTGGTTTTACCTAAAATGGAATGATGTATAATATATTTTATTTTATTTTTAATTTAATTTTTTTTGAGACTGTCTCAAGCTATTGCCCTGGCATCAAAACTCACAACAACCTCAAACTCTTAGGCTTAGGTGATTCTCTTGCCTCAGCCTCCCAAGTAGGTAGGACTACAGGCACCCACCACAACGCCTGGCTATTTTTTTTGTTGCAGTTGTCATTGTTGTTTTAATTGGCCCCAGGCTGGGTTTGAACCCATTAGTCTCCCTGTATGTGGCCGGCACCCTACCCACTGAATTACAGGTGCCACCCTAATGGTACATTTTAAAGTAAGAAACTTAAATCTTGATATTTGTAAAACAAGCAAACAACAACAAAAAAAACCCTTTTCTCTCTTCCAAGTTTTACCAGGTGGGTATTGAATACCATATATATTTTTTCTTTTTCATATTCAATTATCTAATTATGGACATCTACCTTTTTAATCTACTAGTTAAAAAATACCTTTCCTTGGAGAGTTGTTCTTCCTCTAGTTCCAACTTTGAGGTTAGTTTGGTTGGACACATGCCACCAGTTTTGTCCCATTTCATCACCAGAAAAAGTTGTAAAGAAAGAATAGCCTTTCCCCCCGCCCCCTGAAATAAGAATTAGAAGTTAGCGCTCTTGACTACTTTGTGCAGAGAAGGTAGCCAACAAGTCGTCTTAACTGCCAAATTCCCCTGATGGAAATTATCTTACACTGAAACTACCATAATTCTGCACCTTTATTTCTGTGTGCAATGTGGGATCCTCTGATGAATCCTTGCCTTTACTTAGAGTAGACTAAGCTGTTTCTTTAGAAGTTGAAATCTAAGACTGTTACATGATACATATCTGTCCTATAACAGTAGATGAAAAAAAATGGCAGGTCTGCAATATTCTAAAACTTCAGGGACAGATATGGTTCAGAATTTAGATATGTCATATAAAATTCCAAGGGTGTCAGGGCAGCACTCTAGAGTCAAATCCGTTAAGATCTCTATAATGATATGAATGAAGAGTTGCAAATGTCAATTCAGGATAGTTTTGTTTTCCAATGAATTTTGACACCAAACCTAGGAAAAAATTGATTCCCAGGGGTCTTTGAATTTCAGAATTGCAGAGAAGATTGGAAGCTGTGGATAAGCTATCATTGAAGAATAAATCTCCTCCTAATTTTAAAGATACAATGTAGAGAACCCTGATGGGTGAAAATTTGTTGTAATGATCTCATACATCGCTCCTAGTCCCTTCTGCCCTCCACCCAGAGGCTGTTCCCCAGTGAGGCCATATGGTATGTTAGAAAGACGGGCTGTCAGAATCAGGCACATCTGGGTTTAAATTTTGGAAGAATAACAATCCTATTTTGGAGTCAGGAAACCTATCCTTTTAATTTGGGGATAAAATGTAATCAGTAATAAGATCTACCCAGCAGAAAATCTCCTTCTGAAAGAGAGGGCATACTTCATACTGTTTCAGATAGTAGAGTGTATCTGTTCGCTCCCTAAGACAGAAATATCATAGACCCATGTTAAATCTGTTTAGAGAAGAAGTTGAGTTTGATAGTAACAAAACGTTGGAACTGCCATATCTGTTCATTTTGTGCGTTTCCTTTTGTTCACAAAATAAAGTTTCAGGTAACTTTTAAGAGAAAAATATTCATAGAGAGCCAAATGAGAAACTTTGCCACATAGAAGGAAGCTAAGAATTTTTTGTTAATATTAGGTCTGAGAATTTTCTTAACACGTCTTCCACCATGGGACATGTCTACACCCTCCTCACCGCAGAGCTCTTGAAAACCTTGTGTAGAGAAGGTAACCAACCAGGCATCCTGATTGTCAAAAACTGCTCTTGCTCAGAGGTTTCTTTGGCAGCTCCCTGTGGCCCTCACCAGAAGCAGAGACTGGAGCTGTGCCTCTTGTACAGCTTGTCAAATGTAAGCCAAATAAATCTCTTTCCTTTATAAATTACCCAGCCTCCGGTATTGCTTTCATAGCAATGCCAAAGTATAATGTCATCTTTCTAAACGTGTTCATAAACATCAAACATCATAATAGATAATATTTATTGAGAATTTATTAATCTATTCTGAGTCATGGCAAGCACATAACATGCATTCTCTCCTTTAATTTTTACAACTTTGTAGGGTAGGTGATAACATTCTATTTATTTAATGCATGGAGAAATTGTGGTTCAGGTCAAGTACCTATGTAAAGCAGCCCGTGGTATGGGTTTCTAACCCCTATTACACAGACTAGGTCAAGAATTTGAATTCCTGGACCATGAACTTGAACATCACCTGTAACATGATGCCTGTGTCTGCTCCACCAGTCTCCCCAGCCTCTAGTCCTGCTGATTTCCATGCACTGAGCTACACTTCTATTCTCTCAGCTCTCTCACAGTCTTAAGTGTTTTAAATCTAACTTACTGCCTTTATATCTACACGTCCCTCTTCCTACATTCCTCCACTTCTCTGGACCGCCCTATCTGCCTTGCTCACTCTCTTTATCCAGCAGACAACAGCTCAATATCCATCTTCCAAAGAGCTTTCCTTGTTCTCCTGATTAAGTCTAATCTCTCTCCTCACTCAACACCTGTACATTTCTTTCAATACCGGTCACAGCAACCTCTTATCATACACTTAAGGATGTGATCATCTCATGCGTCTCTTTCATTCTTGCCAGGTTAAAAGCACCCTAGAGTTTAGGACTGTTTTGACAAACATCTCCCTCATGCTCATTGTAGGTCCTCCAAAAATACTTGCTGAATAAATTAATAAATTGAAAACACCAACAAAAACAAAATTAAAGAATCATGAGTAAAAGCAGACATGGTAATATGACCTGTTAAAAACAAGAAGTTACTAACCACAATATCACACTGGAAACTGAAACTGGGGCAGTGATTCAAAAATAAATTGACCATAGCCAATGAGTGAAGGATAAAATCATAAATGAAAGAGAAGACATTACAATGGATGCCCAGAAACAGAAAATATCCCAGGAAACTACCATGAATAATTATGTGCAAGCAATTTGGATAACCCAGAATGAATGGATAAGTTTCTAGAAACATATCAGACTGAATTATGAATAGAAAGGCTAAAAAGATATTTGGAAGGATGGTAGCCATTATCAAAGCCCCTGCTACAAAGAAAAGCCCAGGACTTGACCTCCTCTTGAGTGGATTATATTGAAGATGTAAAGAAGAATTAGTACCAAAAAATTGAAGAGAAGGGAATACTTTCAAGTTCATTACGTGAGAGTCCAATGGTCTCAAAGCAAGAGGCACCAAAGGAAAACTACAGGCCAATATCTTGGATGCCTATAGGTAAAAAATCCTGAACAAAATACAGGCAAAGTGAGTTCAACAGGAAGAAACAGAGAAACAATGCAGAAAAGAGAGAAGCATTAGGCTTGTTTGGGATAAAATATCTGAACCAGTGACAAGTACAGAAGAAGAACAAGCTTTGAACTCTCTTTCAAGAAGTCAAATAAAAGCAAAGAGCAAATAAGAGGAAAGGACTCAGATTGGGTTAGAATGAGATGAGTTGGCAAAATATGATGGAAGAAAATGTTCCTGGAACTTTATCAGAAAGGAGAGAACAGAGCCACGTGATTCCACACTGACAGCCACCGAAAACCAAACAAAAATAAAAGGTCTTCTGGAATTATGTCAAGAAAGGTACTATGTACACTACCATTGTAAATCAAGCACTGTTATTTTTTCTTGTTTAGGTTTTTATTTTACTTGTGCTTCTTACAGAAATAGAAGTTGAGAAAGTCATCTGATGATAGCAAGAAACAGATTTATGCCTTACATAAGTAAGGAGCTAAAGTAGATGGTCAGATCAAAAATATTTTTCTAATTTATCATATCAAGATATGTGAACTTAAGTTCTTACAATGTCATTTTAGAAAGTCCAGGGTCTGTAGCCACCAAACCTGGTTTCTAATTTCAGTTTTCTCTGTAACTAGGTATGTTGGACAAGTTATTTTTGTTTGTTTATCTGCAAACTGTAGGAACTGACACTAACTAAGTCTCATCTACAGCAACCTTGGGAGAGTGGAGGTCAGGGGTGTAGGTGATCACCGGTCACATTAAGCCCTGGAGTGCTCAGTAAATACTAGTTATTCCTATACAATCCTGTAACTTCCTGTGCTTTTTAGACTATTTTTATAGTCTTGAATTCATTTTGAAAATGTCAGTGAGGTGATTATTTATCAAAAAATATGGAGAACCTAATCCCCAGTTCATACACAATGAATTTGCCATTCAGCTCATGCCATCATTTCATCAATGCTGAGATGTACAGATTCTCTCACATTTTAACAGCTCTGAAATAGGGATGGGCTTGTGGTTAGTGGCTTCTCCCAGTTGCTGTTGGGCCAGCGGTAGCCGGATGTCAGTGTCGTCACATTGTTACTGGATCCCTGATCCCTATCGCCGCATCGTCTCAAAATTTCAGCCGGTCATTTAATGATGATGTAACCAAGAATACAAATCCAGATTGTCAGCCCAGAACTTTCTATACACACCTTGTATTAGGTTCATAAAGTCATTGCCATCGCAACTTGCAGGAGGTGCTTAGTGATATCAAAGTCTAGACAGGAGACAATGATAGAATGTTCCTTTATCAAAGGTTAAATCTCCAGGGCTTTGAGATTTATCACTCCACTGAGTCAGAGAGAAATAGAAAAAAACTTTGGACACTGAATGTAAACCTGGCTTAGGAATCTATTTTTATTTTATGTAGATTTCGTGTGTTTTATATGAACAAAACTGGTATTTAAAAAACCTGTATCTTTAATATTTTAAAACATGTTTTGAAAGTACGGAATGAAATTGTGAGTAATAAGAAATCATTACATTGATGTGCAACCACCAGTTTCCTCCTCCCACAGTCCCTCGTGCTCTATCTTTCCAACGTGGGCCTGGCAGAGTGGCGCCCGCAGAGAAGGGTGGTGAGAAGAAGGGCTATTCTGCCATTGACGAGGTTGCGACTCAGAATACACCATCAACATTGACAAGCGCATCCATGGAGTGGGCTTCCAGAAGCATGCCCCTCGGGCACTCAAAGAGAGCCAGAAATTTGCCGTGAAAGATATGGGGACTCCAGATGTGTGCATTGATACCAGGCTCAACAGAGCTGTGTGGGCCAAAGGCATAAGGGATGTCCCACACTGTATCTGTGTGCCATTGTCCAGAAAATGTAATGAAGATGACGATTCCCCAAACAAGCTCTGTACTTTGGTTACCTATGTACCTGTTACCACTTTGAAAAACCTATAGACAGTCAAAGTGGATGAGAACTAACTGGTGATTGTCAGACACATCAAATAAAGTTATAAAACCACACATGAAATCATTACATTATCACTTATTAGCAGCATATTAAGGAACAATGTATCTTAAAGGCACGATGACCACGTTCTAGAGATCTGCTGTACAAGATTGTGCCTATAGCTAACAATATAATACTGCATACTTCAAAAATTGTTAGGAGGATAGTTCTAACATTATATCCTTACTACAAAAAATATTTTTTATCTTGGGCCATAGTTGTAATCTATTCTTCATATGAAAGTGTAAGTGGTTGTAAATTGGTTTCATAGGATGGGAGAGGAGGGGCGAGGTCAGATGGAGGGAGGGTGAATGGTGGGATCACACCTACGGTGCATAATGCAAGGGTACATGTCAGATCTAGTATAGAGTATAAATGTGTTAACACAATAAGTAAATGAGGTGAGGTATATATTAAACAGAGAGATGTAAATGTTCCTATTTCTATGTGAAATCAGCACATTGTACCCCATCAATGCATTAATGTATACATGATCTATGTGTTTATGATTTAATAAAAATTAAAAAAATATTTTTTAAGGAAGTTGTCCTCTACCCGCCCCCCCCATAACTGACTGGGCACACATGGGACCCAGAGTCTTCACTATAAACTTTGGAGAGAGAACAAAGAGTACTGAGGTGACTTGAGTAGCATAATATTGTGTGGACATGAGGTGGCACCTGTGGCTCAGTGGGTAGGGCGCTGGCCCCATGTACCACGGGTGGCAGGTTCGAACCCGGCCCTGGCCAACCAAACCACAACAAAAAAATAGCTGGGTTTTGTGGCGGGCACCTGTAGTCCCAGCTACTTGGGAGGCTGAGGCAAGAGAATTGTTTGAGCCCAGGAGTTTGAGGTTGCTGTGAGCTGTGTGATGCCATGGCACTCTATTGAGGGCAATAAAGTAAGACTCTGTCTAAACCAAATACACACACATATATATATATATAAAATTATAAAAAAATTATATATATGGTATGGAAATGTCACAGGAGGTACAGAAATGGAACAGCCAAAGATGAGATTCCATTTATTCCCCTTTCTCCTGTAGATATTAGCATAAATTAGGTAAAGTAAAGGATACTGATCAACAGTGTGTCATCTAATAATCTAATTGGGAGCAAAGAAGGTTGTGGTTGTGAGAAAAGCCCGGGGTGAATCAGGGTAGCTTTCAGAACACTGGCCTTGATTGACATAGCTTGGACAAAACCTTTGAGAACGCGAGATAAATGATGTTCCTTCCTCTCATCAGGAAAAGCTTAGAGAATTTGAAAGTTAGAAGCATCCTGGTTACTTCAACTGGCAGTTGCCACATAGATGGAGCCAAGGCAGATGACCAGGGTTAACAACTGAATGTTCCCCAGAGAACTGGACTCTCTTAAGCTTAATAATGTCCCTAAAATGAATGCTGGCAATAGAGCAGTGAATAAAGGAGGAGGAGGGGACCGTTTTGGAAGAGGATATTTTATATATAGTTTTCTTTTTCCTTGGCTGAGGGGTTACCAATATTTAAGGGATGCAGTTTCATTTTTCCTACCTTTTTTTTTTACATGAATGATAAATTATAATATTGGTTGGTTCCCCTATTATGTTTCTCCATTTACAATCGATATTTGTTTTTACCTTGGTTATTCTTGTTGATGCAGATTGCTTGTTTTACTTGGCACCAACTGATTTATATTGCCAAAAGAGAGGTCAAAAATCTGTGGCCAAACTCTCCTTTTTTATATTCCAAATTTGCAAAAATGAAGCCAAAGCAACATTTCGTCAGCTTTCTGGCAGAAATGCTTATGTTAGACAATCATTTGTGTTGCCTTTGAAAAAGGAGAGCTAAGAATCAAACTCATTGAACCTCTGTATGAAAACAAATTTGGACAATATGACAACCTTTAATGCCAACTCCGATGTTTGGAATTTCAGAAGCTGAATTTTTTCCCAAAACATCATCAGTATTCCGTACGCATGTGGCTTTGCAGAATGGCCCCCATCTTATCATTCAACGCTGCCAGCATCCATCAGGATATCTGGTCCCTCCTTCAGCTAAATACATTGGTTCTGAAATTCAGTTAGGTTTGGCGTGCCTTGAACACCCAGATCTTTGGTAGTTGTCTGCTGGGTAATTCTCTTCTTCTCTTCCTCCTCCTCTTATTCGGCAAAGTGCATTCTGTTCTGTTTCCCCACCCAGGCATAATTCCCAGTGGATGTTGGTTAGAATTTAAAGAAAAAACCAGAAGCTCAATGTATACTTGGTATACCCTGCCACAAGTCTGGGAAGGGATCTGGCAACCTTGACCCGGAATCTCAACCTCAAAGTAACTTGACCGTAGGACAAATAATTAGGATTCCCACTAGATTATTTCTTCTGGAATAAAATAATTCTCCTACATCAGTATATTCTGGCACTTTCCTAGTCACATACCCCTCTAGTCTCTATATAACTTGTTTTGCTCTTTTGATGTTGGTAGGATCTGACCCCCAAATGCAGCATAGGACAGACTCCCAGAAAACACAGGCAAGGATGTGGAAGTTACTTTTGCCGCTCTACCAAGCTGCTTTCCTAGGTTTTGTTTCTCTGCTCTCCTTTATTTGGCTACTTTTAATATCCCAAATGAGAAAATAGTACTGCTTTTCACTGTGTGTGTCTGGGGGAAAGGCAGGAAGGTACTAACAAGGTACAGTGTGGATTCAGGTTAGTTCTAGAGCACAGCCGAATTTTCAGACCACTTTTAGGTAAAGAGGCATTGTTTTATTTTCTGTAACTTCCAAGTGTGTCTCTCTTTTATGACTGAACATTGTGTTGTAAAACTTCAGCTTTCTTTGGGCAGTGCCTGTGGCTCAAAGGTGGCTCCATGTGTTGGAGGTCGGGGGTTCAAATCCAGCCCTGGCCAAAAAACTGCAAAAAAACCCAAACAACAACAACAACAAAAAAAACCTTCAGCTTTCTACTTCAGTAGGATAGAAAAGGCAGATGAATTGGTTCGTGGGGTTTGTTGTTCTCCTGGCCAGGCTGAAGTGCTAATTCGGGTACTAAGTGAAAGTATCACATTCAGCCTTTATGACACAGAGACACACCTGGAGATTTCCAAAAATGAAAATGGATTACTTTTATTTACTTGGCGAAGACAGGTTCACGTTTCCAAATGGATGTGTATACCCAACATCGTAATAAACAGAAAATTTCTAAGAAAACAGTTTATTGAATATAATGAAAGGTACGAATGTAGCCTATCACAATAGCCTATGATAATAATACCCATAATGATTGAAGCCTTTTAGGAAAAAGTTGACCATCTTTCTTTTCTAATCTATCTTGGAATAACAGAATAAAACTTGGGGAGAAAGTTGTAAATATGTATTTGCCCTTTTTATGCAGATTTGAATAGTATAGCATTTCCATTTGACTGCTATGAGATTTTTGTAACTATTTACAGAAGACTTTTGGGCTTACTTCCTTATTGAATGTGGATTATAGAATATTAATGTTATAATAACTACTTATAATTATATTTCATAATTAATGACTATAAGATGTTGATAAATACTAATTATGCTATTCTGGTAGGCTATTAATTAACTATAAAATTGACTCGGTACTCAGAAAATGTATGTGGTAAACATTGCCAAGATCTTTTTTTCTTCTCACACAGCTCTAGCTTCAGAATTTTATTCCAGAGTTAAAAGCAGATGGTCATTTTCTTTGCTGGTCTCATTTCTATCAAGTTAATATTTGGGTGGCTAAATGCACTTCAAGCACTTTTTTCATAGTCATATAATTTGATTCCAGGTGGAAGCAATTTCAAATCCCAGAGAAGTGGCTGAAGTAGAAAGTTTTATCTCTGTTAGCAATAAATCAACATATCCAATTAGGAAAATGTGTAATTCCAAAAATTTGACAAGACACTATAGTCTGTTTTCATTTTTCTAAGATCAGCAACTTAGGGTAGGTATACATAAAACATGCTCAGATCTATTATTTAAGAGACGGGCCATAAAATTCCATTGTTTAATCAGCAGAAAATATTTGTCAAGGGGATAAATTGTTATGTGGACCTGCCAGTTGAATCTAAGCCTGAATTTCGGTGTGTGGTTCACTCGATAGCTTACCTTGAGGCCAGAGAAGATGAGCTCTCCAGGGACCACAGGCAGAGAAGAATCTTTTACCCAAGGTCAATTGTACTGACCTCTGTTGTCTTAGAATAGTACATAATTAGATGATGACTTTTTCAGAATGGAGAGATCAGTTTTAATGCTAAACAAATATTTTTCATTGAATTCTCTTGAGTTAATAGGTAATTCTATGAAATACAGTGACATACAATTTGGAAAAGGTTTGTCATTCAGAATTTTAATAATTGTATTTATTATGCTTATCACTTGAGAACAGATAGTTATATAGTTTCGTTATATATATGTATATAGTATATAGTATTCATATATATGTATATTATATATGTATATATAATATATATTATAGCATATGTGTATATTATATATATGTATATATAATATATATATTATAGTATATAGTATTTATATATATGTATATTATATATATATTACAGGGTAGGGAGGAAATATTTTATATTTAATAGTTTCATATATGTGTATATATAGCTTCATTCTTGGGTAATTTTGTATACAGAAAATTCTTGTATATAATTTTGTATATGTATATTATATATACATATATATGTATATTATATATATATTGCAGGGTAGGGAGGAAATATTTTCATAAATATATAATATATTTTTATATATAATATGTAAAATATATTTTATATAATATATATTACAAGGTAGGGAGGAAATATTATATATATATGTAATATATATCTATATTACATTGATAGTGTAAAGCATAATAGTTGAGGCCAAATGAGTTAATGGGTGAATTTTCCACTATATCAGTTTTCTCCGTTAAAATAGGCTTTTTAATCATCTCTAATGTTAAGGCAGTAAGCCCACCGTAGTGAACCCATGATAGTGATTACTGCTGCTTCTCAAATGTTGGATAAGAGATTGTGGATATTCAGAAACAGTCACAGTCATGAGATTATTCATCATTGTAAATGAGTTCAACTTCTCTCTGATGACCTGATTATTTACCAATCCGAATCGATTATAATCATCCTTGCAATTGTTGCTTACTCATTGTTTTAATTATGTCCTGAACAGAATGAAAGTTGGAAATAAATAGATATGACTTCCTGGTGATTGTCAAAATTAAATTTTTCTTTATTTATATCTCACTATCATAGCTCTTTGAAAAAGAGTGAGTCGGATTTTGGAATGGCACTGAGGGCTCGGCCTTCTTTAATATTGCTTTTCACAAATCCAGATTGAAACATGTTTGGGGTTGATGTCTATCCCCTTAAAAAAGATACGTTGAAATCCTGACCCCTAGTAGTTCAGAATGTGGTCGTATTTGGAAACAGGGTCTTCAGAGAGGTTATCAATTGAAGTGAGATCATTTGGGTAGATTCTAACTCAATATTACTGGAGTGTTTATTAACAGGGATAATTTGGATATAGAGAGAGACAGAGAGAAGTGACCATGAAGACTCACAGGAGTGGACAGGAATGTGACCAGAGTGGTTCCTTTACAACCCAAAGAATGTCTGGAGCTGTCAAGCACTAGGAGAGCAGCCTGGAAAGATGCTTCCCCAGGGCCTTCAGAGAGAACAGGTTTCCGTGGACAGCCTGATTTTGGACTTCCAAATACCAGACTGGGCAAGAATAATCTCTGTGTTCTAACTTACCCAGTTTATGTAGCTCTGTTACAGCTGCCTTAGCAAACTAACATGGAACTTCTGCACAAGTCAGGCCTAGGATTGAGAGAGTTTTAGTTTCCTTTCCTGATTGAAAGGGAGCAACAGCATTTAGGCTTTTACCTTATTTCTGAATACAGCCCAGCTGACACTCAATGTAAATTTGCTATATGTAGAGCTATGAAGGTTTCTTATGCTTCTCTTTTGCAATGTCCCAAGAATCCAGGGAATGAAGAAAAAAAAATCGTTGGGAATGTCTCATGCAATCAATAATTTATCCATCTTATTAATGTCTTATAACTGCTATAACAAATTACCACAAACTTGGTGGCTTACAGCAATACAAATTTATTATTTTATAGCTCTGGAGGTCAAAAGTACAACATTTGTCTCCCTGGGCTAAAGTCAGGGTGTCAGCAGCATTGATTCCTTCTGAAGACTTTAGCCGAGAATCAATTTCCTTTTCTTTGCCAAATTGTAGATTACTCACATTTTTCAGCTAACGGTTGCTTCTTGCACCTTCAAATCCAGCTGCGTAGTATATTCTAAATTTCTCTCTCCTCTCTCTTTACTTCCGTTGTTACATCCCATTTGCTCTCTTCAAATCTCCCATCTCCCTCTGGTAACTCTGCGGGAACCACCCAGATAATACAGAATAATTTTTCCTTCTCAAGATCCTTACTCACTTCTGCAAGCTTACTCATACTAGCAAAGTCCCTTTCAAGATGTAAGATAATGTATCTTCAGATTCTGGGGATTAGGATATGGACATTTTGGAGGGCCATTATTCTACCACACCAATAAATGTGATCTACCAATTATGTTCTACATAGCAATTAAATTTTAAGAGAATGGGTTAAAAAACTGGTCTTCTTAAACTATCTCTACAGATAAGCCAACAAAAAAGTACAAATTTAGTACCCTTGCTATATCCTTTTAATGATAGTCCGTTAATTTATTCAGGAAATATTTGTCAAACACCTGCTAATTTATAAGCACTTTTTTTGGTTTCTCTTTCCCGTACCCTAGTTGAGGAGGAAGGCTAAAACAAGGAAACAAGTAAATGTTACAGTTTTAGGTCCTGGAAAGTAGTATAAGAGAAAGTTTAGTAAAGAAACTGATAATGAATGCTGGATTACTATTTTAGATAGAGACATCTCTGCAAAAAGTGGCATTTGCTGTATAGTTTTTAATTAAAAAAGGAAGCAAAAAAAAAGTGTAAATAGTTGGGTATGGATTTTTTCTGGGGAAAAAAATTTATGGTAGGAGGTGGTTTATAGCAAACACATACTATTCCTAAGTGAATGATAAATCTTTGAGCCCCAGTGAAAATAATAAATTGTTCTTAATAAGTTGTCATGTTAAATATAATGTAATGGATTGTGACATAATAAATTATGATGCTACCTCCCATACACTATGTGGAAATAGGATCACTTACAGTGTATTAGAATCAGCTATATAATCTTCAAAGGGGCAGAACTCAAGGTCATTAAGTGGCTCTTGCTCTAATATCTTGGGCATATTTTGGATAGAATATTTTTTATTCTATCCAAATAGAATATTTGGGTTTTAAGTGAGGGCACGTACAACCCAGAGAGCACTGCTTTGCTAAATCTGAGCCTGGGTACGTCCTGATATAGCAAAGAAGCACGTCTAGAGCTGTACTGGGGATCTGAGACCTCCTACTCCATCTTGGCTTCAAGTTATGTGTGTCCTTGAGATTAGCAGGAAAGTGTGATACTGTGTAAGACTTCTGATTCTTGTGAGTCTGATGTGGCAAACCAATTCTTTGTGTTTTCTCATTGGCTAGTATTTTTTTTCTGAAAAACAGTCATCAGGGATATGTTATTATTCAATTTAATTCTCTAAATGTACATTGAATGGGTACCACGTTGCATCACAGAATTAAATAACATGTCAATGCACAGTAAGTGAAATAGTCACTATATCAAATAGTTTATAATTGATTTGAATGATTTCAATTAAAACTGCATAAATGAAGAAGTCAGAGCATCATTCAGAGAAGCTTCTGTGTGCCCGTGGGAATTCCACACATGGTAGGTCTTCATGAGTCATGTGGTGAGAGTAATTGAGTCATCACAGAGGCAAAGTTAGAGAAAACAAGTCTGGTTCATCGTACTCTGCTTTTATCCTCTCTATCAATGCAATAAGAATAAAGACAACTCAGTAAGGTGGAAAGTACAACCTGGAAAATTGGAAAAAACTGATCTAGATGTCACTTTTATGTATTAATACATTTACATAACTGTAACTTCAACTTTGAGAAATAGATTGTATTTTGTGATGCAATGAACACGATTCATATAAAAGTCTAGGTTGAATTAGGAAGGGGAACAAAATACAAATAAAGTGTCTCAATTGAGCCTATTTAATTTGTCTAAAAGCCTGACAATGATCAGGTTTAATACCTGATTAAATTTCCATAGACTAGAACTAAAAACAACTGAGATTACTGATATGTTGAATGCAGTGATTCCTTAATGCATATGACGATGACTTAAAAGTATTTTATCAATATTCTAAATTTTATTATAGCAATTCAGAGCTCTTATGTAATCAAAGTCTACTACTCTTACTATTTTAATTTAACTCAAAATAGGAAAGAAACCCACAGGGAGCTGCACGTCCACACTTTGATGTGAGGATAATATTAATAATGATAACCAAGTTCTGACTTTATTTCAGGGACACAGGCTTTATGATCACATGCATGAAGTCATTTATGTCTTTCAACAACCTGATGAGATCAGTCTCTTATAGCCCTTTTATAATAAAGGAGGAAATTAAAGTCAACAAAAATTAGATTATTTGCCTTGGTAATGTATCCAGTACATCCGAAACTTTGACTTGAAACCCTTGTGTGTGACACCCCTGCCTCCTCCTAACAACAACCCAGATAACTTCTCATGGTCCATCCTCCCTTCCTTGCCCAGGCTGTCCACCTGGAAAGGCCAGCTCATTTCAGACTCAGATCAAAATTCATTTCCCATGAGACTGTTGCTGTGACTATTCTGAGCAGAGTCTAATGCATCATCATCCTTTTGCTGATCCATAGAGACCATAAACATTGTTGGATTTTGAGCTTCTACAAATCTGAGAGCAGTCTTTGATGGTAGAAAGTCCTTCATGAGCTGATAAGGACGGGATTACCGATGATATGCAATTTCAACCAGAATGGGAATAGCCAAATACTTCTTGATGAAATAACATTGGACACCTTTAATGATTTCAAGGGATTTGCAGGCATCAAATGGATGTAGAAACACAATGAATAGAATGAATGAATCCAGATAGTTAGATTTGATTTCTGAAATTGCTCATTGTTCAGATTCTATTGAGAATTCCCCAATTTATACGTCTCTTCGGTCTGTCTGCTTTGCTCTCACCGTGCTAACTCTAACATCCACACTTCCTCCCTCTCCCTCCACCCCCTCTCTCCCTGGGATAGCTGCTTTCTTCAATAAATTGCTAGAAGATTAAATTTGTTTTCAGCACATTCTGCTCCAATAGCCCACACAACATAACATATTGCTCTTGAAGTTAACTCTATTTAGCAGTAAAATGTCAAGGTTGACAGTAAAAACCAATTAATATAATTAACATATAGGCATTATAAGTGCACTAGAAAATCACTTCCATCACAATTGAAATGGTGTCCTTGGGATGATTTCCTATGGGGGCCAACACTGAACGTCTTGGTGAGTACACTCGGCTGTAAGCTCAGTTTAACACAGGAAGGTTCGAAGACAGTAAGTTACACGAATGTGTAAAGATAATACCATACTAATTAAAATAAAATGAAAATATGCCACTTTTCTCTTTTATCCTGGGGTGATATTCTTCTGAGTAGTGAGTGGATGCATTGTCCTTAGAGAATTATGTTTTGCTAATATATGCTTATTTGAGGGTGTGCCCTGAGATCTGTTATGTTTCAGTACTATTGGGGAATCCAAACTGTGAATGATGAGATCCCAGCCATCTGCAAAAGGCAAAATCCAATGAAATCAGTCCATGTCCCAGCCCATTCCTGGCTCAATTTCTGTGAAGGGCAGTATTTTTGTTGTTTATAATGACCGTGGTTACTCAGACTGACAAGTGATAGCTTTTTGTATAGAGGTATAACCAGTCTCTCACAGGCTCAGCCTGGCAGAGATATCTATTAACTTGAGACGTGCTGAGCAGTATATCAGTATCTCTTTACTGATAACTTCTAAGGCTCTTTTCCTACATTGATATTATGACCTTCAAGGAGTCATCCTTCGCTTTGAGATTATGATGCAATGGCAAAGGCAGGATGGAGTGACCCTAGGAAGGTGGGGCTATGGAATAGATTTCAAATCACTAACACTGGGTGGCCTCCAGTGTGTTATGGAGGATCTAAACTATTGCTAAACTATTGCTTAAGAAATGCAATTTTTTTTATCATTAGTCATTATTATTAAAAAATTTCAGAACTTTTCTTAAATTTTCAGAACGTTTCTTAAATTTTTCAGAACTTCTCTTAAATTTTTTAAGGCACAAAACATCACTCTGATTTCTTCCCCCAGTTGTTTAACCTACTTTAACATGTGAGGCCTGGAGCAGTGGCTCATGCCTATAATACTAACACTCTGGGAGGGTGAGGAGAATGGATTGCTTGAGCTGAGGAGTTTGAGACCAGCTTGAGCAAGAGTAAGACTCTACTAAAAAATAAATAAATAAATAATAAAAACCTAGCTGGGTGTGGTGGCACATGCCTGCAGCCCCAGCTATTCAGGACACTGAACCAAGAGGATTGCTCAGCCCAAGAATTTGACGTTGCTGTGAGCTGTGTTGATGCCATGACACTCTATCTTGGGTGACAGAGTGACATTCTGTCTCAAAACAAACAAAAAAATGTTTAGTTAGAAAGTTGTGGTATCAATATAACTAAACTAAACAGAAGACAGAGTTTGAGTGAAAGAAATGTATTTTACTAACATTATCATGCCGCCTTATTTGAACTGCAGTAACTCAACAGTAGTTCAAAGAAGTTGTTGCTTAAAACTGGAAAAAAATTCTTAGTTGGCTTGGTCAAATATAGCTCCTTAAACCCAGGCTGAAATTTGTGGTTGCTCAAAGACTTGGTACCAAACTTCCTTGAAAGGCTTGCTTTTCTGCAAAGTTGAACGCTGCAGCTTAGCACAATGTTTTTTGTTAAAATGTAAATGTGCAATATTATAAAGTATTAGTAGCACAGCAGCAGAGGGTTTTAAAGTCAGTTTCATCCAAAATGGATTTCTCATTTATAGATGTGAATGTGTGTAATGTGGGGTCAAATCACATAACTGAACATGAGGGTCAAAAAAATATTATAAAGTCAGCAAATAGAAAAATCAGTTTTGGTTTTATTTTGCAGTTTTTGGCCGGAGACTGGGTTTGAACCCGCCACCTCCAGCACATGGGGCAGGTAACCTACTTCTTTGAGCCATAGGTGCTGCCCAATCAATTTTTAAAAACTTTTTTTTTTCATTTTTAATTAATTTATTTTATTCTTTCTTTCTTTTTTTTTATTAAATCATCACTGTGTACATTAATGCAGTCATGGGGTACAATGTGCTGGGTTTTTTATGTTAGTTTCCTAGAGGTGCCCTAATAAAGAAATAGAGAGTGGTGGAGAAAAACAAAATTTCTTTTTCTGTTGTGGATGCTAGAACCCTGAAATGAGGTGTCAGTGGGGCCATCCTCTCTCTGAAACCTTAGGAGGAGGCGGTTTCCTTGAGTCTCTCAGCTGCTGTTAGCCCCAGGCACTCCTGGCCTGTGACAGCATCACTCCTCACTGAGTCTCTTCAACTAGTTTCCCCTCCGTGCCTGTCAATCTTTGTGTCCCAATTTTTCCTTTTTGTAAGGACATCAGTACTACTGGACTAGGGCCCAGCCTAATGATTTCATTTTAACTTCTTCTCTCTATGAAGTCTTTATTTTCTTGTTAGGCCACGGAGGGTTGAGGAGAGGACCCAACACAGCACATAATAGGTGATAAACATTTTCCTTTTAATTTGGAAAAATCCCAGGATTCCCCCTTAAAAGCCCATATGTTTTACCTTTTTGTATCACCAAACCTTATCAAATTCCATTGACATGGAATTGCTGATATTTGTGAAATATTGGAATTCCCTCTGAGACTAGCTAAAAGATTTAGTACACCCAGATTTGTTCCACAGATGTGGTTTGAGGCAAAGTATAACAGAATCGTATGATAATGATTTATTAAAATTAAATTATAATAGTTGTTTTGCGTAAGGTCCTGTTTAAAGGAAAACAAGTGTATGACTTTTGTCTAAGAAATGTTGTCAACCTAAACTGCTAATTCTCCTTGATATAAAAATGCTATGATAACTCAGTGTTTTGCTTTCACTTTGCGGGGTCTACTGTGTCATCCCAGCCTTGTTTCTGGTGAATTGGAGTTTCCAAAGAAGCAGAAAGGCACACTGGATCTACCAAAAGTTGCTTGTGAAGAAATTGCCTTTATTGCTTCTCTGCCGGGTCGCCTGGCTCTGGGTCAGGACTTGTTCCGTTGCAATTGTGTAAGTGCTGGCCGAGAACTGCATTGTCTAAGTTCTGGCACTTCCTCTCAGGTCATTTCAAAATAGCAGCTTGACCTTTGTATCACAGTGAACTTAGCACATGGCTTTTATTGAGAAATAAATGAGGAAGATCTGTTGTGATCAATGTCTTCTGAGTCTTCTAATAGTAATAGAATAGAAGGCCACCATTTGGGTTCCTGGGAAGCACAGTCTATGGTGGCATTTCCGAAACAGCAGAGTGTTTATTAGGGAGTCCTCTTGGAGTCAGCACTCAAGAAGATGGGAAGGGAGGCAGGATTAGGCAGAGACAGCCTATCAGCTGCTGCTAGCCGCAGGTACCCCCTGGGTTAGGGATACTGTGATACAGGCACAGTACAGCCTTGGTTAACCCTGTGAAACATTCTGGAGGGTAGAAGGATCCTTTAGAGTCATGCCAAGCTTGGGCAGGATGGTTGGGTCATTCTAGTCTCTCAGAGATCAGCCATTGGACATGAGCCACCCTAAGAGGAAGGGCAACCTTGGGGAGATGGCCTTTTCTCCCTGAGACTATACCTGAAGCAGCTGATGGTATAGACAGCTGATGGTATAGCTGATGGCTGACAGACATCTCCTCACAGACCTCCCAACAACCACAATGACAAATCCTTATTTGGGGGGCATCTGAGTAGCATATCACAGTTTGCGCACAGGAAAAGATGTCCTTTCAACGATGGTTTCACTTTTGGCCACACACCATTAATACGTATCCATATACATAAAATAATTGGAGTTTAATTGATTGCACAATAAGAAAAAAAGAACTCAGCTTCTATGTCTGCTTTTTAACTTCTCTGATGAATCTTCCTGGAATTCTGTATAACTGATCATTGCCTCACCTCCATGTGACTTGTGACCGCTGAGTTTTGAGAATGTGAACATGGGGGTATTTCTGCTAAAATTTGTTAAGTCCCATAAAGGATACCATCCTGATGTAATAGGTTTTTGATTGTAAAGAAATGTGTGTGTGTGTGTGTGTGTGTGTGTGTGAACAGGGAAGTACATGTAGTCCTGTGGAAATAGCTACTTAGTACAGATCACGGAAGCCTGAGAATATCACGGCCGTGTTACCAAGCATTTGTAATTGTTTTCATCAAAGCCATAGATGTTCTGATGGACAAATCTGAATGCTTATCCCACGTTCTTAACACTATCTCCAAAGTCTCCTTAAACCAAACAATACATAGGGCTTACGAAGTCTAAATCCATTTTTTATAAGACTGCCACCTTGAGTGTACATAATGCCCTTTAAAAATTGAACAGAGCAACAGAAAACATTCAGTTTTCTTGGTAGAATCATTTTTAGTTGTGCTAACATAAGAGCCTGGAAGAACACAATTGCTTTCCAATAACAAAGAAAGGGATTTGGGGAGAAAAATAAACATTTTTTAGCTTAGGAATCAGCAGCCTTGATATGAAAGTTTTAAGGAGAGTGCAAAAATTTAACCTTGTTGCCACCTATCATTTTTCCTGTCCCATTTGTCTCCAAAAACAGAAGAGGAAAGCTGGTCAGTTGTTAACTACACACCGCTAACTAATACATAATGTCTGCTTGGTGTTGATCTTTTATTCCATTCTGAGGTTCGGTTAAATTAACTTTACAACAGCTCCCGAAATGTTACAGAATGTTCCATTCCGTGCAAGTTAGTGAAAATGCCTATTTGGATTATTGGAATAGATTTCTATCTGGTTCCCTCTCTACCTCTCCTTTTCAAAATCAAACCTGTCAGTTTAATTTTAGAAACACGCAGCTATGTTTGAATCCCATCTCCGTTCTAAAGACTATACCATTAAGTAAAACTTCTTCATATTTTTTTAATACATATTTCTAGACATTTTATATTTTAGAGAACTCAATCAACAACAAAAAGAGCCAATAATCCCCTGTATCTTTGGGCAAGAGACATGAATAGAATCTTCTCTAAAGAAGACAGACAAATGGCTAACAAACATGAAAAAAATGCTCCTCATCCCTGATCATCAGAGAATCGCAAATCAAAACCACCCTGAGATATCACCTAATCCCACTGAGAATGGCCCACATCAAACAGGCTCAAAGCTGCAGGTGCTGGCGTGGATGTGGAGAGAAGGGGACACTTTCACACTGCTGGTAGACTGCAAACTAAAATGATCTTTTTGGAAGGAAGTATGGAGAATCCTCAAAGAACTCAAATTAGACCTCCCATTTGATCCTGCAATCCCATTACTAGGCATCTACCCAGAAGAAAAAAAAAAATCCTTTTATCATAAGGACATTTGCACTAGGCTATTTATCTCAGCTCAATTTACAAACACCAAAATGTGGGAAAAGCCTACATGCCCACCAACCCTGGAATGGTTTAACAATGTATGGCATATGTATACCATGGAATACTATTCAGCCATTAAAAAATATGGAGACTTTACATCTTTTGTAATAACCTGGATGGAGGTGGAACACCTTCTTCTTAGTAAAGCATCATGAGAATGGAGGAGCAAGAATCCAGTGTACTCCATTCTAATATGAAGGCAATAGATTGTCTAATACAAGGTGAGGGGTAGGGGAATGAACAAGTGGACAGAAGGGAGACCCTTTTGGGGGCAGGATATAATCATAAGAGGGACTTTAACAAATGCAATCAGTATAACCTAATTTTTGTACCCTCAATGAATCCCAAACAATAATAATAATAACGAAAATAATAAAATTCCTTCTCTTCTTGCTCCCTCCTCATTCTTCTTTTCTTGCCTTTGTCTTTCTCAATATTTATTCAAGTCTACTGCATGCCATGAAATATTTTAGTGACTAAAAATTGTAATTACTCCTTTATAATAATATATTTTTTCCAAATAAGAGTATGTCTCTTATAGAATGCTTTGACTCTGAAGTTCAGTATGGAGTCATCAGTTAACTTCTTATTATTTTTTTTCCAAAGTCTCAAAAATAGACAACTAATATTTATAAATAAAAATAAAAGATAATTTGAAAAAACAGGTCATACCAAATCTTATAGACAATAGAAAAAGAAGAAACACTGCAAAATCATTCTGCTTAATCTGGATATACCTGATATTAAAATTGGAAAAACTATATTATTATAAAGGGGAAAGTACAAACATAATCCACTTTTAAATGAGGATTCAGTATCCTGTATCCTGAACAACATATTAACAAGTTGAAGTAAAAATTAATGTTTAAGTAATGTACTTTAGTCAAAATCGAATCCAATTTATGTGAGAATTAGTCACTTTTTTCTTGTTTTTTTCTTGACCTCACCCCCTCCCTCCTTCTCTGTCAAAAAAACACTTCAAACTGTAAAAATAAAAATTACACAAAAATTTAATGGGCAATCATAGAGACTTTATAGATGATAAAGATTTGAAAGCTGCAGAAAATCTGATTCATACATGTAAGCCTAATAACCCATTGACATATACCGAACAGTGCACTCACTAGTGGGATAACTACAAATTCCTTCAAATATTTGTGGAACATGATGGCAAAAATCATGATAGACCTTAAAGCAATTCTCACAACTCCTCAAAGAATTGAAATAATATATAGAGAGGCTGTTCTCTGACAATAGTGGAATCAATACAGAAATCAATTCAAAACAGTGAGAAAGAAAATGAAAAAAATGCTTAATTGATTAAAAGTTAAGTGATAAACTTCTAAATAATTCCTGAATCAAAAAAATCACAGAAAATTAAAAAACATTTGCCACTGAATAATCCTAAAAATGTGATAAAAAACATTCATGGGATGGAGCAAAAGCAGAATTTACAGAAAGAGTTATAACCACAAACATATCAGAAGAATGTTCTACTGAAAGAATTTGGTCTACTGAAACCAAATGACTAACTTCAATCTTAAGAACCTAGAATAATTTATATTAAATCTGAAAAAAAAAGGAATGGATTAATAAAAATGAGAGCAGGCATTAATTTGAAAAACTAATATATATAATAAGGAATGTTAAGGAAGCAAAATGATGCTATGGAAAAATTAATTAATACCCAGGCTGATCCAGGAAAACAAAATACAGATTACTAACATGAAATAAAAACTAGATATCAAAGCAGATCTTACAAACAGCAAAAAGTAATAGGAGGGAGGTCCTGGCCTTCACTTGGAGGTTGATTTTATTGGAGCATTCATCCTGCTTCATTAGAGAGAAATATGCAACTTCTACACTTTTATAAAAAGCTCTGACAATAACATCCAATGGAAATGTATAAAATGTTAATTATTGCATATTTTTGAAGTAGTGAGAGTGAAAAATTTACATAATTACATATGGGATGATTAATTTAGATTGGTAATTGATACCAAATTACAGTAATTTAATAGCATAAATAAGCAGTCATGTTTATAAAAACTGAAATATGCATATTATATTGCCAGCCACAGCAAAGGATTTATATACCTCAACAATAGCCACATCATATAATTTGGAAACAAAAGTATAGACAATGTCTTCTGTCAAAATATTCTGTAATTACAAGCTGGTACTGTATGGTGGTACCTCAAAACCTTGAACATGGAATTACTATATGACTCAGAAATTCCACTTCTAAGTATAAATCTAAAATCTAAAATAATTGTAAGTGGTTTGCATTCCCACCGGGATGCATTTTACAAGGGTACATGTTAAATCTACTAAGTGTAGAATATAAATATCTTAACACAATAACGAAGAAAATGGGGTGAAGGCTTTGTTAACTAGTTTGATGAAAGTGTTTCAAATTATGTATAAAATCAGCACATTGTACCCCTTAATTGCATTAATATACACAGTTAGGATTTAATAAAACAAAACCATTTTATTGCAATTTTAAATGTTTGTTTTCTTTCTCTTCTATTTAATGTCCAACTGAAAGAGAAACTTATTCTGTTTTAAAACAGTATTTCGTGTTCATGAAACTTACCCAAATTCATTGTTCACAAGTCATTTGCTTTTGGTACGCTGGGTAAATGTTTTATCAGTTGACACCAAATAGCAACTTTAAGTGTCAAAGGTCAATTTCTAGATATGTATTCCTTAATCTATTTTTAATGACTTCCAAATGAGTTACATGGCTTTAATTTTATAGTGCCCATCTCAAAGAGACAACACATGGAAGTAGGTGAAAATGTAATTATGTTTAAGCATCTAGAGCAGTAAGATTTATTATTTTAATGAAAGCAGTTATATTAACAAAAAGCCAGTTCCTCGACATTGTGTATGCATATTGCATTGATGACCTGCATATATGGATCAATGAGCCTTTTTAATAGTACTTCTAAGTTCAGAATTCCTACCCTCAGATCTGGCCAATCAGTCAATGAGTGACTGACTACCTCCAACTCTTCCTTTCTGTACGTGGCAGGCATCATTGTAAGACTCATAGTGCCTTAATCTTGTTGGAACTCTATGAGCCTGATTGAAGGGATGAAGCTATGTCTGTGTAATACGCCTAAGACACACGAAGTTAGGGACCTATGAGATGTAAATCCAGGTCTATTTCCTTCTCATGCCAGTGCTTGCTCTGGGGCTTCAATGACGTTCTCATCAATCTTTCAATACATACTTACGTTTATTTTCATCTCCTTTTGCCTCAGAACCTTGGCAGAGCATCTAAAGCTTTCTCAATGTCTAGCCCTGAATTACTATTCAAAATCAAATTAGAAGTCACTCCATAATATAATGCAGAGCACTTGCGATGAGTGCCAGAGGAATCCTTTATCAGGATAATCTGAATCAGCAAATCTCCGTACCTTTGATAAGACAGTAACCAACCAGTTTTAGACTCCGTCTGAATGACCACTTTCTCTATGACTTTCGCCGGAAGCACCTGCTCCAGGCTCCACGTGTTTTCTATTAGATTTTTTAGAAGTTCTCGGGGATCCCCTTCCCCTTCTTTTTGTCTGTCATGAGGATGCTTTTACAAGCCGCAAACCTTTTATGAAAACCTAAACAATTGTTTAAAGATATGCTATTGTTCCATTAATATAAAATACGTGGTTAAGATGTCTATACAGATGTTACCAGACATTTAGACGAGGTGTGCATGATTAAATACAAAACAAGGTTTATTACCTACAGATTGGGGGCTGTCCCTAATCCCGTGCAAGATATTTTTCAAGCAGCGTCGTGTTCAGCAATCCCATTTCCTGAGTTGCAAACGAGGAAGTTGACTCTGTTAAAAATTACCTGTAAAATGTAACAGGCTGGAATTCACCTTGTATTGTTTTTTACCATTCGTGGTTCTCCTATGTTTTCTGACTGGTAGGAAGAGTTAAAAATGATTTTGCAGACTTAGCAACACGACGAAGGCAAATGGCAGCATAATTCTTGTAATTAAATCAGATTCTTGGGAGCACAGATCTGCACAGTCAGACGATTGCTTTTTTGAGCTCTGTTCGTTCTTTAGAAAAAGTACACAAGCAAAGAATAAAATAAAGTAGCAGAATTATTTTATCATGAAAGAACAAAGCTATGTGGTTAAATATAAGTATAAATACGCAACTACATATATACACATAAGTAAAGAATTTCATACTTAATGTTAAATAATCCAGCTCTTATTAGAAGAAGTTTAAGTATTGCTAAAAACTACCAATCATTTTTTTTTTTTTTTTTTTTTTTTTGAGACAGAGTCTCACTATGTCGCTCTTGGCGTCACAGCTCACAGTAACCTCAAACTCTTGGGCTTAAGTGATTCTCTTGCCTCAACTTCCCAAGTAGCTGGGATGGCAGGTGACAACGACAACACCTGGCTATTTTTTGGTTGTTGCAATTGTCATTGTTGTTTAGCAGGCCTGGGCCAGGTTTGAACCTGCCAGCCCTGGTGTATGTGGCAGTCACATACACCAAGAACAGTCACCATTTCTGTACTTTTCTGCACATTGCAAATTGAGGCAATAGAATTCTGTAAATGCTTTTGATATTTTTCCCTTTTAAAAAAGGTTTCTTCAGTGGTAAAAATAAGTAGCAAAACCCATCTGTGCGTGTAATTTCAGGAGGCAATGACTTGGTATTTAATAACCCGAGGAAGCAGTCTCATGAGATCCGAGATGTTATATACATTTTGATAATATTATTCCACCTTTGGATGGCATGGAGCAAGTTTATTTTATACATAGCATTACACTTCTTTGTTCCCTGCATTGGTTAACATAATCAGGAATACTGTATTCTTTATATAAAAATATTTACATAATGTTGTGTGGAAGACTTTTTTACAGATTATCAGAAAGAAAAATGGGACTATGCCACAAAAATTACATGGGATTTTTTCTTAATAATTACAGACTATTTAAATTGCTAGCAACACACAATAATATAGATTTTAATAACATATTAAAAATATTATTTTTAATGACTTCATGATACTAACAGATCTTATCTTACAAGGATACATGTGAAATTTACTAGGTGTAGAATATAAATATCTTAACACAATAACTAAGAAAATGCCATGAAGGCTATGTTAACCAGTTTGATGAAAGCATTTCAAATTGTATGTAAAACCAGCACATTGTACCCATGTTTACATTAATGTACACAGCTATGATTTACTAAAAAAAAAATAAAAATAAAAAAAGTAAAAAAGTTATAAATATGAGTGAATATCCAATTGCATATTTTGTTTCTAGTAATTACATAACTATCACAAAAGCACATCACTCCTACCCAATCCTCCAATACCAAGCCCAACAATCTACAGCAGCGGTTCTCAACCTTCCTGATGCCACGCCCTTTAATACAGTTCCTGGGGGTCGCCACCCACAGATTGAGGACCACTTACCTACAGTATCATTACTGGGTTTTGTTTTTGTTTGTTGCCGTTAGCAGAGAGACCTGAGATCTCAAAGTTGACGAGCTCAATTCTAAATAATAACAAGCACTTTGCAGAAGAGAAGAGAACCATGGAAGATTGTACTACCTCATTCATGGTGGAGTGAAGGTAGGACTAGAAATTCACCATAGGGGAGTAAAAATAAATTACCTAAATTGTAATGAGGTCTTCATGGCTGCATTTGGGATTTTCTAAGGGACTAGAACACTGAGCAGCTGCAGCCGTGGTGTGAGTCTGCAGCTAGTGACCAGTTTTGTTTTCCTTTCCCCAAAGATTTTCACTGTGTTCCTGAAGGTGCTCCCTGAAAGACTTGGCTCAGGGCAGATCAATTCATCTGCGGCACTTCAGACTTTCAGAAACTGAAGGTGGGAACAGGAGAACCGAGAGAAATTCTCCAAGGCGTCCTTGGTTTTCAACTTGGAAGGCTAAAGGTAGAAAACCTGAGAGAAATTGCTGCTAAATATCTTGAGCTTCATGCAGAGTAAGACATCTGTACTCCAAGGACCAGAGGGAGGGCACAAGGCCAGAGAAATGTCCAGGAGGCCAGAGCCGAGAGCCAGCCAGGAGCAGGACCGCAGAACAAAGAGATCCTCCTTTTGCTTCAAAAGCTGAAAGACTTTCTGCAAAGCAGACAAGGATATCATGATTTCTAAACCTGGAGCTGGGCTGTAAAGACCACATGGTTTATCATAACAATATTGGTACTCAGATACCAAACCCCACTGGAGGAATATTTATGATTTTGCACCTTATATAATAAAAAGCCAATGGGAAACTGAATCAGCTAAAATTTGCAACAAATCCCAGACCTACGTCCACCGCATATCTTACTGATTCCAGGTACTGACTCTCACAGCCTGGAATGATGACATAGTAGCTTTGCAGATTTTGTTCTGACATGTCATGGTCTTTTAAAAATGAATCCAGGAGCTCCTGTGTTAGGTGCATACATATTTAGGATTGCTATATCTTCTTGCTAAATTGTAACCTGTATAATTATACAATGACCAACTTTCTCTCTCTCTCTTTTTCTTAACCTCTATTGGATCAACAACAATGGTTAAAGCAACACTGATGAGAGAATAGCTACTATTGCTGGCCTTTGGTTTCCATTTTTCCATCCCTTTACCTTGAGTCTATGAGAATCCTGAAGAGTTACATGAGTTTCTCGGAGGCAGCAGATATAGCAATCCTAAACATGTATGCACCTAACCCAGGAGCTCCTGGATTCATTTAAAAAACAAACAAAAAATGCAAATCCAAATCTACTAGATATGAGCAAAGAAATAACACCATCCTAACAGCTAGGAACTTGAATCTGGGACTAGATGACAGAAAGCATCCAGGAAATAGGTGACAAAATTGTCATAAGTTGGAAAAAATGATTCATGGTAATGATGAAAGAATTGATAAAGCTGCTGTCTGCAGTAATGGGGATAAGAGAAAATTTTCCAAAGCGATACTGCCTACTACAATAGCCACTAGCAGCATGGGACTCTTTACATTTAAATCATTTAAATAAAAAATGTGGTTTCCACATTCGCCCACATTTCAATTGCTTAATAGCCACAGTAGAAATTAGAAGCCATTTTAGACTGTGCAGATAGAACACGTCCACTATCTATTTGATAATTTTTGGTATTAAATAATCTTTTAGATTTGAGCATCATGATTATTGAAGTCGGCAGGCTTTCAGAAGGGCAGAATAAAAAGTAATAAACGCGTTTTTTTTTTAAAAAGCTTGGTTTTTCTCAATATGCCTTTCAAGGTTTTTAAATTGTTTCCTATTGGTCAAACTGAGATTTTTAAGAACTTCATTTTTTATTTGTAATAACAGTTAATAACTTGACTTTTTCCAAAAGTCAACAAACTACAAATACCTGTTAATAAAGGTCTTAAATAATTAAAAGAAAAAGGCAGAATGTTGAAATTGTCTGTAGTTTCTTACTGCTTATATATAATAAAGTAGTATGAGTGAAAAAAATCCAGATAAAGAACCAGCCAATTTATAACTTTTTAGAAATATAGAGGGCCCAGGATCAACGGGGTTGTAAAATAAAACCTTATCCCACCTCTAGTGTTTCCTGCTAGATTATCAAAGTAAAATATAGCCTGGGAACAAAAATCACATCAAGTTCTCAAAAAGACTTTTTAATTAAGGCTTCTAAAATATTTAAGGTACCATGTATTTGGCTCTTGCAATCATACAGTGAACTTGTGTAAAGGTTAGGGGCGCCGTCACACAGCAGCTAAAGGTGAAGGTTAAGGGCGCCGTCACACAGCAGCTAAAGGCGAAGGTTAAGGGCGCCCTCACACAGCAGCTAAAGGTAGCCATGCTGAAACCTGGAAAGATCAAGGCATATCTAAAAAGATAGATGTGTGTGCTTGGCTTTCAATGCATGGGATGGGATTTAATTACATTGGAAACCCACACAATTTTTGAGGGTCTGATATTGGAGGAGTGAAGCATTCTTGGTTTAAAATGATATTACATTACTCAAAAGGCAAAACAGACTTTGAAGCCTCCACTTTCTACAAACAGGAATCAGTCTGAGAACGTTGCCCAAGAACATCGTTTTTAATAATATCTCAAAAGTGGCAAGGAAAGGTGCAAAAGGAAGGACATTGGCCTGGAAAGGCCACTCCGAAGAGTATAAATAAGCCTTCATCGGGGAACATTTTATGCCCCCTCCCCCATTCAAATCAAAAACACCTTGAAACACTTGCTCAGCAGAGTTTCAGAATTACGGACCAGTAACTATTAGGCTTCTTCTCCTACCCCTCTTTTTGAATAATAGATTCATTGCCCTGTTCCTGCCCCTCTTATACTTTGGTGTCTGAGGATGGGGTGATTTGTATTTTAAGTTCATCTTCAGTTAAAGAGGAGCCACCACAAAGAGCTGCATCTGGATTTTCCATAAATCAAGGTATCCTAGACTTCGTGCCTGATGTGGGATTTGATGAAGTTTTAGGGACCTGGTGGAGTGGAACGTAGTGCACAGGAGAGGGTTGTGGCAGCGTGTGGATGTGGTAGGGAAATGACAGTGATGGCCCATTGTGAGTATCTGAACCCCTTCAGTCATAAGAACGGTTTAAGCAGTTGAGGTTGCAAATGTGACTCAAACAGAGCTTGCAAACTGCTTGGCAAACTGTGCCTTGTTTTCTTGCTGTACTTGTAAGCAGGTTTCTGCTATACAGAAACTCCTAGGGTAGTCCATGAAAGGGACATGAGGAACCTGTCTAAAAGAGTCACAGTATCCCACGTGTGTCCATCTATGCCAGTCAAGCTCAGTATTTCTGCTGAGCCCATCTGAGAAGAGGCAACACACAGCTGACTCCTTGGACGCTCGTCTGGGAGTTCAGATAAACTGTCTGGCCAGCTCACACCCAGTGATTGATCCAAAGTGAGATAAATATGTGATTTTTTGAAAGCAACGGGATATTTGGTAGATTGTTATTCAGAAATAGCTATTGATTCCATGTATAGCAGTCGTCTCATTTTACAGCTGAGGGTTGCATTTTGAGAGGGAAGATGAGCGAGTGTTGGCAGACTCCTACTGTGCATTGCTGCTTTTGCCAAATCTCCACTGCCCACTTAATTTTAGACTTCTTGGCTCAGCGTCTTAAGTTCTGACATCCACAGTGTTCTCTTTCTCTGAAAAGCCCTGCATTTTCCAGTTTTCAAGGATCACGCCGAGTGCTTCAATTGGGATTACTTTAAATAATACAGTATTTCTAAAAGGAAAAATTGTCTTAGAGTTTCCCTGTTTTTTTAACTTTTCTTATAACTCCAACTTTCTTAGAATTAATCTTTGGTAGAATTTCCGTTCTCCCACTGAACCCTGCACATAGGAATGTAAGTTATTAAAAAGCTTCATTGTTTCTGAGGATTTCACATCTCTGCACATTCAGGGGCGACTAAAGCAGATGATATTCTTCTCTTTGTTTCAATGGTCCATCATACCATTTGTGTGTGTGTATTTATAATAGGATGTTTTATACTGGCCTGGAATTTCAGTTTAACATTCTGATGATTAAAACCGTCTATAGTTTAATTATGACTGTGGCATACTTTATGGAGAGTTCCCTATAATTACCATTGGAAGTTGGCATTTTGTTCCTTCTATTCTAACAATAGCATGTGACTTCTGAGCTTTCACCCTCCAGAGTGTTGTATCTTGTAGTTTTTTTTAAAACTGGTTTATCTCCAAGTTGATTTACAAGATAATGTTCTAAATCTTAGCACAGTTGATGCTGGTGTTTTGTTAAATTAAGATGGAATATGTTCTACCAATCATACAGTGTTCCAAGATGGTTTATTTAATCTTTAACATTTTATTACGAAATCAAGAAAAATATATTTTCTTTGAAAGTGGAGGAAAATGAGAATGAACAGGCATCATATATAGCCTTCTAGTTGCTAATACATTGAAATTATTTCCGTGCAACAACTACTCTCTAGTTGTTTATTTAATTTTAGAGTATTTGTACTATAAGTTTATATAATTTTAGAGTATTTCCTCCAAATATTTCTAGTATGTCTCCCATTGTCAGAAGGCTAAATTTTTCTCTGGGACATAAAGTCTGAAGAAATTAATGTGCTCAATTATCAGTATCTGTTATTAAATTTTCATAACTATAAAAATCTTCCCTTTTTCTCTATTATAACTTTCTGGGTCCACTCTATAATTAAAGAAAGGAATTTTCTATTTTTTTTTATTTCAAAATATTGAGGGGGTGCAAATGTTTTAAGTAACACGGATCATTTTTGTAATACTTGAGTCCTGGGTGGCGCCTGTGGCTCAGTGAGTAGGGCGCCGGCCCCATATACCGAGAGTGGTGGGTTCAAACCTGGCCCCAGCCAAACTGCAACAAAAAAATAGCTGGGCATTGTGGCGAGTGCCTATAGTCCAGCTACTCGGGAGGCTGAGGCAAGAGAATCACCTAAGCCCAGGAGTTGGAGGTTGCTAGGAGTTGTGACGCCCTTCCGAGGGTGCACCCTTCTGAGGGTGATAAAGTGAGATTCTGCCTCTAAAAAAAAAAAAAGAAGAAGAAGTAATACTTGAGTCCTGACTATAGCTGTGCCCATCACCCATGGGCGTTCATGGTGTCCATTAGGTGGGTTTATTCCCCTCCTCCAATTTCCCTCCAGGTTGCCGTCCCCTGAGTTTCACTTCCCACTGTGCACATGTGTGTTCGTTGGTTAGTTCCAGTTTAATAGTGAGACATGTGGTATTTGTTTTCCATTCCTGTTATATTTCACTTAGACTTTTCTATGTTCTTTCCTAGATAATTCAGAAACTTTTCAGGAACACGTTTTCATCCTCAAACTGTTCCTTCTACATGTATGCTGGTCTTTACCCTAACAAATAAAAAGAAAATTGATATCTTCCTGATTAAAAATCTGAAGACAAATATTACTTGAATTTTCTAGACTGTAAAGTAAGGCAATCAAATAAGACATAAGACAAATCTTACAGGGTGGCTCCTGGCTGTGGCCACTCATACTTGGCTCAGAATAACCCTCTTTAAATTATTTTACGTCTTTTATACTTACCTGGAGGGGGCTGGAACATGTTTTTCTTTGTAAAATATCTCAAGAATGGAAGAAAAAGTATACAATGTACTCAATACTGTTATGAAACCAATATATGATTACACACAGTTTCATGTGAATGACAAAACACAACTATAGTCCAGAATGAAGGTGGGAAGGGGAGAGAAAGGGAGAGGCCTAGAGAGGGTAATTGGTGGGACCTCACCTATTATATACAATGTAAGGGTACAAGTCAAAACTATTAAGAGTATAAGTGTCTTAACACGACAAATAAGTGAGGTGAAGGTTACGTTAACCAGTTTGATGTAAGCATTCCAAATTGTATACAAAATTACATCATACCCCATAAATGCATTAATGTACACAGTTATGATTTAATTAAAGCAAAGTTAAATGTGAAAAAAAAAAGACGTAAGACAGAATCTCAGGAGTTTTTGTGGTCAGTATTGCTCCTGTAATCTCTTAATTTTAGCCTTCATCATTATCTTACCTTGGCATTGACACCCTGACAATTTAAGAAACTCACTATGGTTAGGTAGGATCCCTCCCCACTCATTTTCCAGTGACGTGCCTGGAACTCCACGGCCAAGAGAGGATCTCATTAACATCTGACAATTTTTCTCTATCTTGTGAAAAGTACTCCAGTCTCAAACTCCTGAGCTCAAGCAATCCACCCACTTCAGCCTCCCAGGGTGCTAGTAGTTTGAGCCATCACTCCCCACCTGTGCTCACAATTTTCTTTATATATATATTTTTTAATTTATTTTTTTCTTTATTAAATCATAGCAGTGTACATTAATACTATCATGGGGCACAGTGTACTGTTTCTATACACAATTTGAAATACTTTCATCCAACTGGTTAACATAGTCTTCATGACATTGTTCCTCAATATCTATAAAACTTGTAGTGTGTCTCTCAGCTGTGTCTAGGAAACAATATTTTAAAAGTTAAATGTATTTTCTTAGCCACATATTACAAGTGTGTGTTGTTAAGAGGAGACATCATTTATCTTGCCACTGGATCACTTGAAATTCACAGAGGGGCATAAAAAGTGATGTTTATTTTCTTGGGTTTTGTTATATTCGATATTATAAAAACCCAGCATGATACACTTTATTAATGTTTAGAAACTTTCTCCATAAAAAATAACACACTTTTTCTACAGAAATATTTTTTCACTATATTTCCAGAATATATAGGTAAATAAATGTTGTACTAAAATTCTGAAACACATTTTGCTTAGAAGAGTATGGGTTTGTATGTAGCTTGAACACTGAACATTATTTTTTATCTTTATGATTATTTGTACAATATAGGCTTGAAATCAATTTTAGAGCACTTTGATAGAAAAGGTAACAGATACTGAACCTTTAATGCTTTTGGAAGTGATATAAACTTGATACTCATTCGATCTTTATATATTTATAATTTGAGAGTGAGAAATTCAGGAAAGGGTTGAAAGAGATCCTTTGGCAAGCAATAATAGTGAGAAAGAGAGAGAAAATTAATTCCACAAAGAATGCTGCTGAATTTGGAAATTTCCACTGATAAAATGAAACATATGTATGACACACACAAATACCTATCATGTTCTTTAATCTCTGTGTTCTATTATTGTTATGAAGACTTTCAACAAGACCAGTATCTACCAGCTTAGTAATGGTTATCCTAATCCAAGTTACCTTTTTGAAATTCAGTTTCCCCTCATATAAAATGAGAATAATACTACCTTAAGTCAGTCCAAATATTAAATACCATATAATATATATGTCTGTCCCAAAGTAGGCAGGTAATACATTTCGATCTCTCATTTGTCTCTCCTCTTTTTTGAATTTTAATTGGCTATCGTATTCCTGATAATAAATATTCCACTAGGATTTTATTTTTCATTACTTATTTAAAGTGATTTTTTTTTCAGTAATCATAACGGCAAAGTTTGTAAACTTAGAATATTTAGGACAGCATGAATTTCATAGGTTTTTAAATAATGATTTGTTCTTTTCATCATGGAAGGCAGGTCACTTCTTTGTGTTTGGAGTATTTACCATGTTGAGTAAGAGATGTTGCCAGAAGGTGTAATGTTGTTCTCAAAATAAAACCTTATTTTTCTAAGTTAGTCCAAGTTATATTATTGGAACAGAAACAAAAGTAGAATTTACAGTTTTTTATTTTTTAGAGACAGAGTCTTGCTTTATCACCCTTACTAGAGCGCTGTGGCATCACAGCTCACAGCAACCTCCAACTCCTGGGCTTAGGCAATTCCCTTGCCTCAGCCCGAGTAGCTGGGACTACAGGTGCCTGCCACAACACCCAGCTGTTTTTTTGTTGCAGTTTGGCTGGGGCTTGAACCTGCCACCCTCTGTATATGGGGCAGCCGCCCTACTCACTGAGACACAGGCACTGCCCAGTTCTTTTGAAATTTTAATGTGGTCATTTTAATGTTTAGGAAATATACTAATGATTGATAGTTTCAAGTATCAAATATGAAAACACATGTCACGTAACTTCTCATATTTTAATTTTAAAAGATTAAGAATTTTTTCCCCCTTCAGAATAGATGGTGACTAACCTTAAAGGAAAATCACTGACTATTACCCAAATGGAAGTTTAGCAAAGACATTTTGGATCAGGTTTACCTTATAATCTGAAAGATTAAAGAAAAGAGTAGCAAATATTCAGACTCCATTCCTGGGGGGGAGTAATGGGGGATACAGTGAGTTATTTGGTGACAATGAGTAAACTAAGCTTAATTATAAAATTGAAATCATTATTTAGATAATGTCAGGTGAGTTATTTGCACTGTCTCTGAGATTTCCTTTTCTTTTTCTTTCTTTTTGCAGTTTTTGAGCAGGGCTGGGTTTGAACTCTCCACCTCTGATATATGGGGCCAGCGCCCTACTCCTTGAGTCACAGGCCCCACCTTGTCTCTGAGATTTCTTAAGGGAAGCAGGAGGGGGCCACTTCTACTAGCCCAGGGTCTTCAGGGCAAACTGGTACCCTGATTTTAGTACAGAAGCCATGTTAGATCTGTCTTTTGGCTTTCTTTGGAACTCTATGACTCTCACAATTGGAGTCCAGGTTCAATTTTCAGCCTAGTGTGTTTGTTACTGTGGAAGGTGTCCGGGTTGACATGGCTTTTATTTCTTTGAATGATAATTTCCTCCTTTTATGATGCCGAGTCCAAATATAGATTTTGGTGACATTTTCAGAAGATTCTATGCAGTTTAGTTTCTGAAAATTTGTCATATTCTCGTAGTGACCCTGTCTGCCCAGATGAGTGTGTTAGGTGGATAGAATCTTATTTTCCTTGTTTTTCCTTCAGAACTCCATAACACCAAAGTGAGGCTTTGGGATCTGTGAAAACACTGCAGTTGGAACCATCTCACCCTTGCCTATTCCCGCCCGATGGTGCTCTGTGATGAGATTTCCGAGTCTCTCCCTTTCTTAACTGTTGAACTTCCTTTTACTGCGTGGATCCCTCCCACTCCTCCTGGGCATTCGTAGGTCGCTCTGCCCTCAGCTATTCATTCTCTCAGCATCACTTCGTATTTCTTTCTGTCGTTCCATCTTCCCTCATTGCCAGCTCATTTCACAGTCGTGGGCGCTCCCCAACTTGACATGTTTCTCTGACAGACCAGGCCCACTGCTGCCAGATGAATCATTTGAAACTCACTTGGGAAATTTCAGTAGTTCTCATATTTTACCAAATCCAGATTCCTTGACCTAGCGCTGAACACCACACAAACTCTAATTGTGATCACCTTCTCACATTTTCTTCCTTTTTTTTTGCAATTTTTGGCCGGGGCTGGGTTTGAACCAGCCACCTCCGGCATATGGGGCCAGCGCCCTACTCCTTTGAGCCACAGGCCCCACCCACCTTCTCACATTTTCTGTAATTGCGTCAAACTGATCAACACATTGCTCTCCAAACCAAATGATATATGTTGAAAGGCTCCAGAGTGGTACAGAGTATATCGACTCTGGAAGGAGAATTCCTGGCTTCAAATCCAAGTGGCTCTGCCGCTTGGGAGCTGGATGAGCTGAAGTGTTTCTTAACTCATCTGGGTAAATGGTATAATGAGAGCGCCTACCTCTTTGAACTGTTCTGTTGTGAGGTTTTAAGCAATAGTAAACATAAGGTGCTTAAAATGGTGTGTCACAGAGTAAGTGCTTATCTAATGTGAGCTGATATAAAGCATTTCTGGAATTTCCTGATTTTTTTTATTTCTATTGTTATTATTTTGCAATTGGTTTATGTTAGTTTCACTTTATAAAGTCATCTCTGAAAAAATACATTTCAATGGATTAATTTGAGTCAGTATAGATGATGATTGAAAAAATAGAAATTACTGATTTAAGACATAATAGACGAGCTCAAAGGCCGTATTTTTTTATGCTAAATATTCCTTGTACTTAAAAAAAAAAAATCTAGGGCTGTTTGCTTAGTTTCCAGGCTTAATAATTTTTTCTATATGTGAGTTTATGATTGCCCACATTTGTTTAAATAATCACATGTTTTCATGTTAATTGTTAGCATAATAACTGAATACTTTGAACATTTAAAAGTGTTTTCAAACATTATGAATATATATTTTTACAATGTATTTGATACCTTCTATATAATCTATTAAGTAAGCAGCGTGTTTTAATTTGTGACTTAAGGGAAAATTGATTAATATAGATCTCAGAGGCTTTTAGGTTAAAGAGAACTTGAAGATAATTTCCCCATTTTGTTATTTCTCCAATGAGAATCCTTGCCCACTATCACACAGTTCACAAATCAAATCCAGGATAAAAACCCAGATTTGCCAACTCCGTATCTCTTGCAAATCTTAGCAATTGTGCAATATCAATTCAAAGACTCAAGATTCTTATTTTTCTATTTCATGAGTATTACCTGTGTGTATTTTATTAGTTCAATATATTTTGTGTTTTCCTTAAGCATTAGTAGGCTAGTATATGTTAAAATGTTAAGTCTCTTTGAAATGTTCTATTATTTTAAGGATTTGAGTCAGAATGGGGGTGGGTTGTGATTTGCTACATTTCAAATAGTTCTGGATTATAGAATGGTCTGGATATGTTTAGACTTATTCATAAGGTGAGGCAGTATGGAATTGCTATGGTTTGACTGTGTCCTCCATAAAAAGGATATGTTAGAAACTTCATTCTCAGTGTAATAGTGTTGGGAGGAAGGTCCCAAAGAGTTGTGATTAGCCCATGATGGTGGAGTGAAGGAATAATTCTGACCTCAAGGGACATCAATTTTTTTTTGGCTCTTCCACATAATCATTTGTTCATTTATTAACACTAGGTATAATAATACAATGCTAAAAATAAACGTGCATCAACTATACATTACATACTTACCAAAAAATCTCTGTCCATCACAATTAGTGAATGCAAACAAAACTTCTACCCACCCTTAGTGCATTATTATTTTCTCAAGGAAAACAGTGAATTTAATGTTGCTCAGCACCTCTACTAAAGTCAAAAGACTCAACATCTCCATATATCAAAACATTTACATCTATAGCATTAAACATGTAAATTTAATTATTTTGTCGCAGTTTAAATCTGAATTATTTATTTACATTACTTTTTAGTTCAAAAAAATGTGAACAATATTTAAAACATATTTAAATTCATAGAAGTATATCATAAATCTCAACATTATCGCAGGAGTGAATTCATTCTAGAAAGGGGTAGTTTGACCCTGTTTTCCTTGTTCCCTTGTTCTTTCTTGTCCATCCACTTTATATCATGAAATGACACAGCAGGAAGGTCCTTGCCAGATGCCGGTCCCTCAGCCTTGGACTTCTTAGCCCCCAGCACCTATATTCTAATAAATTTCTGCTCATTCTATTTACCCAGTCTCAGGTGTTCTGTGATTTACTGTGTATTCCAGGATCTCCCACCATAACTAAGCTATAGTTCTACTTGTTTCCAGTAACGTAATTTTTCATTCTGTGTGTTGTGATTTTCGAAATTTTTAAAAATCTTAATGGCATTTACATTACACTAAAATTATGGGTCTGGTTTGTCTTTTTATTGTGTTTTCAAAAAGCATGCATTCTGAACGAATCATGTGTTATCAGGGACTTTGAACTTACGCCTTATTTCGTGAGATCTGTGACAGGGTTTTACACCATCTGCGTCGGGATCATCCTTGGGGAATAATTATGTTCTACTGAAATGTATTTGGTGGCTGCAGAGATCGTCATTTCTCTGTAGAAGAGCAGACGCTTCCCTTCTATTCTGGATCCCTGTAGGAACAGCAGTCTGTGAGGAAGAGTGAGTGAGGAACAGCAGGAGGAAGTGTGTCCCTGGAGAAGCCACACCCTGCACTGCTGCTGTTCTGTGGTCATCACGTTCCTAGGCTCAGAGTGGAGAGTAAATAGTTGAATGTGTGTTGCTGCTTTTGGAAACCATACAATATAAAACAACAACAACAACAAAAAAAACCTTATCTAGGGTGATTATAATGCATGTTAACTACTAAGTAACTTTCACTTATTTATTTTAAAATATATTTCCGAGAGCAGCAATACGAAGATTAGAGATGCCCCTAATTGGTTCTCCTGTCATCGCTGTTAAGCAAACACCAGTGGTGTAACAGACCAACTCATTACATACATGAGCAATTTGAGGTGGTGGGAAGTTGGATGTTACTGCCAAACAGCGTGTCAGCAATCAGGCCAGGAGCAGAAGTGAACTTTCTAATTCCCAAGACTCTTTTCCTTTAAAGCCCAGGGTTTTTCTCTATGAGAATTTGCGAGTTTTCAGTGCGATATCATATTTATCCTATGAAGGAGCAAGGCATTGATTCTGCTGCTCAAAACAGCATCTGCAGTCACAAGCAAATGAAACTTGGAAACAAAACAGTGAAACTTGGAATTAGATCACAGAGTTAGAACCTAGATGGAGAGAGGTTTCTGAGCAGCCACAGTTTCTAACTTTTGAACAGTTGAATAATCCTGTGACCAGGGAAGCTTAGGAGGAACACTGTCAAGACATAACACAGTGAACGTGTGACTAATGACATTCATGTAATTGTGATGATGGCCTTGTGTATTAAAATTGCAGAAATGCAGATTTCTACCTGAAGAATCACACCTAATTTGGAACTAATCATTTATGAATGCTGCTTTTTAAAACTCCCTCTCCTTTTTACTTACCGGCACACAAAGTCAGGTGGTTCTGTAGAGAATGTAGCAAATCATGAATTCCAACTTATTTAGGGAAGAAAGAACATGCTTTAAATCCCCAGTGACAATTTCTTTTTTAGGTTTACTTTGTAGGTCAAAGGTCAGTAGCTAGCTATGTGTTATCATAAACCAACTCAATTTTGATTTCTATGTGTTTTTTATCCTTGTACAAAAGTGACCAATTGTTTGAGATAGGAAAAGGGAAGGTGGTATCTTGCCACATGTAACTAATTTCAGGCTCTGTGTCACAGTAGCACTAAGAATCAATTTCAAATGATTTCTCCAAAGCGATACAAGAGGTTTGTGACAAAGTTGTAAAAAAGAAACAAGATACACATATTCCCACGCCAACATTTGGCTCAAATCACTATGTGAAAATGTAACAGAGAATGAGAAACACTTTAAATAAATCAGTTGCCTAAATTAGATGATTACAAAGTACAAGATACAGGGCTCACAACAGTGTCTGGCTCAGTTAGCATTCAACACGGATTTGTTTATTAAGAATGTCTTTTCACTTAGGACTTTTTAACTGGAAAACATGAAGTTCAAAATCAGGAGGAGTTCAAGATCGGCCAGGGCAACATACTGAGATCTCATCTCTAAAAAAATTAAAAATAAGATAGCTGAGTGTGGGAATGCAAGCCTGTAGGTAGTTCTACCTACTTGTGGGGTAGGTGTGGGAGGGTCACTTGAGCCCTGGATTTTAAGTCTTAAGTGAGCTGTGATTGCACCACTGCACTCCAGCCTGGGTAACAGAGACAGAGATCTGATCTCTGCAACTGCAAAATAAACAAGAAGTTTTAACTCATTGATGATCAAATACTTAATATTCAGTAGCATCGGAAGCAAATATATATACCTATAGTCATTTCACACAAAAAGAAGTTTTTAAATCATCAGTCTTTGAACATATCCACTTTTTTGGTGTAGTTTGCCTTTATGCAATTAGTCAAACACTACTCATAAAAATCACTGTGCTAGTCGTTCCAAGATTATGCCATGCAACACAGTAGCCACTAGCTCTGAGCAGCCACTGAACACTGAAAGTGTAACTAGTGTGATCAAAGAATTGAATTTTAAATTTTAATTAATTTTCATTTAAAAATCAAAGCAATATGAAATATTTTTCTACTAGTAGCAACTTTATTATTTTGTAAGAACATTTTTTGTTTTTGCCATTGCAGCACACCGGCCATTGTCCGCTGCTGTGCTGGTCACGTGCATGGTTCTTATTACTGCACATAAATTCATTACTAACAACCACGGATTCGTGAGTCGGGTCACTAGAAGTCAGGGCTGAGACCAGATGCTGGCGCTTGCAGAGTGGATGCAAGTGTTAAAGTCTAACTAAGTGGGGTTAGTATCTGCAGACAAGAGCGGGCTTCTGCTGGCTTGTCGGCTACCTAGGTCACGGTACATGAACTTTGCCTAATTACAATATCATTTGCATTGTGGTTTTAAATTTTCACTGCTCTTGAAATCACCATGATAGTTCCAAAACAACTACATAAAGCATGAAAATGGGAGAGAACACAATTTTGGGTATGACTACTCAAATTCTTAGGAAAAAAACACACTTTGGCCTTGAATATTCCTTACCTTCCTTACACTTCATAAAACCAAAAACCCCTGTGTTTTGGTGCAGCTGCTCTTTTTGTTGGTTTGTTTGGGCCAGGGCTGGGTTTGAACCCACTACCTCTGGCATATGGGGCTGGCACCCTACTCCTTGAGCCATAGGCGTCCCCCAGTGTAGCTGCAATTTTTGAGCCTACCCTTACTTTCACTCCTGCTTTCAATAGAAGCTGCCCCTGTTGGCTCACGTGGTGCGTCCTGAAATCCTCTTCTCCCATGATCACCAAGAACCTGAAAATACCACCACTTGGAGGATGATTACAGATTGAGTCACTTAAAATATTTTTCTTTTCTGCTTGCTCATGGAACACTTCATTATGCTTATCTGAGTATTACATACACCGGGAGAGTTAGTCAGAGTTTGATAAATTGTAAGGGTAATTGAATCAAACTATTCATCATTTTAATTATAATGTACTTGAAAATTTTTTCTTTTTTTGAGTCAGAGTCACCTGCTGTCACCCTGGCTTGAGTGCAGTGGCCTCATCATAGCTCACTTGCAATTTCAAACTCCTGGACGCCAGCAATCCTCCTGAGTAGCTGGGACAATAGGCAGACACCACCATGCCCAGACAATTTTTCTATTTTGACTAGAGACAGGGTCTCACTCTTGCTCAAGCTGGTTTCCCTAAGCTCAAGCAATCCTCCAGCCTCAGCCTCCCAGAGGGCTATGATCAAGGTGTGAGTGAAGTAATTTATCTTTTTGAAGTAATTAGTATGGACATCTTCACACATTTAGCATAGAAGCATATGACTGATAGTCAGGTTGAGATGCAGAAACTAGTAATCTGTTGCAAGTTTGATAATGAAAGGCAATTGCAAGTATTAAAACATAAAAAAAAATTTGAACAAAAAAATCAAAATAAATAATATTAAAAGACATTTTCAGCATACATAGTGGATTTGATTTATTTTTTTTTTTGGCAGGGGCTGAATTTGAACCCACCACCTCTGGTATATGGGGCCAGCACCCTCCTTTGAGCTATAGGTGCTGCCTGATTTATTTATTTATTTATTTTTTACAAAATTCTTTCTACAGTCAAAAAAGAAGAGATGGAGCAGTGGCTGTGGCTCAATAGAGTACGCCCCCAGCCCCATATGCCAGAGGTGACAGGTTCAAACCGAGCCCCAGCCAAAAACTACAATAAAAAAAAAAAAATTGGATGGATCACTTTGAATTTGAAATTGAAAATAAATATCTATAATGGGTATTTTTTGTTTGTTTTAGTGATTTAACAGATTCTGGTTTGGTGACTTCGATCCACTATCCAATGGATGACTTATATTCTTCAAAAAAAGAAAATGAAAGAAAGATTTTAGATGGAGGGATGGTAAAATAATAACTTTAGTTATAGAAATTGTTAGAAAATTCTGAGAAAAAGCCAGTACGTACATGAAAACTTATTAAACCACAAAAGAATATATAAATTACAAGATAATTTTTATATTATCAAAGATCAATTGATTCAAAATTTGAACTTTGCCTTAGAAACAAAAACAAGGTGACCTAAATATTTGTATCCTCATATTAATCTTAGTATATGTGCTGCTGAAGTGAGCACTGTATCCTCATATTAATCTTAAATGAAATAAACAAATATCAAAAAAAAAAAAGGGAGAAATTGGGCTGAGCATAGTGGCTCATGCCTGTAATCCCACCCTTTGGGAGGCCGAGGCAGGTGGATTGCCTGAGCTCAGGAGTTCAAGACCAGCCTGAGCAAAGGCGAGACCCCGTCTCTAAAAAATAGCCAGGCATTGTGGTGGGCACCTGTATACAGTACTTTACTAAGGGCAACAAAGTGAGACTCTGTTTCAAAAAAAAAAAAAAATTGATAAATTGTGACAGCAGTCTGTTCTAATGGGGCTCTTCTTATTAGTTGGAATCCTGGTATTAAAAGGCCCACAGAGGAATTCCGCAACCAACCTACAGCCAACGATCTTTAATATGAGTGAGAAATAAACCCTTCTTGTTTATTATAAGCCACTTAGATACGGGATTTGTTTTGCTTTGTTTTGTTTTACAAAAGCACACCTCAACCTGAACTATTATAATAGTGTCATTGGAAATTTTGTGTTTCTAGGCCCTTTTATAACCAGCAGATATCAAAAGTACAACTACTTTCAAATATCTCTAAATAGACCCTTTTTCACATTATAAGCCATCATTATTGAGTAAATAATATGCATAGAATTATGTGTCCTGAAAGGAGCTAAAATTTGAATTTGTTTATAAGATGTGAATCACCCATCTAGATTTATCTCCTAACATATGTTATCGACTTAGGAGCTTTTAATTTCTTTCTACTTGTACCTTCAGAACTACTAAAACTTTATGAAGTTCCTAAAGGGATATTTATAGTTAAATGATTAACTTTATAAATCAGACGGCTGCCACTCGTGTCCACCTAACAATTGTAGTTCTGTTTTCACATTGTCATTAATTAACGTCGAATTCTTGCTCTACATTTTATATAGCAAGGAAGAAAATGCTATAGGTTATATAATGCCTCATCTCCCCGTGCTTCAAATAAATAAAACCGATATTTAGGCAGTAAATAATATTATGAACCTGATCAGACGATTGTCCTGCTTAACTTGCTAACTTCATTTTTAAAAGCCCTTCTGTGTTTTTCTCTTCTGCAGCTTTCCAGATGTTTCATTCTTTATGAATGGTATCCCTCCACCTAAAAATTTCACTCACCTGGATATTTTCAGGCTTTATTTTGCATTTATTTCAAATTCTCAGTACAAATTTATTTCTTTCCAGTAAATCTTTTGTTTGCTTGACTATTTAGTGGATAATAATGAAGAAGTGGGTCTAATCTGTTTGATACTTCATAATACATCTCAGCATTAAGGCATACTCTTGGCATATAGTATTCTCTATTTTTTAAATAAATAACAGAGTGAAGGAATCAGGCACAGAAGGGTGGTGACATCGTTAGTGGAAATACTGGACATCCCTGGGGTCAGTAAATCTGTAACAGTGAGGTAAAGTTAGAGTATACTTAAAGGATAGACATGAAATATGGACCCAAAAGGGACATAAAGGTTTACTAAAGAATGATGCTGTTCTATTAAATCACATGTTAGAAAGATGTCACTCTGTCACTGACAGATCACGTTGAATGTCACCGTAAGACTTAGGGTTTCACGTCAGCAGGAGTCCAAGATTAAGCTAAGTAGGGCTTTATCAATCCACCAGTTAGATCGCTGACAAATTCTGTGCGAGATATGAGTTGCTAGAACTGACAAAATAAAACATGAAAAACCTGAGTAGTCCTATATATGTTAAAGAACTTGAATTGCTGTCTCACAAAAAAAGCTTCAGGCCTAGCTGACCTTTAATCTAATGATTCCCAACATTTATGGAAGGAATAATATCAATTCTATGCAAACTCAGATAATGAAAAGAAAAGAAATGCTTGAAAGCTCATTAGCCTGAAATTCATTATGATACCCAAACCAGAAAACAACATTATAAGGAAAAGAAACTACATATTAGTATCCCTCGTAAAAACAGAATAATAATTGTTAATAAAGGATGGGCAAAAAAAATAAGTATATAAAGTGCTCGCTTTGGCAGCACATATACTAAAATTGGAACGATACAGAGATTAGCATGGCCCCTGCGCAAGGTTGACACGCAAATTTGTGAAGCGTTCCATATTTTTTACCCCCTCAAAAAACAAGTATGTAAAAAGATGCCACATACATCCATGTATGGTTTATCTCAGAAATACAGTGTTTGTTCAACACTCACATCCATCAATGAATTCTGTCATTTTATCAAAATAAAGAAGAAAAATTATACGTTCATCTCAGTAGATGAAGAAAAGTATTTGAAAATATTCAGCTACCAAAGATGATTTTAAGAAGTCTCAGAAAACTTATGACTCAGGGGAAGGGGAAATTCCTCACCCTAAGAAAGGGACTCTGTAAAAAAAAAAAAAAAAAAAACCCTGCAATTAACATGTTCCCTAACCTGAGAACACTGAAGTCTTCTCCCTAAAATTAGGGACAGATATCTCCGCTCTCCATTTCTATTCAGCACTTTATTGAGGGCCCTAATCAGTGCATAAGGCAAGGGGAAAAAACATAAAGATGGTAATTCAAGATGTTGCCAACTGGAATCAAGACAATGGTGCCTGGTGTTACTACATCCTTGGACAACATGGGATGTCCTTTGCAAAATAATCTTTTGGTGTTTGGTAAAACCACTGAATATAAAGCTTCTTTTTAGTATGACTTCTACCTCCTTGATTCTCTTATCTATTCATTCATTAAATGCCAGACGTTACTGCAGGTCTACAATGCTGGACATTTTCCTTTTGCTAATATTACAGTTTTCTTTCTTGGAAAAGGAAAGGTTGCGTAATCAGAACTTAGACAGTGATCGATGGTTAGCTTATGTTGTAACATAAATTAGATTGGCACCTGTGAGGGGTGTGAGGGTGGCTGTTAAGGGATGCATCCTGGTCACAGATAGGCTGAGTCTGCTTCAGTGTTCTCCTTATCCATCCTGCCTGAAGGTTGGCCTGAGACTTCAGACTTTATCTACTCACGGATCAACAGGGATTTTCGTAGGAGTCAATAGCACAGTTTTGCCATCATTCAAAAGAAGCCACTCAAGAGGCATCTGTAATCAATTGTGTCTCTGCCAACAGTATCAGGAATGATAAACACGTTTTTGGACTTACTATGCACCGAATGTTCTCTGTAAGATAGACACATAATTCATAAATGAATCTCCTTAAAGACTAATGCGGTCAGTTTCATATTTACCCCATTTTACAAAGAGAAAATTTACACAAAGACTTTAAATTATAGGCAAAAAGTTGACATATAAACATAAAATAGCTTGCGACCCAAAGTGTGCCACTGGAAAATAATGGAAACATCTTCTGTTTTGTTCACAACACTCAAATTAATAAATTATTTTCTAGTATTTATTTATGTAGTTGGCAGCCAGAGTGTTCAGTTCTGATGAAACATGTGGGTGAGCCATAGTTAATTAAAATAAGCTTCCCCTAATATACTCTTGTCAGTCTGGAACTCATTCTAAATCAGAATAAACTCTAGAAATAATAATTTTAAAAATCTTTTCTCATTTGTCTTTCACGAGATAATATTAAAAAGTTATTTCTTTATTCATATTGGCAGCAACCATACTACCTTGGGGAAGTCCCTATTACAAAAGTGATTACAAGCTAGATAGTCTATGAAATGTTATTATCTAATAATTCTGAATGAATTTATATTTAAGATTATTTACAGTTTCAAGATTATCAATTTATCAACATATACTTACTTGACCCTGGCTCTTTTAAGTTAAATGAAGATATATAATAAAATTTATATTAGTAAAAGATTAGTTAAGTAAAAAGGAAATAAAAATAATAATAAATCATAGAGGTCCAGTTCTAAAAAAAGATGGGAAAATTTTATTTTATTTTATTTTTATTAAATCATAGCTGTGTACATTAATACTCTCATGGGGTACAGTGTGTTGTTTCTGTATACAGTTTTGAATACTTTCATCCATCTGGTTAACATAGCCTTCATGTCATTTAGAGAAAATTTTAAAGAGCACTTTGTCAAGTTTTTTTTTTTTTGAGACAGAGGCTCAAGCTGTCGCCCTGGGTAGAGTGCTGTGGCATCACTGCTCACAGCAACCTCCAACTCCTGGGCTCAAGTGAGTCTCCTGCCTCAGCCTCCCGAGTAGCTGGGACCACAGGCGCCCGCCACAACGCCCGGCCATTTTTTGGTTGTAGCTGTTGTTGTTTGGCAGGCCCGGGCTGGATTCGAACCTGCCACCTTAGGTGTATGTGGCTGGTGCCTTAGCCACTTGAGCTACAGGCACCAAAATCGGCAAGTTTTTTTTTTTTTAATATTTTTTATACCTTAAGTATACATTACATATTGTTTTGCAAGCTTGAATTATTAAATAGTAAAAACAACTTGTACAGAAAGGAAGCAGAATGGTTGTATTAGTAGTTGGGCTGGTGGTGGGGCAGAAGAAGAAGCCTTCTAAGGGCCAGGTAGCAAATTGTAAGAGTTATAAGAATCGGGGGTAAAAATGTGTATCTGATTTTAGTGTATCTCCTCCCTTAGGACTAGAAATACCTCTCAGAAATGAATGCCCTATATTTGAATCTTTACAAAGACTCTCTTAGTTCTTTATTTTCTAGGAAAAAAGTACTTGCAGGGGCAAGATAGAATAGCCTAAAATTATCTCAGTCTATAAGAGTTTTAAGTAGTTAGAGAGTCCGCCTGAGGAATTAAGCAAGATAAAGATTGTGGGGTGGTCACAATCCTACTGTGGGTAGCTACTGAGAGGGGTAATTCCTTCACCTTCTTATTCAATCCACAAATTATCTAAATAGATTCAAAGAGAAGGTTAAAATTCCAAGCACCCAAATCCCTTTTATTTAAAATGTGAAAGATTTGGAAACTGTGTTTAAAATTCAGCTGCGTGAACCAATTTTGATGAAAGAATATAAAGACGCAAATTTAAGGAACCGCTGCGAATTGTTGTTTTATGACCTGCTAAACAGAAGCTGGGAGATTGAAGTTGCATCGCAAGTTTACATTTATGCAAATTTAAATTCACTGATGAGTTCTAGTTGTTTATCCCTGGTACCTAGAGTTTGATTCCATTTTTCAATAAAGAAGGAGGAGAAATATCTAAAACTTCGGTAAAGCTATTTGGGTTTTATGTTTACAATGCTTTGAAAGACTGAACAAAACATTGAAAAAGATTCTTTTCTCTCCACTATAACTGGATGCTTTACACGAAGCTTATACGTTGGCCATAAAGGCTTTGAAATCTACATCTCTGAAATGGATCTAAAAACTTGAACTTATATCTGCTAATTTTATCCCAGAAAGTGTTGGATGACGGATGGATGACTTTGCTGTTACTTGTAAGCTCTGGTCCAGGCCAGACCTCATGAATCCCAGAGAAGACAGGTCTCTTACTCCAAACCCTTAACTGGTGCAAAAGTTTTTGAATAGTCAGAGAAGACTGGGTTTTGCATCTTTTTTTTTTTTTTTACTTGAATGTTTCTTGCAAGCTTTCCCCAGATATTCATGCTTGCCAAACCTATTAAGCAAAGTGCTTACCATGGTAGACTCGTGGTGAATGAGCAGAGCCTCATTCCCTATAATCTTATAAAAGAGACGCTTTCATTTGCCGAACAGCATGATGTAGGATTCTATCAACAATTGTGCCTCTCCGAGACAAGGTAAATGTGGTTCCTGCTAAATTAACCTTTCCTTAAAACGAAACTAAATTGCGTTTTCTGGTGGCTAATCTCGAGACGGGTAAATTCTATGGCGTAGGGTAAATACCACCTGCTGATAATAGTTATTTTCTCAGTCTCGGTTTTAATTAATTATATTGTCAAAAGGTTTTAACAAACTCTTTGAAAACTGTACCATAAATAATACTTATAAGTTAAATAAATGAAACAGCTTGCATCTTACCATTAAACCCCAAGGCTATAATCACACCACCATATTTACTGTCTGGTAAAATGGAGAACAGCAACAAAGGGGTCGAATATTTGCCAAGATAGAAATTTGTGTTGAAATATGCTTTCTTCGCATTTCAAACTACTGGTATGACGATTTTAACATAATTTTATGATATTCAGCTTTTTGAAGTAGGAAGAATTACTGGACATGTATAGCTAGACATAATCATTAGTATTCTGCTTAATAGCTGACTGCTTTTGCATGCAAAGTGGATTGCTTAAATTAAAGACATTCATATAGAAATAACCATGTTTGGCAAAAATCCATGACCATGTTTTTGGGAATTACAGAGGAAAAAATAGTATGTTTTAATATACAAAGCATATTATTAAAATTAAATTTACATCGTTTCTTCAAAGTCCGATTGTCTCATAAAATACTAGTAATTAATTTTGAAGGTTCATTATTTTATGCTCTCATTAATATTTATAAGAAATTTTTCATCTTTGTTAGGATACGCCCCTGCCAAAATTGTAAAGCATTATTTGACCAATATAATAAGACTATAAAGACATTTTTCAGAAAGGAGGAAAATCAAAGTGGTTATAATTAAAATCTCATTCGGAAGACACGATTGCCTAAACGTACTCTTGTGTTATATCCATTGAAACATGTAAGAGGAATTAACATTTTGAGAAACTTATTTTGAATGCTTGTATTTGAAATAAACCCTGGAAATTCCAATGTTTTAGACAAATGGCAAAAACCCAGAGTGATGTCCTCTTACACCAAGAGCTCAAAGCGTCCCTGACTCTAGGATCTAAGATTCCCTACCAAGCATTGGTTGGTGCCACATTCTCATCTGTCTACAGAGCAAGAACTATTTCATTTTTTTTTTGTTTTTCAGTTTTTGGCTGGGGCTGGGTTTGAACCTGCCACCTCCGGTATATGGGGCCAGCGCCCTACTCCTTTGAGCCACAGGCGCCGCCCAGAACTATTTTATGTTTTATGTGGCTAAACAAAAGATTCTAGTAAGGCAAAATAAGTAAAGCTCAGTTTTTAAAAATCAAGTTTATTTCTGTTCTCCATCATTGTTGCTGAGCAAGGGAGAACCCACCAACCCACATCCTCCCTTGACGTAAGCTACGCCAGGGTGAAAAACCAAACTGCCGTAAGATAGGCACTCAATGAGTATGTTTTGAATTAAATAACTTTATCATCAGTGTCCTCCTGTACCTAAACTGTCATCGGTTGTGCATCCTGAGTTTCAACAAAATTAAAAAATGCTCTTTTCCTGTGAGTTTGAGAGATTGCTCTTATGAAGTTTTCATTGCGTTTCTTGAATGTCTATCTTACCTATGAATAGCTAAAAATACACAATCGATTTGAGGATTTAGGAGCATAAAAACAAGAGAAAAAAAGGATAAAAAGATTTTTTATTCTTTTTGTTGTTGGATTTTCTCGCAGGCATTTTTAGATATTTTCTTCTATTTCCAAGCTAATAGAGAATGGAAGGAAGACTTCTCATTATTAGTTTAATTTTTTTCTTACTTTGTACTCTGTATTCTTATACTCAGTATTATTATTATTATTATTATTTTCAAACCAGTTAACATAGCCTTCACAGCATTTTCTTAGTTGTTGTGTTAAGACGTTTATATTCTACACCCAGTAAATTTCACATGTACCCTTGTAAGATGCACCATAGGTGTGATCCCACCAATTACTTTCCCTCCACCCATCCTCCCCCCACCCCTCCCCTCCCACTCCCCTTTCCCCTTTGTCGTGGGCTAAAATTAGGTTATAGCTTTCATAAGAAAGCTATTAATTGATTTTATAGTAAGACTCAGTACATTGGATCCTTTTTCTTCCATTCTTGAGATACTTTGCTAAGAAGAATATGTTCCAGCTCCGTCCATGTGAACATGTAAGAGGGGAAGTCTCCATCTTTCTTTAAGGCTGCGTAATATTCTGTGGTGTACATATACTGAATCTTTTATAACGAGAATACTGACAACATCTACTGTCGCCACTGTCAGATCTCAAAGTCTACGCCTGTGGCTCACTCATGCATGCAATGTAAGCATGTGTGTGAGAGGCACACCTGCACACGCTTTTCACACAGATGCTCACTACCTTTTGCTGACCCCACTTTAACTTGATTTCCTCTGTGACAACCCTCTCTATAGAAATGGGGCGGCATTTTGAGGTACTGGACATTTAGACTTCAACATATGAATTTAAGGGGGACACAGTTCATTGCAGAACATGTAACCAGCAGGAAACATAAAGCGTAGGGTAGCTGATATCTCTCACGAACAAATTAAAATATTTAACCCTCAAATCATTGGCCAGAACTTACTTCAGTGGATCTGGAAATGGTTCTATCATATGGCTCCATCTTACCTCAGTGGATCTGGAAAAATACCATCCTACTCTAAGTCAGCAATGCCAAAAGCATTTAGTAAATAACACTAATGTTTCCTTGACCTGTTATGTGCTTCTTTGAATAAATTTCAAAACATTTTTATGATAAAGGTAGAATTTATGACCAATCATACTCTTTTCCTACACAATTCTTTTTTTTTTAAATACGTTCTATTATGTCTTTTTTAGTTTCCTGATGTTGTAGAAAATGTAAGGGTGTAATATCAATCGTATTCTGGTTATTCTATTCATGGAATTGCCACTGCTGGAATATTATGAAAATTTCTAGATGTAGACAGATGTCCTATATGAATATTATGCCACATGAATTTCTACTGATGAAAAGCTTGAAGAAATCATAATAAAACTACATCTTATTGGGGTTTAGAAGGACGTTAAATAAAAGATTGGCTTTCTAGAAAATGGGACATTCGATATTATTTTTTGCTGTTTAAGTTCTAATTGGAAAAAAATTAGATGATGATTAATATAATATACATTCTGAAAAACACCTTCAAAAATCTAACACATGCTGTATGAACAATGCTCTGTGGAAACTCAGATCTCTTAATATTAAATTTCATTATCTTGTATATTTAATGTTTAATTTCAGGACAGAGCTTTATGTATTTGTTTGTTTGTTTGTTTGTTTTTTTTGCTACTACTATAACAGCACATAATTCAGTGACCCAAAGCAATCCTCTATTATTTTTCTTTTCTTTAATATCGTAAGCTACTAATGTGTCCCTATGTAGGTATTACTATCATCTATCACAAAGATTATTTTCTGCAGGTGTATATGCCCCTTTGTTTGATGACCTTAGCTTATTGTTACCAAAAACTTATTAAATGTGATTCCTTGCCCACATAAACATTCATTTTTTTCCATTTAATAGTGACAGTCACAATTCAAGGGTGCATTTCCAAGCTCCTAAGGATATTCCTGAACAAAGAGGAAGAATGCTTTGTGACATAAATACGTATTAGGAGTGAAGGAAAGGAAATAAAAAATATTTATGAAAATACAAAATACTTAAAAGAAATACAGACTCTATGAGTTTGCTCCTTATGTGGGGCCTATATTTATAGAAAATCTATTATTCAAAGTACATATAATTTTGTAAAAATTTATATATATATGTTTTTTAATAATATTTTAAAACTGAACCATTCAGTAATAGAGTGAGGTGGGAACAATGGTTAGTACTCAGTTTAGGAAGAGGACATATCTATGTTGTCTCCTAACAAGTTAAAAATCTAGAAATGTATCAACAAAAATATATATATATATAAATATTCAAAAACACAGAAATGTATGGAAGATAACTTTCATATGATATCTGAGATATACTTAAGTTGAAACCGAATGATTATTGTATTAAAGGTCAAAATGATAAAACTGTAAAGAGAACGACTTATACTCAGTTAAAACACATCTTAATGTTTGTGGTTTCATTGGTTTAGTTTTTTGATTCATTTCATTGTTAATTAATCGGCTAAACAGCACTCACTGTGTTGTTCATTCAACTGTAAGTTTGTTATCCATCAGGACACCCTGTAGAGGCAGAGGAAGGGAGAAGGCCGGTGAAAAGATGTCAGTCTCTGTGCTCAGAGTCCCCCCCACCTAGACAGCAAGCCGGGTGGGACGGAGCGTCGATGACAGGTGGGGGAGGACTTGGAAATTGCTACGGGGCAGTTCCAAGAAATAATGACGTGAGGCCTCTCTGCACAAATAATGGGAAAAAGTTGAATTGGGCAGTTCCTTCTTTTTTTTAATTTCAAATGAATATGAGGGTACATATGTTTAGCTTTCATTGTTTTCAGTTCTAAGGTAAAGTTCAAGTTCTCATGGGGCCCTTCCCTCTGTTTCCTTCTCATCAAGGTAATTCCACCATCAATCCAGAATTCCTCTGGCGAAGTCGCCTCATTTCTGGAACATGCTGTCTTCCACTAGCTGCCTGCTGCTAGACCAGAATAGAATCCCAAAGGCTGCCTGTTGACCCATTGTGAATGGGAGAAAAGTATAGGAGGCGTTCAGACCTACTTCTTAGCCTTCTATAAGAGCTATTTTATGTAGTACTTGAAAGATGTTTCCTGGGGTTTATGCGACTTCTTGAATTTTTGATTAACTAGTTTTTCTTTTATTGGTAGCTAGAACGAAATGAAAGAAGAACAAATTAAAACACAAATCAAGTATGCAGTCAATGATATTTAAGAACAAAGCAAAGGGGTTTGAAGTCATAATTTGGATAAGAAGGAGAAGTCACTTTGCAGGTTGGCGATGTTTATTTTATTACTATATAATTGTTATAACATTGACATAAATCCTCCTGATCAGTATTAAACCTTAAAACTTTAAACAAACCAGGAAGATATCTGAGAGAAATTCTAAATAAAATCTGGTGTCTACAAATGCAGATGTTAAAGGAATTTATTGGTAACAGAGTTAGATCCCATAATCAAAATGTGCTCTTCGTTCCTGATCAGGTTATTTTCAAATAATTTAAATCAGTGAGCCCTGCTGAAAATGCACAGTGAGCTTTAATCTGTTTTTCAGATTGGCTAGCCAAATATGTATCTATTAGTGCGGCTAATGAACCGTAATACCCAGTACTCGTTTTATTCAAAGATGCTTCTGCTAAAAATCTGGTTATCTTTATCGGCAGCTTTAACTAAAGGGACCAATGTCAAACTGGTCTTGCTTTTTGAATTATACAGATCACATAAAAATAATCCTACGAATAGAGAACAAATCTGCGTGGTGCTGCCCTTTTGTTTCGTGTGAGAGTCACACCCTCTCCAAAGTTACATACAGGTTGGATATTGGGTCATGCATAAAACAAGCAATTATGCAGAACTCGTTGCTGTGTGTGAGTATAATCCTTCTGTCCCTCAGTCGTTATCATACAGAGAGAAGCTAATTAAGATCTCACTGTTATTTCTGAATTTCAGTCTCCATCAGGATTTCTGGGATCTGTTTTACTTTGCACTCCCAGACTTAACATTTCTACAGATTCACCACTTTCCAAATCATTTTCTCGGCTACAAATAGATTTGCATTTCTCATGAAGCGTCATCTTTGCCTCTGGGCCTTTGTTTATATTTTATTAAAAGATATTATTTTAAGGGCAGCATCTGTGGCTCAAAGGAGTAGGGCGCCCACCCTATATATAAGAGGTGGGGTTCAAACCCTGCCCTGGCCAAAACTGCAAAAAAAAAAAAAAAAAAAAAGGATATTATTTTAAGATAATTATACGTAGAATGTGTCTAACATAGTGAGTGGCACACATAGGGTGACCAGTAGTCCTGATTTGCCTGAGACTGGATTTTTAGTACAAGGACCAGAAAAATAATAATAATAAAAAAAAAAAACAGGCAAATTAGGAAGATTTTCAATCATGTTGAAATTTACCTTCATGTTTTCAATGAAGGTAAAATTATTTTATCTATGTCTTTTTCAAAATTTCTTAATACAAATGAACAAAAACTATCTTCCTATCCTTGAAGAATTTGGAAGCCTTGTGTTTAAGAAACTCCCTTCATCTAAGAAATTCCCTTCCTCTAAACACCACAGTGTTCTGTAAATCATTCATCGGCTGTGAGCATCTGTCCATAGTTACACTGTTTGTTCTGAGTATTGCAGCTTATGTGCTTGTCAGCCACACCAGCGTGCAGACACATAAATATCTCAAAAATTTATATTTGAACATTTTTTAACATATAAATTCCTGCAAAATGACGCCTATTCATACATAACTTGGCTGTGGGGATCAAGTGAGGTAAAAGTCACCTTATTCAAATCGAGTCCTTTTGTTTTGTCTTTTATTTGGGGTCGGGTTTTCTTTTCCCCCCATCCCATGACCCGAGGATTTTGCCTGGATATTTCATTCTCCCAGGGAGAACAGACAAAATCTGCAGACTAAATCCTTGGGTCACGGCCTGGTGAGTGAAGAAGGCCAAGTTCAAAGGTAACTTTGGTTTCTGCAGTTGGTTTCTGAAGCCAGGCTAGAAAGATGGGGCCAGAGAGAGCACAGAGGGCGAGAAGGTGTGGAGCGGTTGACGGCAAGGTCTGCTGTACAACTTGTGGGGCCCAGTGCACAATAAAAATGCGTGGCCCTTTGTTCAAAAAGCAAGAAAAATCTTTATTTCTTTCACGATCTATTTACCAGTCATGATGTTTTTAGATTTTTCTCTTCATGGTGTGCTCTCTTTTGGACTCATGGAGGAATAAAGACCCTCCCAAGTACCTGAGGCCCCACTCTTCAGGAGGCTCATGGGTCATGTACCCAACCTGGACCCTTTTCTTGCCCACACCAGGGCCCTGTCTGAGAGTAGAGGGTAGCGGCAGTCACCAGATGGAGAAAGGGGCTCCAGCTGCCAAGATCCTGTCCAGGGGCAGCATGGGTCCCTACACAAGACCACAAATACCCTGGAGCATGCTTGATTCTCCCCTCAGACATCATTTCCCAAATACAAATGCAAAGATAAAGTCATTAAGAGTATTATGACAAAAACCAAAGAGCATTAAATTCCAAGTCTCTGGGCATGGAGACCTGTCTAGCCACATTGGTGGCCCAGCCACAGAGCTCCTGCTGGATGCTGGAGATTCCCTATGACCAGGACACTGGAGAAGAATCTGTGAGTCTCATAGCAGATAGGACACAAAGACATCCAAGCCCCACTCCTGGCAATAATTTTCTAAGGGGAAAAAACTCCAAGGAGATGGGTGCAGGTGCATCTAGAGAAACAGCTAGCTATCTAGTCTTTCTAAGTCCCAGGGCCGTGGAAAAATTCTCATGCTTAAATTCCACTTTAAAGAGTCACGTGTTCTCACACAACTTAGATATCAATAACAATGGCTACCTGAACAGGGCAGGCTCTTTCCCAACTTCTGAGCAATACCTGACGGTCTCAGATTCTTTCCCACTACTAAAAAGAGAGGAAATACCACCACAAAAAGGCGTTTTTATTTACAGGCATTCAGACAGGGATGGAGAGTTTGGATTTAATGCGATCTAGTAAAAATAACATAGAGTGCTACTTTGTCGCCAATCTTAATGTCTTCTTAATTATATAAATAATCACTAATATCGTTAAGAGCTGAGAGTGTGCCATCACTATGCTTCAGATGCTGTTCTATTAGTTTTATATGCCTTAATTTATGTAATCATTACAGCAGCCGTGTAAACCATGTGGCACTATTAACCCCCTTTTACGCATGAGAAGATGAATGTAGACAAGGTTAATGAATTGCCTAAAGTTACACAACTTGTGATCGTAGACTCGGGATTTGACAAGTAAACAGGCTCCAGAAACTGTCAGATGAATTATTAATTTGCTTACATTTAAAATATATTGAAGTTGTTTAGTAAATGTGTTTCAATGCTCTTTATGTTTAGACTCAATCAACAATCGACGGTAGAAATAGAATATGATCGTGTTTTTTTTTTTAACTTCGAATCTAGTTTTGAAGTTGTTTTTGATGTTCTGACAATTTGGGAGACACCATAATAGAAAATACAGAATTTATTATTATAAACATACCATAGTTGTTTTGACTTTAAGGTCTGGCTTTTTAAGCCCAATTTACCTGGCTTTTTAAGCCCAATATAATTACATGGAATGTAATTATATTTTATAATGGTTGGTAAAATAATACACAGTTCAATCTGTCAGAATATGCATATTCATGAGTATGCTTTATACAGAGAGTCTGATTTCTGTAGCCCTCTAAGACTGGAAGTGGAGAATGGCAAAAAAAACCAAAACCAAAAACAAAAAAAACTAAAGCTCAACAATTTGAGTGGAGATTATTTGTAAACTAATATATTAAGTGGGGTTGAAATAACCATTGTGTATAGGTCACTTTAATGGCATAAATAAAAACAAAATAATTTGGTATTTCTTCTCTAATTCTTTCTGAACATATAGATCTCAGAATTTAAAATTGCAGAAAAGGAGGACTTAAGGACGTTCTCTCTAATCTACCGCCGTATTTAAAAGTTGATAAACTGAGGCCCAATTTAGTGGACATTCCAGCATCACTGCTCATAGATCATCAATTGCATGTTTTTAAACCAGATTCTTCACCTTTTTTTTTTCTATTTGAGACAGAGTCTCACTTTGTCACCCTCCGTGAAGTGCTGTGGCATCACAGCTTGCAGCAACCTCAAACTCTTGGGCTCAAGTGATTCTCTTGCTTCAGCCTCCCGAGTAGCTGGGACTATAGGTGCCCACCGCAATGCCTGGCTAGTTTTAGAGATGGGGTCTCCCTCTTGTACAGGCTGGTCTCAAATTCAAGAGCTCATGTGCCTTGGCTTCCCAGAGTTCTGGGAGTACAGGCTTGAACCACCGTGTCACTGGGGCTCAGATTCCTTACTCTTCAGTGGATCTGGTTTAACCTTATCTCCATCTTTGGCTCCAGCAGTAAAACATGTGGCCTGACCACCCGAGCAACACCTCAGTCAAGTGGGTAGTTCAAGGATAAGAATGTGATACAAGTTGCTCCAATTAGAGTAAATCTTCAGTACTGCAGTGCCTTGTGGAAGCCCCTTCTCACCTTCAGGGGCTGTGGATCTTAGAGGATATGTCTAGTCATTTTCTATTACAGTATAACAAATTACTACAATTCCATGGCTTGAAGTATCATTCATTTATTAGCTCACAGTTCCCCTGGGTCAGGTTTCAGGCACAGGTTAGCTGTGATCAATGATTCAGGCAGGGTTGTGGTCCCATCCAAAGCTTCGGGTCCTCTTCTGAGTTCCCCCTGGCTTTTGGCAGAGCTTGATTTCTTGCAGAAGGAGAACTCCTGGTGGTGTCCATCTTCTTTGAGACCAACAGAAGAGTGTCTCTCTGATGCTTTCTTATTTTAAAGGGTTCATCTGATTAAGTCAGCGTAATGGTTAATTTTTTGCATCAACTTGGCTGGGCCACGGTGACCAGATATGTAGGCAAACATTATTCTAGGTGTTTCTTGTGAGTGTGTTTTGGGATGATATTAGCTTTTAAATCAGCAAATGAATAAAGCAGATTGCCCCCCATAATGTGATTGGACCCCATCCAATCAGCCTGAAAGTGAGGACCACAGCCAAGTCTTATGTAACCCTTTAATTTTTTTGTTTCCTGAGCCAAATACATTTACCACTGTCAGTGGAAAGATGGGTTGACCTCATTCCTAGGACTGAAATTCCTTTCTCTTTTGTGTGTATGTGGTGGGGGGAGGAGGGTTTGATGGGAAGACAATTAGAACAGTGTTCTTGAGTGAACTTCCATGTGCTAATTTCAATGTCAACATTTGAAGATCCACTATGGATTCTTACAAAAAGCCTAGAGTTAATCTGAACCTCATTTACCTCTGAGGTACTCTGCCACCAGATGGCTTCCTCAAGGCAGGTGGGTAGAAGCTGGCAAGAGCATAATAATGTGTTCTGAATTATCTGGCAAATTTCATTTAGTCTAGATGGCTGGCCAGTTAATTCAGACAAAGGCCAATTTAAATATTTCACCCGGAGACTTTTTGGTAAAATTCCATTTTTTAAAAAAAATTCATTTTAAGCAACTCTAAAACCATAAGTTTATATGGTCAATATGTCTCATGGTTTAAGAGGTTTATTTTTGCAATAATGTTTGCAATAGCCAAAGGCAACTCTTGGTCAGTATGAGTTTCATAAATCTCAATATGATATAAATAAATACAAATCTTATTGTGATACAAATGAAACATCGAGCAGAGTTTAGCAAATTGCAAGTTAATTCCATGAAATGCCAAATACTATTTTATTTGTCAGTGTAAACAGTTCTAAATGAAGCAATAAATAAATCTAAATCTTCCTTTGATTAAACTATGTGGTCATTTAGATTATCCTCTTACTGACCAATGTATTTTTTTGTCTCTCACTTTTAGTTGTTTGTGATTATGATTAAAAATGAATTTATATTGCAACCACTTGTTACCAGATTCATTATAGACCTTTGTCATTTTTGATGGGTTAAAATGATACAATGCTTCATTGTTAAATAGATTGATAAGATTCATAAGATAATGAATCTTTTTCTTATGATAGATTCATAAGATAATTGTTAAACAAAAGATAAAGTCTATTAACAACAAAAAATGTAGCCTTCCTTTAAATTTCAGCACTGAGATATTTTCCCTTTTTTTTTTTTGTTTGGAATCACCTTTCTCTGAAACTATTTTAAGAAAAAGAGAAACAAATTTATATTGCCATAAAAGTATAAAAAATGTTTTGTGTTTCATAGAATCATACAAATGTATTAAATTTATAACTTGTTGCCCTTGAATCTTTATTAAGAGTTAAAATTAAAAGACATATGAGCAAAAATATATAAATGTATGAACAAACGTGCATATTTATGTGCATATAAATATATACACAGGCGTAAGTAGTCCCTAACTTTAAAAAAGATTTTCAGAGATTATTGGCAAATCCATTAATTATTCAGAATATATTTTTACATAGAAGAAAAATATGCGAGTAGAAAAATATGGGACTTGTTCTGGAGCCAAGTCTCAAAAGAGCAATCGTTCTTTAATTAATACATAGTTCAGATGGTACCTTATCAGGGCACTTATCAGTCAAATATTATTGTTTCTATTGAACTATACCTTAACTTGCAACTTAGAAGGTAAAGAACAAATTTTTCTTCTACATTGGAGGATTTCAGAACTCTGGCAGCAAAGGCAGCCATAGTTTCAAGGACTCATGCAGTGAGAAATTTGAGCAAAGCAACTCTGGGAGCAAGATGGCCAACCTCTAGGCAGGAGAACTGCATTAAATATGCAAGAGTTTTAAATGGGAGAGCACGGGAGTAGACTGTTCTACAGAGTTGATGGTGATAATTATAAGTGCAGACCAGTGAGGGTATCCATGAATGCAGACAACCATATCATAACCCCAAACACCAAGTTATGTTTCATTTTATCATAGTGAAGTTAGGGACTAGGATTTTGGCCCTTGATCTCAGAATGACGGTTAAAATCGTGGTTGTATAGTTTGCTAGCTCTGTAACCTTAGGCAAGTTAAGTAAAGTCTGTTTCCTGAGCTTTATCTGTAAGTTGAGGGTAAATATAATTCATATTTAGAGACTGGAGTGAGAATAATGAGATAACCTATGTTATAAGCCTGAACTAACCCCTGACACACAGTCGAAGCTCAGTATTGATGACGGGGTCAGTTATTTATCCCAGCATCAGGAACTGCCCCAAACCATGTTGATTTGAAACAAGCCACATTTATGACTCACGTGGTTCTGTGAGTTGACAGTTTGGGCTAGGTTCACCTGAGTAGTTTGCCTGCTTCTCAGCTGGGCCCAGGTATGCAGCTGAACATTGCTTCTAGGCTTGTCTAGCTGTCCCTTATAATCTAGTAGATTAACCTGGGCCTGTTGCCAGAACAGTTCAGGATAAAAGAAAGTTGCAAGACTTCTGGAGGCCTCTTCTCAGAACTGGCACAATGTCAGAGCTGTAATAGTAGCTCAGAGCGTGTCATAAAGCCAACCCAGATTATGGCCACGGAGAGATTCTATCACCTGATGTAGAGTTGGCTGCAAAGTATTGTGGCTATTTTTGCAATTTTTCATATACAGAACAATTATTCATCTGTGTATTTTTAGGTAATATGTAATCAATGAATAACTGTCAATGTTTATGTGCAAAATTCAAACGTAAAAAAATGGACCATAAAATGCAGTACTTACAGAATTGTGAGGTGCTTGAGCGGCAAATTGGCTTCTGAAATAGATACTTCAATTACTTTTCTTTTTTTCTTTTTCTTTTTTTTTTTGAGACGATCTCAAGCTGTCAGCCTGGGTAGAGTAGAGTGCCATGGCATCACAGCTCACAACAATCTCAAACTCTTGGGCTTGAGCGATTCTCTTGCCTCAGCCTCCCAAGTAGCTGGGACTATAGGCGCCCACCACAACACCCAGCTATTTTTTGGTTGTAGTTGTCATTGTTGTTTGGCAGGCCCAGACTGGGTTTGAACCTGCCAGCTCCGCTGTAGGTGGCTGGTGCCCTAGCCTCTGAGCTACAGGTGCCAAGTCTAATTACATTTTTTATAAACCAATAAAAACTGGTCCCCTAAAACTGAGTTATCTTCTTCATGGTATGTAGGAGAATAGTGTAGCCAACCCAGAGCTAGAACACCAGATCCCTTGCTCTCTTGTACAATATTTTTTACACTGCAAATGAAGTCATTGTGAACTTGAATATTTAGCTATTTCAAATTCTGCAAAAAAACCCAAACAAACAAAAAAAACACATCAGTGGAAGAAACTAACCATCAGTTAGTAGATTATTTGAATAGTGTATGAAAATATATTAATTTAACTATAATAGTATTTTCTTACTCTCCATTTACCCATCTCTCTGTCACCTAATTTACATGACTACTAAACAAGCTTTAGTCATTTTTCAAAGGGATGTTATGGGTCTTTTGATGAAATTTATAATAAAAATGTAGAACGTGATTTAATAGGGAAATAACTGTCTCTTTAGAAAAACTGCAAATGAAATCAAAATTACTACACGAGCAACATCAAAATACCTCAAGATGATGGATAAAGATGACATTTACAAGGTTTGGTAATGCAGAATAGTAAAGTTTACAAGAAATTAATCTAATATTGGAGACGTACCATTTTTCATAGAAGCTGAATCATAACTCAGCTGTCTCTCCCTGACAAGGTCAAAATTTACCACTAGGCACGCTGGCCGCAGCTGGAGAAGTTGTCATCACATCCTAAATCAGTCTCCACATAATTTCCTTATACAATCAAATTCTGCGGCAAGTATCCACCCTTAATACAGTAAAAAGGAAAACAAGGGAAAAAACCTTAGAAACTCTATGTCCAACGATTAAAGAAAAAAATAAAACTGCAGTTTGATACATAATGTATCAGAATTAGCAGCCGCTGGGTTTCATCCGTATTGCTGGGAAATGATAATGCAGAACAAAGCCAGCTGTTTCTGTCGGCCTCGCCCCTGGATTCCTGTCTCAAGAGCTGTTCTGATTAAGGCTAACGTGATGTGATGGCTTCCATCCCTTCGCAGCTGCGCTTGCAGTGTCTAGATTTCAAAATCAGCATACGCTGTGTATTCAGAACCCTAAGTCGACTAAATTCACATCTGTGTTCTTTAAATGGTCCCAAACCTAATTGGCATGCGTTCACCAACAGGGTAGGTATTTTTCTTCTCCCCTGGTTATGTATACATGTTAATGGAGTAGATATTTTTTGAGTAGGACTTAACTCCGTTCCTAGAGGTTTGTGAAACTTTGTGGATCCTGTTATAAAGTGCCTGGCACTCACAAAATGTGAAGATGGGTCCAAGACCTGTTATGTGCTGGGCATGAGAAAACGAATATACTGGGAAAATAAACAATACTAGTCGTTCATATTCTTTATTTGGAAATAGCATTAAATGATGCTGACAAATTCAGAATTTAGTCACTGGGTTTACTCAACTTTCCATTTCTTATAGCTATTAGATATGTATTCTTTGCTACAGGCCAAGAAAAGTTTTCTGCTTAATAACCACTTGGTAAGTCAGCCTTTCCACCATCATTCCCGATAGACTTTCAGAAGCTGATCCTTTAGCTACTTTTGCTTGTATTAACCCATTGTCATCATATAGTAAATTGAAGGAAAGAAAGATGAAGTAGACGTCTTATACTTCAAGAATAACTCTGCCACTTAGGTTTAAGCCACTCTCCATTTGGGCCTGCCTGGGAAATTCTCCACGGCTCTCTCCCCAATGGCTCAGACTGCGGACACACTCCATTCTACAAAACCTTCTTTTAAACTCACAATAAAATGTAACAACTCCTTCCTTTCCTCTAGAAGTTCTCAAATATAAAATGCACGTTACCAGACTTATCAATACTTTTCCTGTCTGGAGTATGGACAGAGAATTCTTTTAAGCACGTACTCTAAACAAGACCCAGCCCTGGAAAACATTATTCTAGATTCCTCATTCTTGGCTGTGCTTCTTTTGAAATGTATCTTGTACTCTGTTCATCCATACACATTTTTTTTTCCTAGAAAGTGTATGGTGCAAAGGTAAAATGGTTCAGCTTATGTGAAGAATAGCAAGTCACTTCTTTATGGAATTAAAAATAGAAATACCATATAACCCAGCAATTCCAATTGTGGGTTAAAAGGTAGACTCAAAGCCTTGAAAGCAGAGACTCAAAAAACCCATGTTCGTAGAAGCCTTATGCACAACAGTCAAAAGATAGAAGCCAATCAAGTTTTCATCCACAGATGAATGAATAAACAAGTTGTATATAAACACAGTGGAATTTATTAGGCATTAAAGTGAGGGAAATCCTGACACCTGCAACAGTGTGGCTGGGCCTTGAGGACCTGGTGCTCCCTGAGATGAGCCAGTCACAAAGTTACATGCGACACCTAGAGTGGTCAAATCCAAGAAACAGAAAGTGGAATGCTGGTTGCCCAAAGGTGGGGGAATGTGGAAATGGAGGGACATTGTTAATGCATAGAGGGTTTCACTGTGGGAAGATGAAAAAGTTCTTGCGATAGATGTGGGTTATGGATAGATGAATGTACACTTAGAAGCTTTTAAGAAAGTCTTATATATATATTTACCTTATATATGTACATTTAATTTGTATTTTGATTTTTATATGTGTACATATACATAGATACAGTTACCCCCAAATAAACCTAACCAAAAGAAAGAATGTTGGATAATATTTGCTTGAGTGGCAGGAAAGTTTAATTAAAGTGAGGTTAAGATATGCCTGGCAAAATTAGATTGAATATACATGGTAATGATTCAAGTAAAGCACTTTAATGATAGATATAAAATCTTCACTTCCAAATGGCAGAAAAATTAATGTAGAAAATAAACATAACTTAGTCCTGGAAAAGAACCAAAGAAAAACATAGAAAATATACAATGGAAACACCAAAAGTAAGCTAGTAAAAACAGTTAAAATGTATCAATATTTACATTAATACAAATGATTTAAACGTTCTACTTAAAAGAATAAGTGCTATCACATTTGAGCAGAAAAGTTTGCAAAATCTAGTTTTATGACATTTTAAAAACACATCTGAAATGTGAAATAAATACAGGAAAAGTTCAGATTAGATAGACAATAATAGGCCAGGAAAAACACCAACCCAAGGAAAACTGGCACAAGTTAATTAATTAATATCATCATATAAAACAGTGAAAGAAATAACCACTGTTGTGATTAAAGAGGGTAGTCTATAATGGTAAGGCTTCAATTCCACTGGAAGATAAAATTTTACATGTTTGTACGTGTTATAAGGCAGTTTCACTCTATATAATGCAAATCTAGAAGAATTTATTACCCTAGGATTGGATTTACATAGAGTAAAGGACCAAGAAAGACCAAGATAAATGTGGTAGAGTGGCCAGGAAATATCAATATTTCACATACATATTTTAATTAAAATATTACAGAGATAAACTATGACTATGACATTGTATTAGAAATTCTGGAAAGACTAATGTATATGCAATTAAGATAGTTAAAACAGATGGCCTGGCTAATTAGTAAGGAAAGAGTAAGGTTATTCAGTAGGTGGTGTTAAGACACTTGGATAGCCCTATTTTTAGAAAAAAAACTACAAATGTCTACCTATGCAATAATTCCCTAATTTATACCATCCCCCAAAGTAAAAGGAATTAATGGAGGACCATGAAAAAAGATATAGCAAGCTGAAGTTGTGAACACGATCATCACTGTCGATGATATAAATTACGATTCTGCCATAACCCTTCTGATTCCTCCATAAACATTAAGACTCTCTTGCTGTTGCTCACAAATGTATAGGGGACGAAAAATATAATAAAACTAAAATGTCTTCAGTACCATGTTAATGGGAAACATTAGGGACGCTGAGAAACGCAGCGTTTGGTTCATTGAAACAAAACTTGTCAAATGAGCCTTTTCAGTATCTTCCTTCTTCTCATCAGACAAGTTTTTAGTACGGAGCTCCTCTTTTCTCTGGCTTAAATGGCCAGGAGTTATGTTGAATAGCTTTCAACATTTTATCCTTTGTGCTCTGGAAGTTGTCAACTATCTGCTTTAGTGGAAAGGTTTTTACTCGTGGCGTTTTCTAGGACATTTTCTTTGTTATCATAATCCCTTTCTTCATTGAGATTGATACATTTGCCATCAGTAAGTTTTTCAGGCTGCCTACTAGTTTTGAACGGCAGCAGTGTGACCATTCCTATGCCAGCTCTTTCTTGAATAACTCCATTTCTATTCAGTTTGAAGTTCAATTCCAGGGTCATCACCTTTTTTGTTTTGCTGCATTATCATTATCATTATTTTTGGTCATTTCCCTCTTTTGATTGTGTGTCCTTTTAAAATATCATATATTGGCTCGGCGCCTGTGGCTGAAGTGACTAAGGCACCAGCCACATACACCTGAGCTGGAGGGTTTGAATCCAGTCTAGGCCTGCTAAACAACAATGACGGCTACAAACAAAAAATAGCCAGGCGTTGTGGTGGGTTCCTGTATCTCAGCTACTTGGGAGGTAGAGGCAGGAGACTCACTTGAGCCCAGGAGTTGGAGGTTGCTGTGAGCTGTGATGCCACGCACTCTACCCAGGGTGACATCTTGAGGCTCTGTCTAAAAAAAAAAAAAAAATATATATATATATATATATGATGATATATATATAATCATATATTATTTATATCACTAGGAAACCAGGCAGCAAACCCCTGCGTGCTTTGCTCTCGAAGTCTGAAATGAACACTATATGAACAATGACAAATCACTGTCAGACTTAGAAAGAAGTAGGCTGGGTGTGCTAACTCATTCCTGTTAGCCCAGCATTTTCAGAGGCAGAGGTGGGGGGATCACTTGAAGCCAGGAGTTCCAGACTAGCCTGAGCAATGTCATGAGATTTCCATCTCTACCAAAAAAACCATATAAGTTAGCCAAGCATGATGACATGAACCTGTAGTCCCAGCCACTCATGAAGCTGAGACTGGAGGATCTCATGAGCTCAGGAGTTTGAGGTTGCTGTGAGCTGTGATGACTCCCCTGCTCTCTAGCCTGATCAACTGGGACTCATTTAAAAAAAAAAAAAGGCAGGACTCATAGCTCAGTGTGTAGGGTACCAGCCACTTACACTAAGGCTAGTGGGTTCGAACCCAGCCTGGGCCAGCTAAAACAACAATGACAACTGCAACAGAAGAAAAATAGCTGGGTGTTGTGGCAGGCACCTGTAGTCCCAGCTACTTGGGAGGCTGAGGCAAGAGAATCACTTAAGCCCAAGGGCTGGAGGTTGCTATGAGCTGTGATGCCGCAGCACTCTACCCAGGGCAAGAGCTTGAGACTCTGTCTCAAAAAAAAAAAAGGGGGGGATATAATTTGTCACTGATTATGGTATGATTCTGTGTAGCAATTTGTAGATTGAAGAATTACCTATAAAGTTTGTACTTCCTGCAGTTATTCACAATCAATAAGGCATGGTGACTAAAATCTGAGCCATAGTAACTGAACCGTAGTAACTTCATTTGTGCACCTCAGATCAAAGGATGCTCATACTTCAAAACGTTTGAAAATACATGTTTATGCTCTTGGGATACTATTATTACTCACTGATCCCTCAAAACAGAGAGATGATAACAGTCACATATAGCATAGAAATAAATTAGTTTTATAAAACACAAGTTCTGTAAGCGATTAAACATTTTCCATGAAAGTTAGATTTTTGCATATTCTCATTTCTGTGTTACAAATTAAATGTCGTTGTCCTTTGAAAGACATTTCACTGAGTCAAAAACTTGAAGTTGGCATTGACAGTTGTATTTTTATTTTTTCCTTTTACTATGCTAAAATGTTTTTTCCAGTTTCTTCCAGAATTCACTGTTTGGGATGAGAAAATTGCAGCCACCCTTATCTTTTTCCTGTGTACAAAACCTGAGATATATATATATTTTTGCTTTTTAGATTTTCTCCTTATCACAGCATTAAGCATTTGATCAGACTGTGCGTTGGTGCAAATTCCTTCATTTTTCTTCTGTATGGGGTTCATGGAGCCCCTTGGAAGTATAGGTTTATCTTTGTCATCAGATTCAAAAAATTTTAATCCCTTGTTTTTCCAATTTTTTTGTCCTCCCTCTTTCTTTTTTTTTATTAAGTCATTTGTACATAGATCATGAATACATTTATGCCATTATGGGATTCAATATGTTGATTATTTATACAAATCAGAGTGCTTACATCCTACTAATCAACATAGTCTTCATCTCATTTACCCAATGACAACATTAAGACATTTGGGTTCGTCTTTCTTCTCTCCATTGTGGATTCCAATTTCGCACAAACTTAGCCACTTTAAATGTTTCCCCTCTCCCTGATGCTTCAGTCTGTTTTCGATAAATTTCCTTACTGTGCTTTAGTTTCTGTTGCTACGGGTTCAAGTCCACTCATCTTTTCCTCTGCACTGTTCAATCTACCACCAAGCCCATTCCATCTACTTTTAAAAGTCTCCGACCTTGCGGAGTCTCAGACATCACACCTCCAGAGTTAGATCTGGGTAATTTTTTAAGACTATATATCTTCCATGCTTGTACTTAATATGCTCATTTTTTTCCTTTGGCTTCTTGAACTAACAGGTTGCACTCATAGAAACTGCTTTAATGGCATTAACCATTAATTATATCTCATGTGCCATTTCTGAGTCACTTTCTAATAATTCTTTTCTTATTATAGGTTGTATTTTCTGGTGTTTTTTATACCTCATAATTTTTTTTTTATTAGATGCCAGATGGTGATGAATATTTTTCTTTCCCTAAAGATATTTTTTCAGCTCTGCAGTGAGATGCAGTTTAGCTATTTGAATGTAGGTAGTTTGATCTTTCCAAGTTTTGCTTTTAAGCTTTGTTACGGTAGACAGCATAGTATTTAGTCTAGGGCTTTTTCTTTGTTTATTTGCCTTTTTTTTTATTAAGTCATAGTTGTGTACATTAATGTAATCATGGGGTACAATGTGCTGGTTTGATATACAATCTGAAAAGCTTTCATCAAACTGGTCAACACAGTCTTCATGGCATTTTCTTAGTTATCGTGTTAAAACATTTATATTCTATACCTAGAGTAGACAGTCTCACTCTGTTGCAGAGACTAGCTGCAGTGGCCTAAGCTAAGGTGACAAGACATCCCGCTTTTGGCGGGACTGTCCTAATTTTTAACAATTTGTCCTGCATCCTGCAGCGTTTTAAAAAAGTCCTGATTTTTGGAAAGAATGCAGGACAAGCTAGGGAACAGCCAGAGAACAGGAAGGGAATATACAGTTTTCGGCTGCCATGTCACAATTAAGTGTTGAGACTTTGAAAGCCATTTTATATGTGAAATATAATTTAACAAATTCTTGTGAAAAATTTCATGACCTTTTAAACAACGACAGCAATCTACTAAAAAAATTCACTCAAATGAGAAATATGCCGAAGAATAAAATAATACTATACATAATTTTTTTAATGTGTCATATTTGTAAATTGTACTTATGTTGAAATTTTAAAAAATATATTACAATACTATTCTTGCATTCTATGAAAATTTTTGTTGCTCCATATAGACCAAATTTTTAATTAAGAACCACCCCCACCCCCCACCCCACCCCGTCCATGGTGTCCCGCTTTACCAATGTTAAAATCTGGTCACCTTAGCCTAAGCCTAGCTCACAGCAACCTCAAACTCCTGGGTGCATGTAATCCTCTTGCTTCTGCCTCCTTAGTAGCTGGGACTACAGGCACCTGCCACCATGCCCAGCTAATTTTTCTGCTTTTACAGATGGGGTCTCTCATTGCTCAGGCCGGTCTCTAACTCCTGAGCATGAAGGAGTCTCCCATCTCAGTGTCCTATAGTCTTAGGATGATTACAGGTGTGAGCTACCACCTGGGACGGCTACTGCTGATTTTTAACACTTACTAAGGCAAGACCCTTCTTAATCCTTTGTCTTTCCGTTCATTATAAGATTTTCCACTCTGCCTTGAAACTGTGCACTATCCCCACCCTGTGTAATCTGTGAGCACAGTCCCCTTTAACCTTTCAGTTAGTTGTCATCCCAGCCTCAGTTTGCATCCTCACCTCTGTCTATTGACCTACCAGAACTCTTCCCAGGGACTCTGCACAGTTAGGGAGTTCCCTTTCAGAATAGTTCTCGTCTCCCAGATTCCCCTGATGTGCAAGAGGGGTTTAGGCTTCCCCGGGTTTCTTGCTCCACCTCACCCAGGTTCTGCCTGAGTTTTCCCTCCCCGAGCCATCGTCTGGACACTCTCCAGCAAGCAAGATGGGTATGCCTTGCTGTCACTTCACTATTTTCTGTTCCTTAGGAATCCCTGCTTTTTTGTTGCCCAGTGACTGATGTTTTCAATGCCAGCGTTTCATGGAAAATGGCTTGCTGTATAACTCAAAATATCCTCCAGTGTCTTAGTGGTGAGGCAGCTTGCGGAAAATACGTAGGCATTGCAGGTTGAATAGCAATATGCCTTTTTCATGTCAGAAAAAATATTTGCAAAACTGTCACCTATGATAACTTGAACATCAGACCATGTCCCTGCTAAGCTTTCAGTTCTGAGGGAAGCGTTTGCCCAGAGCCGGAATGTCAATATGTATCAGTACTTTCGTCAGGCTTATAGCAAGTTACTATAAAAAATACAGATGACCTCAGGCAAAAGTGGATATTTTAGAAGCAAAAGAAAGAGTTTATAAATTCAGTCAATCAGATTTTGATATATTTACTAGCAAATAGATCTGACTATAATTAAAGTTTCCAGAAATCACTCTTTGAGAAACTTCTATTTCTGGTAAGACCTCAAGTTGGGCCCAGAAAGTTTGTAACTAATTAACACTTAATAGAACTCCTCAGATCCCAAACATACACTGTTTGAAAGTAGGCTACTAATGGTTCTCATTCCCTGAGAAGGGTATACTCTACTTGGTTCACAGTAGTGACTGAGATTCACCGATAATCAGAAGGCAAATTCCTTGCCAACGAGAGTAAAGATGATGCACTTTCATTGTTGGAGGCACTTTCTCCCTTGATAGGGAAGAATGCCTTCCCACACCCGTCCACCAGCATCCTGTAATTGTTATGGTTCGATGTCTATTGTGTTTTCTCATTTTCCCTTCTGCTATCATTGTCCACCTTGTTCTTCATCACCACTGTATGTTGGTAGAATGTTGTCTTCAATGCACTAGATCGCAGGGCCATGAGGAAGTGCTTCCAGGTCTGATGTTGAAGGGTAAGCATCACCCAAAGGTCTTGTACTTTGACCTGAATATGGTGTCTTTACTGGACTTTGGATTGACTTTTTGGGTGAGGAGAGGAGTATTCTCTAAAGGTGAGGAATGCAGAATGCAGGTGACGAATGCAGATGGGGCATTCGATGGCCAGAGGCAGATGGTGGCAAAGAAGGATGACTCACCCCAAAATTGACTCTCTGCTTTCTAAGGACACAGATACGCTACTTTACCCCAACCTCCCTCGTGTTTTGTTTGTCATAAAAAAAAGTATTAAACCCTGGGCAGTTTTTGTATTTAAACTCTAGGCCGTGTAATATGAGAGCAAATGATGCGTGCTAACTGGAGTTGTGGCTTTTCAAGCAGAAGCATAGTGCACCACCAAATCTGCCTTCTGAAAATGCGTGTAGAAAACAAAAATGGACTCAGATTGCAGGAGCCATGCAACAGTAGCAGGCTCAATTCCTGAATCACCACACCACGCAGATTCCTTTGCTTGGCAAATTTGTACTTGCAATTGTCCTTGAAAAACATAATGTATTGTCTCTCAGCTTTTATATTTTCTCTTGTATTTCTTATAATGATTTAGACTGTTGCAGTGAATGGACCCCAACATCTAACAGTTCCTGTCTTAAGACATTCCCTTAGGAAGCTGTTGCATATGTGTGCCGGGACCAGTACCAGAATAGTCAAAGTAGTGGAGTACATTACAATAAAAATCTAGCAACAACTGAGCGTTCTTAATAGGAAAACAAATAAATACTTACATATTTATTAAATATGATGTGGTATATCTAGTAAATAGAACAATCTGAACAAAATGCCTACCATGAGTAAATTTTATGTATGTAGCATTATGTGACAACAGTCAGGCCCAGAAGACAACTTATGACATGATGATATCATTTTCAAAAGTCCAAACAGAGTGAACTACATAAGTGGTGACACTTAAAAATAAAAACAAGGAAGTGATAAAAAAAAAAAAACCAAGTCAGAATGTAGGGAAAAAACATACCAATCTATTGGTATGTGACACCAAGGAAGTGATAAAAAAAAAAAAACCAAGTCAGAATGTAGGGAAAAAACATACCAGTCTATTGGTATGTGACACCTATTGGTGTCACACTACGTTATCTTGTTTGATAATTCATATACATGCTACATGTTTCATTTTGTATTAGGTAGCATACATAATATTTAATAAAGGATACATTAATTCAAAAAGTATCATAAATATAACAAACTAGAAGTCTTTGCTGGCTTCTGGAAATCTCCTTTGCTCCCTCACTATTTCAAATGTAAACTGCACAGTCATCCCCTCCAAGACAGCAGCGTTCACAGGGTGGGGAGTGTGGGGAGGAGCCCTGATGATCAGGCAGCCGTTTTTGGACAATGTGACTTAGAAGCAACTACACTGTGGCAAACAAGCATTGAGTCAGAAAGTCAATTCAAATCCCAGTCCTATCCCCGAGACAGACATTGTAACTCCCTCCTTTCCTGCTCTTAAAGGCTTTGAAACAATGGAAAAGATATTTCAAAGGAAATGAAAAATATAAAATTCTGAATGCACAATTTAAGGAGGAAAAGAATCTCTGGAGCAGACCATAACTTTTGAATGTCCCAGCAGGCTTCTTTATTTCATTGCAGAATGTCCTGACACAAGAGTCTAAACAGTCGGAGATGGGAATTATCAGGATCATGCCCCTTAAATAGGTATCACTTTTTTTAAAAATTAAATCATAGCTGTGCACATTAATATAGTCATGGGGTACAGTGTGCTGGTTCTATATACAATCTGAAATATTTTCATCCAACTGGTTAACATAGCCTTCATGGTATTTTCTTAGTTATTGTGTTAAGACATTTATATTCCCCATTTAGAAAGATTGACATGTACCCTTGTGAGATGCACCCTAGGCGGTATCACTTTTTACGTCATTCGTAAGTTGGTCCAAAGAAAAGAGTCAGGAGAACTATAAAATCATATCAGCATCCTCAAAATACATTATTTTGTTCAAAATCACGCATAGTGATTAAAAAATACAAGAATTTCATTATAATACACAAGGTAAATGTTAGCTACGACAACTTTCACCTAACTTAAAAAAAAAAAGTGTTATACACAATGGCGAAGCAGAAATGTTTCCCATTCTTTCTGTTATATTGAGTCTTTTAAAACAATGTAAGTGTCTATTTATGGAACAGATACACTTAAAAAATGTAAAAAGCCTTGTGTTGAATTGTGTTTGGAGAACCTCTCTCCAGAAGCTGTTCTGGGCCTCCTTCATCACTTGCCTGTGTGCATTAACTGTAATTGTCTTTTAATAGACTGAGACTCAATTATTAGGAAAAAACTGCAGCCCCAGGGAGTAAGGGTTGTCAGATACTCCTGAGATGTAATACATCAAATGCTCAGGTGCTCCGCTTTATCTCATAGGCTGTTTATTTTCAGGACATACATCTTAGAAAACATTTCCAACCTTTCTAGCCTTTTCTGATTTCAAATGAGCAAAGTAACATGCTCCAACAACTAGGGGAACCATGAATTCATTCATTCATTCATGAATTAATGGCAGCCCCTTCCCAATTCATTAATTCATCAGACATCAGCAACATATGAGATAAAGGCTGTGTAACTGGAAAAAAGATAACCTAAAGCCTTCTTTACCAAGGAACAAACATTTTGCTCTCAAAATTAATTAAAAGTTCTGAAGGAAAAACTTTGTTTTAATAGTCAGGACTTTTACCTTGGCTTCAAATTTTCTTTCTTTTTTTTTTTTTTTAAATACATAATCATTTACTACTTGTTTGTTACAGAATATACAAGACAAAATACAAATAGCAAACAATTTTTTTTCCTTATTATGTTTTTACCAAAGTCTAAAAAAAAAGATTACTAATATCTATAAAAGTAAAAAATAATTTCCAAAAAAAACCCCAAAAAAACAGATCACACCAAGTCTTATAGACAGTAGAAAGAGAAATACTTCAAGATCATTCTACTTAGTCTGGATACGCCTGATAGTAAAATTAGAAAAAAATATCTTATTATAAAGGGGAAATTACAGACATATTTCACTGATGAATAAGGATGCAATATGATAACATATTGACATGTTGAATTAAAAATTGAAGTTTAAGTAATATACGTTGATCAAAATTAAATCCAGTTTATGTGAGAATTAGTCATTTATTTATTTACTTTTTTGATTTATTTTTTTGCCCACACCCCCTTGCTCCTTCTCTGTCTGACCTCCCCTTCCCCCATGCCCCACCATGTGCCTTCAAATTTTCAAGAAAATTATGAAATTTTGCCAATGAAAAAATTTTACAATAATCACATGTATTTTTTATCTCACTCATAATCTCATGAGTACAGTACATTTGTAAAAATGCAGCCTGTGTCTGAAGCAGCTCTTAATGGAAAAAAAAAAAAAAAACCTAACAAAAATTTTGATGTAATAAACAATTACAAGGTCAAGATCTTCAAAGATTAATTGATTTTCAATTTCAGATTAATTCCCTTTCAGTTGAATTCCATCCACCATTGTCATTTTTGATCTCTCTAGACATTTTCCCTCATTCATGTCAGCTGCAGATGCCTTTCGTGACTGTTTTTTCCTCCATTATATATAAGTTTTGTTCACATTTTCACTTTAAATTTGTCCTTTTGTGATCTTGTTCTACTATTTGCTTTCATGACCAAAATTGTCTTTTCATATGCATTCATCAAATGTCAACCTTATTCTATAAAACACAGGTTACTGTTCAGCTTCCTGACATTATAATTTTCTGAGCAGAAATGAAATAAAAAGATCTTGTTTCTCATTTAAATTTAAGCACATCCTTCCCAATTCACAAAAAAAAATTCATCCCATAATTGATAGATTGAGAAGATAATATAGATATGGAAAAAACAGTAGTAATTAAATTCTAAAAACTAAAAAATCACTAAAAACTAGTGAATATCAAATAAGTTTCACTTTTAACGTCCTATTTACATGTGGTACAATTCAACTGTGTCGAAATCCAATTTGTTGAATTATAGCTTTTATGTAAACCAACCAATACAATCATCTTGTGCCATGGGAACCGCTTCCAATCACTTATCAAAAGCCATAAGTTTTGAATTTTATTTTTAAAAATATCATTTGTAACTATTTCAAAATGTTTTAATTGTAAATGATATAAGGAAGCCATATAGAAAAGTGAAAGAATAACAGAATGTATCCTATTATACAAAGTAGTTATTCAATGATTTCAGCTTTGTGATTCCCTAGAAGATAGAGATTCTGTGTAAAATTAGAATGTGGACGCGTATTTAGAAGATTACATATTCCATTACATTTTTTGCTTTCCCTCTGAACAGTTTTTACGCACAGGCAACTTGTTATTGATCAGATATTTAAATTATTTCCCTAGATAATATCTTTGTGGTGATTCTTATCACCGTGACCTGTTTGGAGTGCTCTCAATGCCATGAAATAGTGAATATTCTTCACCATAAGGTTAAACATTCAGTTAATCCAGGGCTAGTCTCATTTTCTTAGAACCATTATGCTAGAAAACATATTTAATTCTGCCAATGGTCTTCCAACCATATGAAAGTAATCAAACTTACAGATAGAAAGTGCACCAAGAGTGTTATAATCAGTTATAACCTCAGAAAAAACTATGGAAATGAAGTGTTAGAATCCATTTTTACATTATATCATAGTTTAACTGTAAATATTCTAGCCTCTCTATTTAACAGGAAACAAATGACATATTTGAAAGATGCTAAAATACTTTTTACTAAACGATTGGTACATACTTGAAAATTAGGCTCAACTTGCTTCAAAATGTTCTCCAAATTAATAATGGAGCTTGATTTTCCAAGCATACAATTGTCACTTAATAAACTGCACCCGGGCCCTCGTGGTGCTCTGGCCTTCCGAAAGAGTTAAAAGAGCTTCCAGAAGTAATTTATTTCCCCGTGATAGCTTATGTCTTCGGAAAAATATGGATCATAATGTAACACAATGACTGAGTTATAAGTTTTCAGAGCCAATAATAGTTAACTTCTCTACCTTTTCCCAGCAAGTCTATATTGAAAGCAAGGCTATATTTGAATAGGTAGCAATAAATTGGCAATTGTTTTGTATAAATAAGCTAATGTGTTTATCAACCTATTTTCCATTTCCAACATAATAAAACCAAATTTTATTATTCTTACATTTTACAGATCCTTAAATTTTAAGTGTCCATGAATATCTATCTTTTTGAGATTTTATATTTGATGCAGTGGTGAAAAGAATGGGTAAAATAACTTCATGCTGGCTACTCACTTTATTGTAAATAGTGCCGTAGTAAATTTTAGCGTATGTTGTAATTCCAAGGAATTGTTATTATCTGCTATTGCATTTTGATGGTGGTAATTAAGAATGATGCGAAACATTTTATCAAATGTTGTGTTAATTTTAAAGATTTAAGGTAGCGAATTATTCCCGAAGTTGATATAAATGTGTATTAGTTATCTTATAAGTTTTGATAGAATATAATATTTAGAAGTAAATAAAGACTTCACTCCTCATATAACTATTTGCAACTAGAGTTCAAATTCAAAATATATTTTACCTGATATAGTCTCAGAAGATGGCGAAATTATTAGACAGCTATATTTCTAATTTCTCATTAAAAACATTATGGATTTACCAGAAACCAAGAACTAATATATATGTGCATATATATGTACACAGATAAATAATATCCAAATTATATTTTTTATATATACATTTTTCAGAGTATCATTTACAAGAGTAATTAGATGATCTAAATATCTAGAAATAAATCTAACCAAATATGTGCGATTTTGTGTTATCTTTTTTTTTTTTTTCAGTTTTTGGCTGGGGCTGGGTTTGAACCCACCACCTCCGGCATATGGGGCCAGTGCCCTACTCCTTTGAGCCACAGGCACCACCCAGATTTTGTGATATCTTTATGAAGGGGGGAGAAAGAAATGTTTATTTTGATTCTGTGCTAGAGGAACATGGTTTTTCTGAAATGTTCTTACCCTTCCTTAATGATTGTTTTTTATTCTCAGCAAAAAATTAATACTTTCCCTTTCAGTAACTAATGTTGCGCAGGGGCGTGTCTAAACTACGGGGCCACAGAGATTTGGATCAGATTCAGGCCCCAGAATAGCATAGCTCTGTGACATTGAGCAAATTACCTCCTTTCCGTGACCATTAAGCTTCATCTCTACAACGGGATTACCCCCACCCCATGCTACTGTTCAGACAGCACTGAACTGGCACACAATGTGCCTACTGACCGTGTTTGGGACTTGGTGAATGATGAATTATAATTCGTATCAATCCTCTCCCTTTGTGCCTTCAGGTCACTAATGTGAGTTTGCTATTTTATTTGAGAATGTGCAATTCTGCTAGAGAAAACAGAAACAAACAGTATGGATATGACACATTCAGCAGGTGGTATATAAATAGCATGTGAATGGAGACAGGTTTCATGAGAGAGAGAGTAATTTAGTATCTTGCAAAATATGCTAAAGATCCAATAAACGGACTAATAGTGGAACAAGCAAAACATTTTATTCTAGATAAAAAGGACGGGAAGACTGGGTCATAAATCTGGCCCCCCTGCATCTCTGAATCAGCCACCTATTGGTAGCAAACAGCGTGTTTCTTTTCTGGCTGCCTAAACCTGGAGGATTAGCAGCCCCAGCTGTGATTCTGTGTAATTACCCCTCCAGCTCTCTCCAATAGAGCAAGGGCATGGTGGCCCCAAGCACGTTCCTTCTGCCGGGCCCTCATACTCCGTTCTGGTTCCCTTGGACCATGTCCCTCAGTGTGCTGGAGGCAGACGGATGGGAGAGCAATCCAAGCAATTGATCCCCCAATCCAAGCTCCTAGAGCCACAAATCCAGTCAGCACAGGGGGACTTGGTATGGTATGCGATTTCTAAAATTCAAGCTAAGAAACTTAAAACAATGGAATAATTATCTCATTGAAACTATATGCTACTAAGAGACCAACGCCTCAGCCATGAAGGCGGTTCAACATTACGCGTCTACATTTGAAAGCAGTGACTGGAAAATAGCACTTTTTCTTCTTTATATGTGGCATACAGAAGTTGAGACTCCTCTGAGCACCAGTTGTACAGGGAATAAAACCACGATTCACCAAGTCGTTAACCCTCACCACAAGTGTTCCTAGAAACTTTCAGATTAAAGCAAAAAGAGTTATGAACTCTAAATTCAGACAAGATTATCCCATGTTTTATTGTAAATAAAGTAGCTATTTTTCTCTTAAATATTGTTCTTTGCACTCAGAAAGAGAGAAGACCCAAAACTTTATCAGTTGGTGGGATTTTAGTTTTGATTTCTTTTCCTAGGTATATAAAGCCACCTTTGATCACCTTTTAACAAAGTAACTTTTTAAGAAGTATTTACAGAAGTGACAAGGAGAAACAGCGCTTGCAGGCAAGGTATCTTATCTTCTCAGATACCTCTGTGCGGCTCTTACTGACCCTCAAGCTGATTATGTCTGGGAAACACTCCCTGAGCACCTCAGCTGCCCTGCTGTTCCTTGCTTCTTGTACACCACTATTATTATCTCCACAGAAGATAAGAGTCCTTATTAGTAGGGAAGATATTCAGAAGATATAACGGGCACAACTGTTTTTGACTTGTTTTGTTTTGCAAATACCAAATATCTCAACAGTGTATCGAAGCCCCTGGGATCATAAAAAACAAAATAGTGATGGGTGAAACATGACATGATATCATGGAAGAAATATTTTTAAAATAATCGATGTCCTAGGCTCACTTGTTATTTGCAAGAGTAATTCTAAAGCACGCAAGATGTAGCAAAGACTTTTTGATGGATATAAAAATCTAATTCCTGGCAATATAGAGGAAGGCTATGAATGAACATGTTCTTTAGTTGCTATTCATGGATAATCTAAGTTTCTTGAGGTTGAAAGACATTTTTCTTTACCTAAGTGTAAATATGATTTGCCTCAACTGTGTAAAAAACTAAGCAAATGTCCGTGGTTAATTTCTTCAATGTCTGTCAAAATTAACATGAATCAGTCAAGATTTTAGCTCGTGTAAGCATCTTCACCTACATAGTATGGCCTACAAGGCTTAAAATATTCACACACACACACATATGCACATACAAAACATTTCAGTTGCAGATAGGTCCCTGGCCTTTAAGAGGTACATACCTGGGCGGCGCCTGTGGCTCAAAGGAGTAAGGTGCCAGCCCCATATGCTGGAGGTGGTGGGTTCAAACCCAGCCCCAGCCAAAAACTGCAAAAAAATAAAAAGAGGTACATCCCTTCACACCAACTGAGAATAGAAAGTGAGGAGACAGTCTATAAGTCATCCAGAGACAAACAAATTAGATGCTGACATCAGACAAAGGTGTTATGATAGGAAAAAGAGAGGCTGATCTCACCCACAAACAGACGCAGCATTTCTAGGCGCAGTATCAGCAAATTGAATCCAGTAATACAGACAAATGGAAAATACCAAGATTAAGTTCAGTGTAACCCAAGATTCACATATGGTATGTCCCAAGATTTCAATGTGAAAAGGCAGATTTAACATTTATAAATCAATCAACATAATGGACTCTATCAAAAGAATAAAGGAGAAAATTCATATGACCATCTCAAAGACACAGAGAAAGCATCTGATCAAATTTTATATACATTCTTTTTTTTTTTTTTTTTTGAGACAGAGCCTCACTCTGTCACCCTGGATTGAGTACTGTGGTGTCATAGCTCACAGCAACCTCAAACTCTTGGGCTCGAGTGAGCCTCTTGCCTCAGCCTACAGAATAGCTATAGGTACCTGCCACAATACCTGGCTAGTTTTTCTAATTTAGTGGACATGAGTCTTGCTCTTGCTTAAGCTGGTCTCCAACTCCTGAACTCAAGCAATCTACCTGCCTCAGCCTCCCAGAGTGCTAGGATACAAGCATAAGCCACTGCGCCTGGCCAAAACATTTCATATTAATATGATTAGAAAAGCATTACAAGTACAGCCATCTTTGCAATATTTAATCCCTTTATCTCAACACATGGGATACATCTCTGGCAAATTAAATCTCTCTTTTCATATTTTTCCAGAATATTTTTTACAGTTTTAACATTAATTATTTTAATTGCTTAATCCTCTCACAATTCTGAGTAGAATCATTAGCCTTCTAATTTCTAACTCATCACTTTTAGTAATATATTTGGCTTAATTTTGAAAAAAATGAAAAGGACAATAATGCAGGACTATTTTTTGCATCAGCGTAGAATGGTGTTGTGATCATTTAAAAGTACTCGTCTTAAAAATGGATTTATAGAAAGCTATTTGTCGGTAGTCACACACCGTTCACTAAGCAAAGTTAGCATATCATCATTTCTTGGCCTTGTAATTTTAGTAAAATAAATAAAACACAACTTTAGAATTATACTTGAATGTGCTAATTAGTTATTAATACACAATTACTTTCTAAATTGTTAAAAAATGCTCTAGTAATGTATATGTCCATTCACACGTGTTCGATATTTTTAAAGAAATTCTGGGCAGTCAAGAAAATGTTAGAATATCTATTTTTAGTAGTCTGGGACTCTTAGAAAAGGGGAAGATTTGTTTCTCTTAACTGATTTGGGTAAAAGAGAGATGTATGACCAGGGATGATCTGAGCGTGGCGAACCAGATAGTCAGAACGGCGACAAATTCCTCTGGTTTGTTAGACGGCCACCATTTCTTCAGCACAGCGTGTGTCATGATGAAACATGTCCGTGGCTCCCGGGGCCTTAGATTACAAACATCTTTTTCATCTGGCTTTCCACGAAATGTTGAACAGACCATTGCAAGACAAATTATTAGTTTTTTTGTTTCCTTTTTATCGTTAATGCGATTGTTACATTTACAGAGACAAAGACCTTTTATGTAACATAAAGCCCTTCTGGTGTTACTTTCAACTAATGTTTTATTTGTTTTGAAGACAGTTCATCCTAAATTGACCCAGAGAGCCCAGAGTGCAATCAAAAGTATAATTTTGTCCAATTGCCAGTTAATCAGGAGTTCAAAGCCCTTGAGCAGAGAATTGGCCAACCCCCCCCCAGCCCCACCCCGCAGTCAGAGGAAAAAGGTGACCTTCTTTATCATAGAAATGAAGACTTTTCCTACGGCAGGAAAAGAAAAAAGTCCTAAAAAATGAACAGGCATTATTATCACATTACCCACGTCGTTTAATTTTGTTTTCTGTTCTCTTGTAAAATTTGTCACAGAACAAAAAGATGACATTGCATGTATGTGTGCAGCTCCTGGAGACTTAGCTGTCGGTATGATTTAGGGCTGCTCCTGTAGCCAGGCCTATCTTTTCCCTTTGATGCTTTGAAAATGAAAGCAGATTCTATCGCCTCTCCCTAGTCCTACTCATTTGCACTTCAGTTTTCTCTTACTTCCGGGCCTTACATTTTCGCAGGGATGTGACATCCCAGGTCAAGGAGAAACAGTCTCTGGCAGAATGTGACTTTTCATTGGCATACAAAATAAGTGGATTTTAACAATTGTTCACAAGCGCCACCCAAGCTGCAGTCAATGGGAGATGTCCCCTTTGGCTACGGTACGAATGTGGCCGCAATCTTATTATAGTTCCAAATAGAATTCATATTCCGCCTTACGCAGTTAATCCTCTTGTCTGCCATCATGCCCTGTTTTCATATCATCAAGAATAGTAAGTAGACATCTGCCGCGTCATGTAGGCTACAGTGGCTTCACTGATCTCTTCGACACTTGAACAATACTGTTGAATATAATAATTTCTTAAGGGAAGATTCCTAAGCAGTGGGATAAAGGGAGAAGTGTTGATTGCGTGCTGCTTTGTTTTGTTTGCAGATAGAATACGACAGATAACGTTGCTGTCGGTATGTGCAGGTGATATGAAAAGGCCAGCAAAGGATGACCAGAAGTTGTTCCCAATTGCATAAAAATGAAGACTGACTTACTTTATTCTTTTTCTTCTCCAAGATTTATGCATAGTGAGCCACCAAGCCCTGTGGTTGTGCTGGCCTGTATTGTTCTTCCCAAGCTCCTTTGCATCCATTACATTTGGGTTCTTAATCAAAGCTGAGGATGTGTCTGGCCGTATAGCCTTCTACGGCTTCTAATGCCTTCTCTGTCTAAAACAATTTCATTTGACGAGCAGGACAGCAGCTGTTTATGTATCTTTTCCCCATCCATCCCTCTCGTATTAGCACACATTCTGTATTTCAAGGGAATAAAAAAGTGACTTACTGCTAATAGAAAGGCTGTATTCAGGAATTCACTTGCAGAGAATCTAACTGAAACTTAAAAAACATCAGAGGATTGTGTGGAGTTTACAAAACCCTTCCATGTCGCCCTGATTTTGCCATTATCATCCTAACATCAGCAACATCGCAGATACACCATGGAACTGTTACCTTCATTAGGGAGGCACTGAGCTAAAGGCTCTATGGGAATCATTTCATACAATATTCTTGCTCATGAAAAAATATAAAGGGTGAGAGGAGTTTCATGAGAAAATTCATGATTAAAGCACAGAAGTATCATTCCTGGAGTCATAAAAAGTGGTAAGCTCTTGAGACAAAACTATGAAACAGTAGTAAGTGACCATTCTGAATTGTTAGAAATTGAAATAAAATCACTAATGGAACCAAGTGTTTCACCTTACCACACCTCAGTTTTCTCGTCTATAAAATGCATATAGTAGTAGTATTTTCTTCATTGGTTTAAGATTCAAATGAATTAAAATGTTTAATATGCTTATGACAGAATCAGATTACTGACCTGCCCAGGTACATTTGACCTGCCCAGGAAGAGTCGAGTGTATGTCCCCCCCAGAAAGTGGTGAAAGGACCATTCCCAGTCTCGTCTCCCTACCCCTTTAAATCCCCACTTCCTATCTCCCTCCCCCTTTAAATCCCCACTTCCTGTCTCCCTCCCCCTTTAAATCCCCACTTCCTGTCTCCCTCCCCCTTTAAATCCCCACTTCCAGTCTCCCTCCCCCTTTAAATCCCCATTCCCTGTCTCCCTGCCTCTTTAAATCCCCATAATCCAGAATTGCTTTTCTGATGTGTCATCCCCTGCCACCCCCACCTGCATCCAGGTGGAAATAAAGACCATGTTACTCATACAGAATAGGGATTCTGTTTTCCTTTCCTTTCACACCTTGGAATAATCTTTCATCCTTGGGTCCAGAAACTTTCAGCTTGGGCAGCACCTGTGGCTCAAAGGAGTAGGATGCTAGCCCCATATACTGGAGGTGGCAGGTTCAAAACTGGCCCCGGCCAAAAACTGCAAAAAAAAAAAAGAAAGAAAAAAAGAAATGTTCAGCTTTCAGCTTATATTAATAATATTTCCTAGCACATAGTAAACATTTAATGAATGACAGTTCTTATGAAGTTCAGAGCTATAATGCTATGAATACACAATGTATTCATACACAGATGTCTAAAGGAGAACACTTCTCATAATTCACTCTAAGTAATAGATCTTAAGTGTTATTAATTAATTCTGTAGATCTTTTTAGTCCCTATGAGAAAGCTTAACTCAATAATTTTCTTGAATATATATCTGTTCTGTATTTCTCCTTAAGGTCAGGCTTATTTTTACTATAATTAACTGTAAGTTCAGTTTTACTTTGTCGGCCCCCAGTAGAGTGCTGTAATGTCATAGCTCACAGCAACCTCAAAGTCTTGGGTTCAAGCAATTCTCTTGCCTCAGCCTCCAAATGAACTGGGATTACAGGTGCCTGCCACAGCACCTGGCTGTTTTTAGACACAAGGTTTGGCTTTTGCTCAGGCGGGCCTTGAACTCATAAGCTCAGGCAATCCACCTGCCTCTGCCTCCAGAGTACTAGGATTACAGGTGTGAGCCACCACGCCCAGCCTTGTATATAATTTTTTTAAGCACAAAACAAAGTTTACTGAGGAAGGGAAAGATAGGTTTACAGAACATGAGCAAGATACCGATTTACAGAGCAAGGTATGTTTGCCGTAGACAATGAATGGGCCCCATTTGTCACAATAAAAGAAGAAGGCTGAATTGTGTATAATCTTGGTAATGCCCATTAAATAAGTGCTGCCCTGTTCACATAAGCAGCATCTGCCATCTTACAGAAGAGGATAGAAGACTATTGAAAACTTTGCTTGGTCACCAAAGTCGTCATCATCAAGGCAGAAATTATTTAGCGTCTAAAGTATCATTTGGGAAAAACACACAGCAAAAACAATCTGTGTTTACAGTGTTCTGATTTATTTTGTTGGGAGCAGAGAGTGAACTGGCTGTGAGTGAATGTGCCTGGTGATGTAGCTTTGCAGCGTATCAGAATGTACCATTTGGTTATAAATCCCGGTTCTGCTGATGGCATCAAACGCTTCAATGAGTATTATTGAATCACATGTGGATGTATGTGGGGAGAAGGAACAAAAAAAAAGCGTAAAAATAGAGAACGTTTTTTAATGAGTGTGATGAATGCTCTAAGTGGGCAAAGAAATTATTCCAACAATTTTACTGTGATTTATGCCTTTTCTTTATAGTAGTAAAAATGGACTGCTAGGGAGTAATTCCTACAGAGAGTCATTTCTATTAAGAACAATATGGAAATATTGCTCAAACTATTCGCACTAATCTTCCTTGCTAAAGACCACAGATTTTTAAAAGAACATTTACATATTCATCTTCTTACTTTCAATTGTTAGAGATTAAAAAAAAAATACTGTCATCCTGAAATTGATAAATAATTTTTCTATGTTTTTTGTCTGTTTCACCCAACAGTTTCACATTCAAAATGAAATTAGTTTAAGTGCTAGGAAGAGAAATTTCAGTGGTTTTGAAAATTGTCGACCGCTTCCCCTTAAAATATTTTGCCTCTTTTTTTCCCTGAAACTCCACTAAGGTGGATATTAGATATTTTATTCCCAAAGACTCTTGACACAATTTCTATTTCCTCTCCCCAACCTTGTACTGCGTTCTGCTTGATTTCTGCAGATAAATCTTCAGGCTCAGTAATTCTCTCTTTAGGCATATTTTATTTTTATTTAATCTACTGTTAGCTGACACTTCTTTAAAAATTTCAATAATTATACAGGGAGGACCTAGAGTTTGTGTGCAATTTAAGATCGTAAACTATGTCCCTATTTTTACCACCCTGTGCTTCTCATTTCTGGAAGTTCTAATTTTTTTTCATAACTCTCTGGTCTGTTCTTTGTTCATAGTTGTCAGTGGCTACCTCACATTTCTTTAATCGTTTCCTATATAATTATTACAATCATTGTATATAGCAATTCTGCAGCCTCTGACAATTTCATGCTCAAAGTTCCTTTGGGGGTCTAATCAGTTGTTTATAAATTGCATTGATGTTTATTCTTGTCACTTGCCTCTGGTGTTTCTAGTGATCCTCATAGTTGCTGTTTTCTGTCTGTGTGGTAGTGAGTTCTTGTTACACTTTCTTTCATTCTTTTTTTTTTTTATTTTGTCTGGGGCTGGGTTTGAACCCACCACCTCTGGCCTATGGGGTCGGCGCCCTACTCCTTTGAGCCACAGGCGCCGCCCAAGTTTCTACACTTTCCATGTTCATTTCCAGGAAAGTTTTATGTCTACTTTTGCTAGAAGCTGCAGTGCTTAAAGTCAGCATGTTTGAAGGAGAATAATGGAAGAACTAGCTCCTTTTTTAAATGCCTTAGCGTTGAGTGAACTCTGAGGCTTAGCTCCCCGGACTTGCTGCTGGTCCTAGGCTTGGCAATCTGGATGGTGGCGTTATCAGCAGCCTCGGCCATCAGACAAACTTCGTTCTCTTTGTTCTCCGGCTTCCTTTTTTCTGGCCACTACCAAATCTCATTTGGGCTTATAGTTCATTTTATTCATTTTATTTATCTTCTGGAGGAGGTGGATGGAGATCATTGGAGATTTTTCTAATAACTGTTAGTCTCTAAAAAGAAAGGGTATTCTGTTTTCCGTTTGTTAAGCAGCGGCATTCTTTTTAAATACCAGACCCATTGGTTTAGACCAATAAGATTCAGACCCCTGTGGACCACTGAACCCTGGGTGAATGACTGTGTTACAACGCAGGCCCCTCTGCTGGGCTCATCACGTATCCTGCCTTTCCTTGCCCAGTTCCTCTCTCCCTTCACCCCACCCACCCAGGCTTTGTGTGGCTGAGACTCTGTAAGTCATTAAAATACATTACGGGGAGATCAGACTGGTCCAGACTGTGATCCTGACAAAGCAGCGTTTCTGTATCGGCCCCATTCCCCTGGCCCACCTTTCCTTGGAATTAAATCTCATAAGGAATCTAAGCTAGATGTGCTGGCACCTGACACATTAGCACAATGATGCTTGATCACTGCACAAACCACCTTATCTACCCAGGGAACCACAGGCTGTCTGCTTCTTTTTAGAGTAGAGAAATACTTGTATGTTTTTGTTCTTTTTTCCAGATTATCCTTTGCCTTCATCAGGATAGAAGAGTGAGCAGATATGGGCATGAATGATTGTAGATACACTTACGTAGGAAAATTGAACTCATATTTAATGAGAATATCATATTGGTGGCGGCACCTATGGCTCAAAGGAGTAGGGCACCAGCCCCATATGCCAGAGGTGGCGGGTTCACACCCAGCCCCAGCCAAAAACTGCAAAAAAACCCCAAAATCATATTGATTTTATCTTCATGATACACACACTGATTCTATTTTTTTCTATTTTCCCATATATTTGTACCCCCACAGCAGGAAAACAAACAAACAACCAGCAAAATAAAAAGGCAGCCTCGCTGAAGATTACCTGTGAGAGAAGCAATTATTTATAAGCCTTTGTAGAGATGTTCACAATCCTCCTTCCTCTTTTTAATTTTCCAAAGTTCTGAGGACATTGGTTTTGCAATAGACATCACATCTTGGTAAAATAAACAGCTTAATAAAAAGATCCAGGATATATATCTCCAAGGAATAAAAGTAAATGGAACCTAAGTCAAATCTGTCTGAGGGTAAAATAAATAATAAAGTGCCTCTTATAATAGAATATGAAGGAAATGGAAAGTATGTATTTTTTATAGTCATTCGTAACATAGTATTGAGATGTGAAATAGTAGAGAATTATTGCTGAATGATTTATGCTTTTTAAAAACAATATCCATGACACAGACGAAGTACACACGACTTGTCTTTAAAAGTCTTCCAGTGTTAAAACTATCCAGAGGCGTCTTTTCAGAAATATATTCATATTCCCCATTGGACATTTTTCATATTGTCTTTCAACTCAGCACCAATTTCTTGTACTGAAAAGTACAAATGAGCAAATTACGTAGCTTAATTTCTTTCCATAGGAAATTTGGTATCTCTGACCCAATTCTTTCAATCCCTTGTGATATGGCAGAATCATGGTAACTACCATTGGAAATAAATATGGTGCCATAGAAAGTCAGAAAAGCCCAAGTTTACTTTGTGCTTGTCATCTCTGAAAGGTTTCTGGCCTACAGATGTAGGTGTACGTTTCATCCTGTGGATGGGGACAGGGTACTGAAGGGGACAGAGGAAACCTGTCTTCTTGTGCAGCTTACATGCTAGTGGTGGGAGACTGAGAATAAACGAGAGGAATCAGTAACATGTATAATATTTAACATTATCTGGTGATAAGTGTTAATGGAAAAACTGAGCAGGGGCTCAGAGAGGGGTGGTACAAAATACCAGTTGAGATTGGGGAAGTGCCTCTCTGAGAAGGTGGTTTTGAGTAAAGACCTAAAGAAAACGAGAGAAAGCTATCGTGTAGACATTAGAGAAGAACATCTCAGAAGAAAATTGTCACACAAAGCCCCTGAAGAGGGGGCGTTTCTGGGGTGTCCCACCGAGAGCTGCTGCAGCTTAAGAAATTGGATCAGACAGATGATGAGGTATAGAACTTTCCCGTGTACACTGAGACAGGAAGACTCTGGAGGATTTTGAGAGATATGACTTCCTAAGACTTAACTTTTAACATAATCATTGCTATTGAGGTATGATGAATACTCTTGGGGGGCAGGGACTGAAGTAGGGAGGGAGCCTATTTTAATTAAATTTGAAGAGAGAGAGTGTGGAGCTCAGATCAGAGCAAGGCCTGCTGGGTTACTGAAAAGTGCTATGAGTCTGGATCTAGTTTTAAGGCAGAGCAGACAGGATCTGCCAATGGAGTGGAGGAAGCTTTTGAGGGGAAGAAAGAGTAGAAGACGGCTGCAGAAGTTTTTAGCATCAAAAATGGAAAGAATTGAGTGGCCAATTCTTTCAAGGTGGGGCAGTTGAGAGGGAGCACTTTCTGGAAGGGAATGAGAATATCAGGAGCTCAAATTTTGCTTGTTAGGCAGTAGAGTGGACACAGTGATATTGTTGGATAAATAGGATTCAAGTTCAAGTTCAATTTCAAGTTCAACATACGGGCTGAAGATTTAAAGGCAGGAACTATCTGTCAGGTTGTAGATGATATTTCAAGAGGTGAGATTAGATGAAATCACCTATGGAGTAAATGTAGCTGGAAAAGGAAAGAGGTCAATAATTGAGACCAGGGTTACACAGGAATTAAAGGTTAAATGTGAAAATAAAATAGCAAAGGAATCTGAATAATGAGAAAGGTAGGAAGGAAGCCAAGTGATATGGTGTCTTGTGAAGGGAGTGCATCAGAAAAGGTAGAAAGGATAGATATGTCAAGTTTTACCATATTAAATAAGATAGGACAGGCGGTGCCTGTAGCTCAGTGGGTAGGGCGCTGGCCACATAAGCTGAGGTTGGAGGGTTCGAACTAGCCAGGGGCCAGCTAAACACCAATGACACTGCAGCAAAAACAATAGCCGGGTATTGTGGCAGGTACCTGTAGTCCCAGCTACTAGGGAGGCTGAGGCAAGAGAATTGCTTAAGCCCAAGACTTTAAGGTTGCTGTGAGCTGTGATGCCACAGCACTCTATTGAGGATGACATAGTGAGACTCTGTCTCAAAAAACAAATAAATAAATGGATAAATAAATAAACATGCTAAACAATTCTCAAACAAATGAAAAGACATACAATTTATTTTTTTCCAAATAGTATATCAACAAATAAAGAGTCAAGAATAGCTACAACATTCTTAATCATGGCTGGAACCCAAAGTAATTGTACTGAGTGCAAGAAGCTTGACCAAAAAAAAAAAAAAAATCATACGCTATATATATGATTCTATTTATGAAAAATTCTAGAAAATGTAAAGCAAATTTAGCGATAGAAACAAAATCAGTTGGTTGCCTGGTAACTGGGGAAAAGTGTGAAAAAGTGCAGGAAGGATGAATTTCAGAGAGACATGAGGACATTCTGAAGGGAGATGGATAAGTTACTTGCGTTGGTTTCATGGATATGTACAGATCAAATATATCTCATTTCACATTTTATATTTGTAGCCTAGTGTATGTCAATAATGCCTCATTAGTATTGTTAAGATAACTAATCATAAATGAAAAAAAAAAAGTAGATACCATTATTTGGTTTTGATAGTGATCATTTTATATACAAATTGAGCAGCCGTGGAGGGATTCAAACAATGTGAAGGAAGGTGCAGTAAAGTCCATCCCCATAACATCCTCAGAAGCTTTGGATGTGGTTAACAGACCTTCTATTCATCAACAAGACCACTGGGAACTGAAAGCAGACACAGGATACCTGCTGAACTGACGTGGACTAGCCACAGCAGGCAGAAGGAATACATTGGCCTGTTAGCTACAGACCTCTTCGTGAATATCTACGGGTCTCAACTAAAACTGATTCTCATTCTTAATTTGGATGTGTTTGCTTAGTAACTGAAACAAAGCTGCAACTAAGAGACATATCTCAGAAAATGTTACTCTATTAGGACACCTTGCTAACATATAATCTGATCCTGGCAACAATTTCACTGCGGGCACAGTATTACAACTAAGAAGCCCATCTAGAATGGGCTTGTCATATCTATCCATGAGGAAGTGGACTGATTCAGAATTACAGTCGACAGCTGAAACACCTACTTCATAAAACACTGGAGTAAGAAAAGGCTGAAGACATCGTTTGCACGATTGAATGGATGTGTTTAAAACTGTGCATGGAATTAAAGATCATGATGAACTAGATTGTTGAAATATCATGGGGAAGATCAGGAAGAGGGAATGGGAGAAGACTTAGGAATTGACATGAACTTCTTTCCTACTTCTATTATTATTATTATTTTAGTTCTTCCTGATCTTATAGAAAAGAGATCTGAACTGGATTTATAACTTCCAGTTAAAGGATTAGTTGCTAAATTTTAGCCATGGCACTACCTCAAAATTTTACTATCCCCATTCCTAACAAAGTGCTGGGATCGGGTTGTTAGTTTCCCTCACCTGTCCAAGCTGGTATGAATGATTTCTACCTCTTTCGTATACAGGACATTAAAAAGTCTGAATAAGCTGGTACTTACCCTACGCTACTCCGTACGGCAGGGAATGAAAGTCGGGAAAGTGACTGGCCAGATTTGGACAGCTGTCAGTTTGCTGTGTCAGTCCTTTGATAGAACCTGGTAACCCTCCCCTCTATAGAGGCTTTGGGTGAAAGTTAATAACAAATGGAAAGAAAGAGAAGTGGTTGCTCTTGGACAGGAAACTGATAAATGATAAATCATAAGGGAAATTCCCACCTTACCTTGGTGCCTCCTAATGTTAAACCAGAATTTCTATAGGATTTAATACAGAAAAGAATACAGGAAAAGCACCAGAGCCTGGCAGACGGAAAGACCCAAATTGGAAAATCTCTTTCTCAATCCTTGGTTTAGGGGCATATATAGTCACCTGTGTCCTTTGTAGTTAAATTTGGCCAGGAATTGGTAAGAAATGAATGGACATAGTCTGTCCACTGGGGTAAGATGAGTGAGTGCATGAATGAATGGATACAGTTCCTTCTGCTGGGGTAAGATGAGTAAGTGCATGAATGAGTGGATACAGTTTCATCCACTGGGGTAAGATGAGTGAGCACGTGAATGAATGGATACAATTCCTTCTGCTGGGGTAAGATGAGTGAGTGCATGAATGAATGGATACAGTTCCGTCCATTGGGGTAAGATGAGTGAGTGTATGAATGAATGGATACAGTTCCTTCTGCTGGAGTAAGATGCATGAGTGCATGAGCATATGAATGAATGGATACAGTTCATTCTGCCTGGGTAAAATGCATGAGCTCATGAATGAATGGACACAGTTCCTTCTGCTGGGGTAAGATGCATGAGCCCATGAATGAATGGACACAGTTCCTTCTGCTGGGGTAAGATGCCCTGAGCTGATGAATGAATGGATACAGTTCTTTCCTCTGGAGTCAGATGGAGGAGCCCTTCCCTTGATGATATTCCCCAGGCCTAGGAAACTTACATGAAATTGTCCAGGTCTAGGAAATGGGGGTCCCTGATCATCCCTGAATGTGGGTTCATTTATTAAGATGCTTGATTTAGAATGCTTGGCCTTGAATGAATGAGTTAGAGATAAATTTGAACTGGTTTTAGGAGATCTTAAAATACTATAGCAATTAACTGGTTTAAAAATCAATAACCCAGTGAAATTTCAGGCGCTCTTGTCTTATGTATCATCCTTTCAGTAAATGGACCGGGTAGCCAGGAGTAGCCCAAGTTTGGGTTAGAATTACACTTCTTCCATTTTTCATTTATAGCAATTGTTCTGTTTGGATAAGACCTGGTCTTATTCTACTAACTTGGACTTTTAGGAAAGCCACAGATTTGCCAAGAGATCACAGCCAAGGCATGTCGGTGAGGAGCTATAAGCATATCCTGGTCCTCATTCACATTTGGGCCAGTGGGAAAAAATATGAGAGTTTGAGCCTGTGGCTCAAAGGAGTAAGGTGCCAGCCCCATATGCCAGAGGTGGCAGGTTCAAACCCAGCCCCAGCCAAAAACTGCAAAAACTGCAAAAAAAAAAAAAAAAAAAAAAAATAGGAGAGTTTCATGCCCTCTCTCCAAGTAGGAGAATCATGTCATCTCCTAGTCTTTATACCCATGATACTCTCATTTGTCTTTTAGTTTTATTTGTTAATTTATTTTTGTCTTGATGATTAGTATTAATGAAAACGAAGTTACTGAATTAGTTTCCTTATGTGAAAATTAAGAATAATAACTCACTCTCTTTTCCTGAGTCTTTAAGTTGAGCCCCAAATTAATGTGGAATTTCTAGCAAGCAAGCTTTTCTGGACATGCACACTTAAGTCATGCCAGGATGCGTGGCCTCTGTCTTACACTGGAGGGCTGTGGGGGGGGGGGCACTAGCTGCAGCACTGATTTCCCTGCCCCTGACATCTAACCACATCACAGCTGCTTCCCTCAGTAAACAGAGGATTCAGGATTCTGCGACACAGCTCGACTTTCACTTGCAAAAATTCTGTTGTAGAGCTGTGATTCTTTTCTCCTACGATCCCAAGTGTTGTGGTTCTTAATACTTTGTCATGAAATATTCCTAAAGTCTGAGACTCCCCTGGGTTCCCCTGTAAACTCACGTCTTCTGTCAGCTCTGTGTCAAGAACACTTCCTTTCCTTGCCAGCGGACCCAGATCTGAGACTCTTGGTTTTCCTTTGCAACTCATTCATTCTGGTTGTCCCAAGCTAAGGGGTCACCTGTGTATCTGGGTGTGCAAGGCAATCATAATCCTTCTCACTATTCCAAGGACAGCGTTCTGGAAAACTTCCTCTCCAATCCTGAGCCTGGGATGAAATTAACTCAGTTTTCCTATGATAGGAATCCATGTGAATCTATGCTGTGTTTTTCTCCCGATCTCACCTCCAAACCTCAAGATTGGACATTCATAAAGACTTAGTATATCCCAAGAACTCTGCTAAGAATTCTATAGGAAAGGGGTTAATGGACTCTTTCAAAAATCCTATGTAACTTTCCTCATCTTTATTTTAAAAATGAGGAAACTAATATTAATAGGGTATCTCTATTTTATTTCAAAATAGAATTTTAAAATTGTTAAACCCAGAGTTTAACCTTAGGATCATCAGGAGGTTAGAAGCAGACTTTATAATACAATATGCTTCAAAGTACTACATAAGATATGAAGAATTTAAAAAATATATAACATTGTCATTATAAAAGAATCACGGCTTATACGATAAACTTAACAATGACTTTGTCTTTCTTCAGCTTCAGTTCTAGCAAATAAATCTGGATTACAGTGAACAAACCTGGAGGGGAGTTAATAAAAGTTTGCTTTATTAGGGTGTAGGCAAAGGATGGACAGACTTCTTTGCCTCAATGCTAAAAATGTAGACAAAACGGGATGTAAGTGGTCTGAACTTAATGCCTACCCTTGACCTTGAAATTCAACCAGAATTAATACTGAGAACTCCCAGATATTAGGTCAATGTCCGTCAATTAGGAAAACTGTAAGATTCAGCCTGTGTGTGTTGTTAGCCAGAGATGGTTCACGAGGCCAAGCAGAAAATGCTATTCGGTGAGGTGAAAAGATGATTATTCTCCCCTCGGTACCAAGGTGTTCCACGGGGATGAATTCAGTGATTAGGAATCACAGACTCCCTTACCATGACCTCGTTCCCATCCTTCAATTTTGTTTGACCACTTCATAGGCTGGCAGGCATCAAAACATGAAGTGCCGTGCACTCAGAGAGGAATGGCCTTTCTTCCATGCCCTGAGGTCAGAGAAAGTTTCAACCAGAAGTACTAAGATCCGACTTGCTAGAAAACTAGTTACGTTTTCAGTTACCATTGAAAGATGGCCCTTATTCTATCACATGTTGCCGTATTTTCTGTTGAATGCACTGAGAGTTATTTTACCATTTCTTCTATGTTAATATAACCTAAAATAATCCCTGACCCCGACTTCCTGTCTGTTGGAATGCAGCATTCTATAGACAGGAATTGTGGACCCATCACCTGGCCTCATTTAAAGTAGGAAACATACCGATTTACTTGATTCACTCATTTATTCTTAACATACACTGTGTTTTCTTAAAGCTGAAAACTGAATATCCAATTTTGAATCAATTGAAAAAATAACACAGAGGAAAGTTATGCTGCAAATTTCCATTTCAATAACGGTATTAAAGGATAAATCTAGATTCTTCTATCTTCTTGGATTGGTTTATTCCTCCAGACGAGTTCTCTCAATAACTGAATATTTGTTCTTGATGATAATGGGAAGGGAATGTCTAAAGTATGTAATCCCACGCAAGATTGCCGTTTTCTCTGAACATAAAATAAGATTACACTATTATTCACTTTCATTCGACTCTTTGTATTTAGACCGTCACACGAATGGTTTTCATGCAGAATCAATCAAACAGGCAACAGGCACTATAGTCTAGTAACTATGTTCAGATAAACTTTTGTCTTAAGGTTTGTCTAGATTTTTCTTTAAAGAAACTTTTACAAAAATGGTAAAAGGAGAGGGCAATGTGTAATGAAAGTTGAAGGCAAGATTGTGCAATTCTGGGATAATGAGATTTTCAAAGAGGGCTTTATTAGGGAGTTGAAGACTTGGCATTGAAGATCAGTTATCAGACATAATAGCTGAATACAGAACAAAGAACAAGTAACACCAACTGCCTGCCTTCCCCCATCACACCCTAGTTTCCTCCGTTCTTTGCTGACTCACTTGCTGGTTGCAGAATAATCTGTGCTTTGGGTTAGAGTATTAGGCCATTCACGCTTCTCCCCGCGCTTCTGTCTGAAAATCCTTCAGACAAAAACCCAGTAAGACAGGGGCTCTTCATGGAATTGTTTCCCCTCTCTGAGGAAGTCTTGTGCTACCTCGTATCAAATGTCTGAAAATCATTTTCATGCATTTTAGCTAGTTGTATAGTTGTTTCAAGGAGGAGGGTAAATTTAATCTCTGTTACTCCCTCATGGCTGGCAGCAAAAGTTCTATTTCTTTTTCTTCTTTGTTTTAAGTCTTACTAAAAACAGAGAATAGTAATTTACTTTTGTATTTTATATTCAGATTGAAACTGGTGGTCTCAACTGCTTCTTGCATCACGGGCTGCATGGAGAGTTATCTTGCATGAAAAGTCTCAGTTTCCTTTTTTTTTTTAATTAAATTATAGCTGTGTACATTAATGCAATCACAGGGTACAATGTGGTGTTTTCATACACATTTTGAAATAAAGTCTCAGTTTCTTAATGCAGAGGGGTTTGGCCATGGCATGATTTCCCTTTCAGCACCAAACAAACATAGTATTTCTAGGTAAGAGATTGGGAGTTTCTACTATCTAGTTTTAACTACACCAAATGGTCAAGTGTCTAAAAAATTCACCAAGATAAGCCACATGTTGAAGAAATTAAGAAAATAACAAGACAAATGTTTAGCTGTCAAGTCATAAAGAGTAGGAACTCTTCATCCAACACACGATGGGATAAAAACCTGGATGACCTAATTGAATATGAGAAATTTCAAAATAAATAAATTATTGACTATCCAGAAATGTGAATTTGCATTTATCATTATGAAAAAATGAGTTGCATTGTAAAGAATTCTTTAAGCTACTAGCTAATAATAGCTTAAGACATCATAATGAGTAAGACATTTAACAAATACAGCAAAAAAATCCATAAAGCAGGAAAAGATCCATCCAGGGAGTGTCGACTGAATCATGACACAGCTTACATCTCAATGTTGTTGGGAAGGGAACGTCCTTTTTGATAAGTGGGGCTAGGTTAATTAGATATCTACATAGAAGAAAACTTAATCAACCCTTTATTGCACAATACAAAAAAGTCATTCTAGCAGTTTTATAGATCTAATAGTGAAGTAAAAAACAAAGCTTTTGGAGGAAAACATAAAAGAATATCCTCAAGATCTTGATAATATACAGGCAGATTTCTTCAAAAAGGGATAAACTTACAAAGTTAAGAGAGAATTCAGCTGCTATCTTGAAAGAAGACATTGCCATAGATATTTGATAAAGAACTCATACAGAATATAGAAAAGCCTCCTTTGCCAAAGCGTCAACCCAGTAGAAAAATGCATAAAAGTATCTAATAGAATTTCACAAATTAGCGTCTCCAAAATCCAATGAACATGTAAAACTGGGTTCAAATTCATTAGTCAGTAAAGAAAATTAAAATCACATACATAACAATGACTAAAATATAAAAGACAAAAAATATCAAATTAATAAGAATAAGGAATCTCTAAGAAACTTAATTACCAGCTAATGTGAGTGTAAATTGGCACAAACATTTTGGAGAACTAATTATTATCTACTACTAAACCTGAAAATATACATACCCTATTATCCATAAATTCATTTTCATGTTCATCTAAAAACTGTGAACATTAGCATGCATTTTTATATAGCAAAAACACACCAAAGCACATATAAAAATGTTAATGACATATCTTTTAAATTAACCCTCTATGAAAAAGAGTCGACTTATGGGCAGCACCTGTGGCTCAAAGGAGTAGGCGCTGGCCCCATATGCTGGAGGTGATGGGTTCAAATCCAACCCCAGCCAAAAACTGCAAAAAAAAAAAAGAAGAGTTAACTTATAATAAAATGCCCTAATTCATTTATGTTTATACAAAGACATACTATATAGCAGTTGGAATAAACGGACTGTAACAAAATACCTCAATAATGAATAAACATAATGTTTTGAGAAAGAAATCTACACACAAAATATACTGTATTCATTCTTGTATAAGATATTCAAAAACAAACAAAACCTATGGTGTTAAAGATTGCAATTATGGAATCTTTTTCCCCTAATAGTTGCTAAATTCATTATACAAAAAAAAAAAAAAGAAAGACTTAGATGAAAAGTATATAAATATATTCAGACTTTCTTATCATTAAATGCTGTAGATAATTTAATATTCAAATGAGTCATAAAAATCTGTTTTGAGGCAGATACTTAGGATAACTTTAATTATGTCACGAATATATAATCTATCAAGCTCAGTAAGAGAACCAATGCAAATATACATAGTAAAAAAAAGAATCAAACTTTGAACCTTGAATTCTCACATTATGTTGAAAGCATTTTGTCCTTTTAGTTTTTTACTGTTCTGTTCAATCCCAGAGTTGAATTAGCATTTATAAACATTCTCTCTATTAATAAACAAAAGATATCTTTGCTATTTCAGAAACAGGTAAAGGAGTAGAATTGTCTCTTATCTAGCTTATTCTATTGTTCTAAATAAACTAGTGAAAAGTCCACACTCAAGGTCACACTGAAACTCCTGGAAGCCTCAGGATAAATCTGTACTCACATAAAAAATGAATGGAGCTCATATTTACATCATCTACTTAGATACTTCAAATGTATGTGGACTTTTGTTCTGTTTTGTACTGAGTTATGAAAATAACTTGTATAAGGACAGAATTTCAAGTACTTATTGAGACTCCAGCTTTTGTTGTTCAATTATGGCGTAATTCTATAATGTATACTACTGTATTCTTGGGGAAAAAAAGCATAGGTTAGAAATCAAAGGCTAGTGATGTTACTGAATATGTGTCCAAAATAACAGAAAGCATTTTTCCATGTGTCTAAGGCCATGAGCTTGTCATCTTCAGAGAAGCTTCTGTTCATGTCCTTTGCCCACATTGAAATGGGATTACTTGTCATCATCTTTAATCATCAGAGAAATGCAAATCAAAACCACTTTGAGATGTCATCTAACTCCCATAAGAGTGGCTCACATAACAAAATCCCCAAACTACAGATGTTGGCATGGATGTTGAGAACAGGGAACACTTCTGCACTGCTGACAGGAGTGCAAACTAATACGTCCCTTTTGGAAAGAAGTATAGGGAGTATTCAGGGATCTAAAAGTAGACCTGTCATTTGATCCTATAATTCCTCTACTAGGTGTATATCCAAAAGACCAAAAATCACTTTATAACAAAGATGTTTGCACCAGATTGTTCGTTGTAGCTCAATTCATAATAGTCAAGTCATGGAAGAAGCCCAAGTGCCCATTGACCCATGGATTAATAAATTATGGTATATGTACACCATGGAATATCATGCAGCCTTAAAAAAGATGGAGACTTTACCTCTTTTACATTTATATGGACGGAGCTGGATCACATCCTACTTAGTAAAGTATCTCAATAATGGAAGAAAAAATATCCAATGTACTCAGTACTATTATGAAACCAATTTACAATCAGTCACACTTTCATATGAAGAATAGATCACAACTATGGCCCAAGATGAAGGAGGGAGAAGGGGGTTTGGGAGGGGTGGGGAGAAGTCATATTGAGGGAGGGTGAATGGTGGGACCACACCTATGGTACATAATGCAAGGGTACATGTTGGATCTATTAGTATAGAGTATAAATGTCTCAACACAATAATTAAGTAAACAAGATTAGGTATATATTAACCAGTGTGATGTAGCGTTCCTAATTCTGTATGAAATCAGCACATTGTACCCCCAAAATGCATTAGTTTATACATGATCTATGTGTTTATGATTTAGTAAAAGAAAATTTAAAAAAGACACTTTTTACACTGCTTAAAGGAAAAAAAAATAACAGAGTCTTTTGATAAGTAAATGATTAGAGGTCTGTATGGCTACAATTAAGAACCAAGCAGGGACATCAGAGCATCCTGACATCAAAAACTATGTTTTGCTAAGTGTGAGCTTGAAACAAAATGTTTTAAGAGAAAAAGAATTAATTTTTAAAACATCATAAATTTATTAATTACAATATAAATATGTGGGAAATAGAAGAATTAATTTTAAACTTATAGCCTAGGTTTCCCCAAAATGAAATATGTAGTTATTTGCAGAGAAGAGAGGAGAAAATTCTCCTATTTTCTCTGACATAGATTTCAAAAATAAAGGTCTGACCCCTAACCCCTATCCTGCATTCGTTTAATCTGATGATATGCAAACAAGGAGGAAACAGGGCAAGGACTAGACAGCAGTGGTAGTCCCAGATTTCTATAGAAGAACCATAGGAAATAACAAGTTTAGGAGTCTCAGCATTCTGGTTTCTTGAGCAGATTGCCTGTAGTTGGTACTTTTTGAGACACAAAAACACAAGACAAACGGAAGACAGTCACAGTTGTGTTTTGGCTCCAATGCTGCTAATCTTTGCAAGTAAGACATTTGCCGTGGGTAACAGTCTGAGAGGAGGCACTCCCTCAGCCTGGTCTCATGTTTCACCTGCCGAGAAGGGGGATTGGGAGAGGAGGAAGATGTGAAGGAGGGGAGAAAAATTTAAGGGAGGAGAGAGAATACTAATCAGCCAGGCACCTATAAAAGAGGAGTTTTAAAGAGGACAGAGGATTATAGGCGTGAGCCACTGCATGAGGTTGGTGGATTACCTGAGCTCACAGGTTCGAGACCAGCCTGAGCCAGAGTGAGACCTTGTCTCTAAAAATAGCCTGGTGTTGTGGCTGGGGCCTGTAGTCCCAGCTACTCCGGAGGCTGAGGCAAGAGAATCACCTAAGCCCAAGAGCTGGAGTTGCTGTGAGCTGGGATGCCATGGTACTCTACTGAAGGCAAGAAAGTGAGACTCTATCTCAAAAAAAAAAAAAAAAGAAATAGAAAAGAAAAGAACGAAAACAAATGGAAAAACACTAGCAAGATATTGAAAGTTTGTGTTGTGAAATTTCAAATTAAATGAAATATGAGGCATCTCACTATTAATCAAATAAATATAAATCAGAACACAATTAAAACACAAATAGGTCACCTATAAAACTGGAAATGTTAGTTATGGATGATTATGCTAAAACTGCTGTTGGAAAACAGGCAAAGCTTATCTTGTTGGTTTGAAATGTAAATTAACACAATTTTTTTTCCACTGCTAGGTTTGAGTGCTTTAAGCAAGAGTTCCCCTTTAGGATTCTGTCCTAGAAAAGGAATTAAAGATATGCATACAAATTTATATGTAATAATTTTTTTTAATTTTATCAAACAGCTAGTTGTAATATTTAAACCACAAATGATCTATACTAAAAAAAAAAAAATAGAGGACCATTATGTAAGTTAATAAAAATAGTGGCACAATAGGCAACCAACAAAATGTTTTATCTGAGATATTTAGGACATGGAAAAATGTTCCCAGTACAAGATGAAACATAAACAGCAATAAAACATGTACACAAATTATAATTGTAATTAAATAATAAATATTGCATACATTGAAAAACAAAGTCTGATGGGAAATATTCCAGAACATTAATACAATTTATTTCTAAGTAAAAGCAAATTAATTTTTAATTTATAAAATTTCAAATTGTCTTTATGTATTACTTTCAGAACACAGCATGATAATCTTCAAATTAAAAAATGCTACAAACTGAATTATCTATCTCATTTGCCCTCATAAAGACAGAGAATTTTTATACATCAATTACGTTGTTAATAGTTTTCATATATTTTGAGCAAACTTTTTACTTGTAATATTTGTAGCCTGTTATCCTGGCAATTGTAAAATATCATGTTTCTGCAATTATCATTTTTTAATTATATGCCCTAAGATATTTTATGGTTACTACCATTTTCAAGAATAAAATTCTTACTCATTTTTGAGGTCTATCTGAACTGATTTTGAAGCAAACATTTTGAAACCAATTGTTTGAAAATAGCATGAAAGTATGAGCCACCCAGAAGGTTCCCAGTTCTCATTTTTTGGAATGTTGGGGACCACCTGTCAGGATAGTTTTTGGGCAACAACATCAGATGGCCTTGGGAATCAGAGTCATCAGTCCTTTTATGGGAAATGATGGTCATGTCACTCCAGGGGAAAAGCAAAGCTGGAGCTTAGGTAGCTAACTGGGTTAGATAGTAAAAGAAACAGCAGACTATCTGAATCTTGCTAAAGCTTTTCTAAATAACTACAAGTGGACACACCCCACGAATGTCTGGAGTATCAGAAAAGATCAAAGGAGTCCCAGCATTGTACTCTTTCATTGCTAAGAAAGCCTGGCTAACCAATGGTTACAAACTTACACTAAGTTCTCTGTGTAAAAACCAGCATCAGGCTACCCTTTCTCTTAAATAATATACCTTCTTCTGTAAGAAAATGTCTACCAGAATGATTATCAAAAAATACATTTCTTTATTTCCATCTTTGTTAAAGAAGTGATAAAACTTTAGTGACAAAACATAAGGGATAAACTTGAAGCTATTCCTTATCAGGAGAGTAATGTGTGTTGAACTAAATGTACAATAATCTGCAAAAACTATACATGTAAACATAAAATGCACCTGTAAATTATAAAACAATTCAGAAGGAGATCAATGAGTCTTTATTGGATATTTTCAAAACATATTAGATCTTTTTTAAATTTTAAAAAAGCAAGTATAATTTTGAAATGTTATTAGAGGTGGAAGGTGGAAACAGGCAGGAACTAAAAAACCTAAAGGAACAAATGGGGGTGTTTGATGTTATGTTCATTGATGAAGGAGTGATTGTGAGCAAGGCATTTACACATTCTTCAAGAAAGACAAAAATATTTTATCATAGCATTGAAATATATGCTTTTAGCAACAAGAAAAGTAAATCTAGAGCTGTGGTTCTCAACCTTCCTAATGCTGACGCCTTTTAATACAGTTCCTGTGGGTCATGGCCTACCGGTTGAGAACCGCTGATCTAGAGGGAAGAAATAAATGGAAAAAACAAGTGTGAGTGATAATACATTAAATATAAATCAGGTCACATAAATATGGATCAAATAAAATATAAATCATGTAAAGCACATTTTACTCTTTTTTACATTAAAAATTGCCTGACTTCAAATTCTATACAAACATCATAAGAAGGGAATGGTAAATAAGTAATTAAAGACTACAATATCTTTGTTTGGTGTTGCAATAAGATAATGATACTAAAAATATGAAATTTTATACAAAAATATGCATTATACAGTAGAACCTCCATAGTTGACCACCTCCCCACCTTGACCAACTCCCTATATTGACCATTTCCCTACATTGACCACCTCCTTCATTTGACCTACTTTTCATAGACCAGCCATACACCACATGTATGTATCAGCACAGCAGGCCTAGTTCCTTATGTTGACCATCTCCATATGTTGACCAGTATGTGATACTCTCTTGGTTACAGAGGTTCTGCTATAGTATTAAATTATATATTAAGAGTTGCCACAACAATAAAAGAAATGCAATCTAAAAATTTCCAAATCAGAGAAGGCAACATGGACAACTAAAACATTTCTAATCTACCTTTTCTCATTTTTCCCTCATTCCTTAGGCCAAACTCTTCACTTCCAATCACCTTCAGACTTCCAGAATTGTGGAGGTAAGAAGGCAAATAGTCTGAATGCTGGTACAATCTCAAATTTGTTAAGTTAAAATTTAACACCCAAGGTGATGGTAGGGAGATGTAGAACCTTTGGAGGTGATTAGGTCATGGGGATGGAACCCTTAGGAACAGGATTAGTGCCCTTATAAAGCAGACCTGAAGCCATTTTCCCCGCTTGCCATGTGAAGACAAAAATAGTGTCTGGTGAAGCATCGAGAAGCCTCACTAAGACACTGGGTCTACTGATACCTTAAACTTAGACTTCCCAGCCTCTGGAATTGAGGGCAAGAAATTTCCCACTGTTTACAGATTACCCCCTCTAAGGTATTTTCTTGTAGCATCTGGAATGAACTGAGATAGAGAAGAGGGGGGGAACAGACTCCATTTATTAAGTTGCCTTTTTACCACTATTTGAGTTTTAAAATAAGCAATGGAAATTGAATAGATTTTAAATCGTTGGAGTGAACTTCCCGAGTTCACTTTAACTGTTTACACAGCAAGGGCACTGATTTTATAAAGCAGTGCGCACTACGTGTTAGGAATCCTCAATGAGGAAAGAGAAGTACCGAAAAATTCTGAGCACACATCAGATCTTGACAATACAGGTAGACTGATCAAGAGAAGCCGAGGGCAAAGCAACTTGGGAAGCTAGGGAACTGAAACCTGACTTTTGTCTTTTAATCTGTGTGCACACATCTGCAAACTGTTGGGCAAATGCTATAGTAGCACCGTGGGGAATTGTCAATATTGATGCTGCCTAGAGATAAAGGGAACTCGCAAAGTAAAACCAGACTAAGCAAACCAACCTCAACCACGTCACAGAATTCCAATTATGATCGTTTGGGGGAACTTCCCCATTGAATACCTTTTTGTCATGCCTTTCACTAAGATTCTCATTAAATCTGCACCCTTTACATTTAATTAAAATTTGTCTGATTTTATAAAATGATGATTTCTTAAATTTTTTTTTTTTTTTGTAGTTTTTGGCTGGGGCTGGGTTTGAACCTGCCACCTCTGGCATATGGGGCCAGCGTCCTACTCCTTTGAGCCACAGGCACCACCCGATTTCTTAATTTCTTGATCATGCTATCTGAGGTCACAACTTATAAAACAATACCATCTTGCTGTCAGAGTTCAATCAAACAGATAAATGTGCTGTGCATCAGAATTTTCTGATGTTTTACATGGAAATTATCTATAAATAACATTTTTCCTCTTGTAGATTGTCACTATGTTATTTTAACTACTGTTATGTTTTCACAGACTGCCAATTGGATAAAAACGCATTTCACTTTCTTGTAGAATCAGCCACTTTAAATATAGGCAGTCCTCACTTAGCCTGGTAGTTTGGAACAATAGGAATAGTTAAAAATGTGATGCACAAACTCAGTCAAAGAAAAATTTAGAATATTTTGTCCAAACATTAAAAATTATTTTGGGTGATGACTGTGGCTCAAAGGAGTAGGGTGCCAGCCCCATATACTGGAGGTGGCTGCAAAAAATTGCAAAAAAAAAAAAAAATTATTTTACTGTTAGTTATATGTGTATAGAAAAATGAGCCATAGTAATTTAATATATTATAATTTAAAATATTAGAAATATCGAGGATTTAAGGATTTTACTAATTTGTAAAATAATATCATTGCCTGGCACACCTCTTGGGGCTGGGGCACAATTTTAAGAGGAACTTTAACAAATATAATCATGGTAACCTAATTCTTTATACCCTCAAAGCATAAAAAGAAGAATTTAGGACGACCACCACAACAAAAATATCAGGAGTAGTTTGAATAGTCCTTGCCTTCTTTTCCTTCTGTAATTTATAAATTAGCGAATGGTTTTTTCCATCATGACTTAGCAATTTGCCTTGCTCTTTCATGTGCAGGTTTTGCTGGTATCAGTTCTTCTAGAATACCTTAATTCCTTCTGTCACAACCCCTCTGCCAGTTTGGGCTGAGTTTACCTTCACTGTCTTTCTCTAGCTGCCCATCTGCAGTCTGTTGAATGGGGGCAGCTTCAATGTTCCCGCCATTGGGTGTTTCTCCTATAACTACCTTCATATTCTATCTGAATCTCCCCTCTGGCATTATCTCTCTTTGTTTCCTGGCCACGCTTTGATCTTTGGTCTTGGACAGGTTACTGTTTTGACATCTGTGTTTGCACAGATGTAAATGTATTCCTGGGGAGACAAGGAGGCAATGTAACTACATGCTTTGCTGTCTGTGCATGAAATTAAGAACAGGTGTGCAGTAAGCAATCAATGAAAGACTCTAAGAAAAGTGTTATTCAATGTAGTGATCTGTGGCTAGTCTCAAAGCTGCATTATATGAAATTACTCTCAGTGAATATGTCATGGCAAGTGGAATTTGAACCATGCTGTGAAAGGACCAATATCATTCCACTGAACTGTGTTAACCCAAAGCTATTCACATCAGAATCATTCAAAGCGAAGGCTGCCTGTACAAGAACAAGATTAGATTAAAAGTTAAAAGCTGGAAAACAATTTTCCATGTCAGTACGTCTGCATATGCCCACCTGCACCCTGGCTAATATCAGAACAAGTAGATTTCCATAAATATGAACCCAAGTAAGAGAGTGCTTTCCTAATAATGTGGTAAATTCAGGGCATAAAATCATAAATATATAAAGTCTAAAAACAGATTAAAAAATACAGGAAACAAACCTGAAATGTCTGGAAGAAGAGATAAGCAAATACAGATGGAGATTTCAATGTCCACCTTTCAATGATTAATAAAGAAGAAATAGAAAATTAGCAGGAATGATCAAACTAATAAGTAGCTGGACATTGTTGACATCTGTAGAAAACTTCACCCAGTGATAACAGACTATACTTTTTAATGCACACAGATTATGTACCATGATAGATCATATCTGGGGCCATGAGATAAGTGTCAGTAAATTTGGAAGTATTGAAATCATAAAAATATGTTTTCTGATAACAATGGAATTAAAAAAACAAATAGAAAAGAGAGGTATCATTAAAATCCCCAACTGTTTGGAAATTAAACAGCGACTTGTGGATCAAAGAGAATATCATACGGGAAATGAAGAAGATATTTTGGAGGTTGCTGTGAGCAGGGTGACGCCACGGGACTCTACTGAGGGCGATAAAGTGAGACTCTGTCTCTATCAAAAAAAAAAAAAAAAGATGATGACTTGGGTGAGCACGATCATGAAATAAATATAAATGACCAATGCACTAAGAAAATTAAGTTAACCTCATCTACAATCAAATAAATGCACAGAACATATTGCTAAGAAAAATTTTATTTATTAATTTGACAAAGTTAACATAACAGAACAAACTTAAGAGCAATAGAAGTTTAACAAAACAGGTATTTACTTCCATAGATTGCTCATGGAAAGGCAAATTTCATAGTATTTCTAGAAGAAAGCTGGGTTTCATGACCGTTTAATTCAAATGTTTTGAGAAACTAAATGTATTTTTAACATGTATTTTACTTATTTTATTAACCCCCTTGACAGAGGCACAAAAAGTAATTTCAACCATTTACCTTCTGTTTTAGTAAATAACAGAAAATATGATTTGAGTGCATGAGATTTATGAACAAAACGGCATTCTTCTTCTTAGGATCCATGAATATCTTAAGGTTGATTTCATTTTGACAATATTTCAAAACATTTCTAAGCGATCTATTTTATTGTATTTATGTATAAACCATTTTATTTGGAATTTTATAAATTATCCTCAATTACATTTTTTAATATTCTCCAAAATATCCCTTTGTCTTTATTTTAGCTAGTGGATATTTTAAAATGTAGAAAATATGGTGTTTTGTTACAGGTTTTAAAGACAGGCTAGAATATTTGATATGCCAGTCTCAACCCACAGTAAAGAAAAAGAACCAAATAAATAAATAAACACAAATCCCTTCCGTATGACGTAAAAACGGCCAGAGAAGATGGTGCCCTTTGGTTAGGACAATGCCACATGAAGTGATGTGTAACTTTGCTGTAAGCGTATGACAAATGGCAAGGAACTCGTTTAAGTTTTAAAAAATCTTTTTTTTCCTTCCAAAGGAATTTTTTTTTTCTTTTGCAGTTTTTGGCTGGGGCTGGATTTGAACCCGCCACCTTCAGTGTATGGGGCCAGTGTCCCACTCCTTTGATCCATAGGCACCGCCCCCCAAGGAATCTTATTAAGTTAATTCATATTCGTGTCTAAATAATAGAAAGCTCAAAATGAAGCATGGCAATTGCCATTTATATTACAAAGAAACACGCAATTGCATGGTTTATATTACGACTGGTTTCATTTCTCCATTTTTCTGAATCATCCTTTCCTTTAAACTATTAAGCAAAAGATGGTGTTGCCTTTTAGTCCTTTGTGGGACATCCTGCACTTTGGCTGATGATAAAACGTTGCCATGTCCTTTCATTCGCATTACTGTATTTTGTGTTCTCTGATGCTGGGTGCAGAGAGCTGCGGGATTCCATCAGATCTGCTCAGGCCCCTGAGCCTAGTTAACACCTGTTCTTTCTATCATAGATTTGGTGAATGAGGGTGTTTACTTCTAAGTCTGTCTGGATTGAGTTGAATACTTTAAAACGGGTGGTTACGGAGGATGACAAAGCGTATCTCATATCCATACTACATATATAACAAGGAGGAGTAGAACAGGACAAATCTCCATGTAAGAATCTTAGACTACCCAGTTTGGTAGAGACAGCATGGCATTTATCAAGTTACAGTAGGAATAGTATAGGCTACTTAACATTGAACTATAATGACTGAATTATAAAGAAACGAAGAAAGAAGGAAAAATCCTGGAACGTGGTAATTAGAGGAGAAAAATTGGTATTCTTCATATCATCAGGCTTCTCTATATCAACTTCTCTTCGGTTAAATTAAACAGCATCACTGTCATAGCAGTAAGAACTCTTGCTAATATAAGCAGCAAAGAAATTTTCTGGAACATTCTATAGCCTCTCATAGGAGGAGTCTTTTCTGGACTCCTGGTAATTGCTATGAATTATTTCTTAAAATTCTAAGACACATCCCTTAAGATGTTTCTGACATCTTTGCATTATTTTTTCTGCCAAAACTCAGGCAGAATTAAGTCATTGGCTTGGCCTCGGTCACAGCCTGCATTGTAGTTATGAGGGACAGGGTGGGAGATCAACTTGAGAAAGACTCTACTGCATTGTAGGAAAAGCCTGGACATCTCAAAGGGACAGAGAAATAATTCCAAATTGTAAGCCCTTTTTAATAGATGATCTAAAAAAGGGCAGCCAAGCATCCAGTGTCAGGTATTGGCTGGAAGAAACAATAAATTCTGTCCACGGTCCAGAGCTTTTCCAGACAGTAACTGAAAAGGGAGATGAGTGGTCCCAGAGCTGTGGCCGTAGGGTGTTGCTAAAAGCCAGGCGAAGAGTATCTATTTGTTCAAAGGGATCAATGATCAGGCTGAGACTTGGGCTTGAGAAAGTGGAGTCTCTTAGGGTTTGCATGAAGGGGCCCTGTCAGTGGTTATTACACCTCTCAGCGTCTTCCTTACATGGCTCCTGGTTAGAATCTGTTAGTGAGTTGTGCTTTCAAAAGATCAGGGGGATGGAAGAGAAAGGGAGATTTATTATCTGATTCCAGGAAGATCAAACAGCAAATGACAGGTCTGAGCTTCGCAGCTGCTCCTGGAGATTAGCAGTGGTAGCTGATGGAGGGAAATGGAGATGTATTAAATGAGCGATTATCTATGTTTGTGAAGGTTAAGTGAGTCACGTGGCTTAAGGGCAAGAACAACACAGAACATGCATTCTAGTTAATGCTGTGTCACTCACGGGCCGGTGACCCTAGATAATTTATCGAAGTGTGTTTAAATCGTCTCCTTGCTGTGAAAATAAAAAAATGTGGAGGACGTGAAATTGTTGTAAAGGAAATGATATTCACCTTGCCACAGTCTGCTTGGCTACGGTATAAGTGCTACCTATTTCTTTCTTTCTTTTTTTTTTGAGCTCTTATGCTGAAATTCCATAATGATTTTATAAACTTCTGTGTAAAACTTTGCTTAATGTATTTTGCTCAGGCTTAAAATAACTGACCCTTTTACAACATTTAAACTTACATAAACGGCATAGGTCTTTCACGATCACTATGAAATCAGACTTCCCCAAACTCAACGCAGTGTGAGTTAATTTTTTTTAAGTAGCATGTAGAAAATGAGATCGCATTCACTTTTTCATGTCATTTTTTTGTGCTTTTTTTTTTTTTTTTTTTATAGTAAGACATGATCACGAGGAAAGACTAGATTTTTCAATGTTGCTTTTGGGAGAGAGCTGAGCTTGCAAGTAAATTAGTCACTAGTATTCTGAGTACATTTAATTTATTCTACTTCCCTATCTGTCTAAGAAGAGTGTGGGTTACTGGCCTTTTAGTATGAGGTTTTTATATTAATCTGGCTAGAGTTGGGTTGTGTTTGCTGTTTATATAGCTCCAAAAAGCTAAAATTTTTAGCTTGATTTTTTTTTCTCTTTTGTAGTCTTTGGGTTTCCCTAGAAAGACTCCTTTAAAAAACATAAAACTTTTCAGTTGTAATCCATGGGTATCACACAGGAGCATGTACAGTAAGGTTGCTGGAAGGGAAGGGTTCTATGGTCTCATGATTAAATCTCAGTCATTTATGGGGCCCATGTCCCTGTTGGGACTTTCACAGCATTTCTTGGCTTTCCCCCCCTTTTCCTTTTTCCCTAGTAAGTTGGACTGGAAGGCAGAAGGAGTAAGGACTGAGTAATTTCTCTTCAGCTGCCTGGGTAAGACAAAGCTACGATCAAGTCCTTTCGCTGGTGAGTAGGCCTTTGTTACTGGGAGCACACTAGGTGCTCTGAAGAGTGGTTACGTTCCCCCACTCTCCGCTGGAGGCATCTGGTGATTTTTGTTGCCTCTATGCTGTGAGAACCTGGGAGGATTCCTATAGGGACCCCCTATGAATGTCTGAGGGCTCCACTAAGACTGCAGAGGCTCCTGATCTCTTGAGAGTCCACACTTAGCTTCTTGCAATTTGATAGAATTCCCACCTGAGGGATCCTACCAGTTTGGGGTCCCAGGGGCTCCAGTTGCAGGTAAGTCAGAATCTACAAAGTTAAAATAACAGAACAAACTTAAGTGCAATAGATGTTTAACAAAACAGGTATTTACTTCCATAAATTGCTCATGGAAAGGCAAATTTCATAATATTTCTAGAAGAAAACTGGCTTAGCATAGTGGAAGGACAGATAGGTACAGAACAATATTACAGAACATGTCAGAAGCAGAGCTTGCCCTGGCAGAAAGAAAATTCATTAGGATAGAATTTTGGATAGTTGATGTCTTAGCTTGTGATTTCTAGAGCCTGACTTTGATGATCACATATGTCAGGATTATCCAAATTTAACATTATACAAAGGAGTTATGAAATGCAGTGTTTGTATTTTGTAAAAGTCTCAAAAGGATCATATTCTATTTTTTTTTTTGAGACAGAATCTTACCCTGTCACCCTAGGTAGAGTGCTGTGACATCATAGCTCACAGCATCTCACCCTGTCACCCTAGGTAGAGTGCTGTGCCGTCATAGCTCACAGCAACCTCAAACTCAAGTGATCCTTTAGTCTCAGCTCTTGAGTAGCTAGGACTACAGGCTCTTGCTACAATGTCCAGCTAGTATTTCTATTTTTAGTAGAGATGGGTCTGGCTTTGCTCAGGCTGGTCTGGAATTCTAAACTCAGGTGATCCACCCACCTCCCAGACTGCTAGGATTATAGGCATGAGCCACCGTGCTGGGCCAGGACCATATTCTAAATGACATGTATAAACAAGTAATTATTATATAAGGAAAACAGAGTGAGTTCTGTTCTTAGTCTCCACTTCCTCTTCAGTAAAAGTTTGATGACCTTCAAAACCACTTGAACTTTGTGGCTAAGGAATGGCCAGGAGCCTTCAGCCCGGACTAACTTGTGACTCTTTATTTAAAGCTGCCTTGGTGAGACTCAGGCAGCTGTACTGCTATTAGTCTTTTAGTGGTAGACTTAGGAAGGGCTGTGAGGTTAGTTGCTTTGTGCGTCTCAAACACAGTGCACCATCCTGCATTCTTTCTCCTGGGCGTATTGTCTTCTGGGAGATGGTGCAGAGGACTTGGCAGTTTTGGTCATCTTTTGGTAGGAAGTGTGACCCCTCCAATAGATAGCCGCAAGAAGCAGCTATGGAATGTACATCTCCTCCCAGAGGTATCCGTTGTCAAAGTTATCTCATTAATGTGATGCTGAATTTTTTTGTGTGTGACCCCACTCCTGAGAACCCCCTTCCCTCCACTATAGTCCCAGGGAAATACACATCTTAAGTGCTTAAAATGTAACTAATGGTAAGGCCAGTAGAGAGTCAGCAGAAGTGAGCAAGATTAGGGGATGATTTTTACTTACCGGGCATCATCCTTTCCTCATGTGTTTTATTTGCTGCCAGAGATAAAGGAATAAGGGGAAAGGATGAGGGGAAATGTGATGTCTTCCCTCAACGTTATATAATATGAAAGAAGAGATGACGGGAATTAATGAGTGTTCTACCGGGCGTACGTAACTCACAGAGGAGGAAAGTGCCCTCTCCCATAAATTACATGCCTTGTTTCAACAACCCCTGCCCCCTTTCCTTTTTCACTTCTCTTTTTCTTTTTTAGTGGCTTAGATGGGACGGGGAATGAGTTCTCCAACAAATTTAGATTTTGCTACCCTGGGCGTTGATGACTGTGCTGTGGACACGCATTGTTAAGAAAGATTTTCAACACACAAGTGTGTCACTTCCTTTCCTCATGTGATAGACGCTGAAATACTATGAGATAAAGGTTTTAGGTTTCAATTGGGAAGAGAGGGAAGTGGACAAATCAGGGCTGTGTCTTTAGGAGCAAAGGTAAAAAAAGTTACTTTTAACGTTTTTGTTCCACAATTGTTTTCTGCTTATTTTGTGTGTGTTTTCTCTCTCTCTGTGTATGTATGCTATCTGAGCTACCTATTTGTAACATATAGAGTTAATTATTTCTGGCAAAATATTTTATTCTAGCATTCATAATTTGGTTTGGTTGTTCTCAGTTACAAAAGTGAAGGATTTCTGCTAAGTTTTCCATGAGTGAAAAATATTTGATGTATGCATAAAGATATAAGAAATACACCAACTCCTTTGTATTTTACACTGGGAAGGAATTTTTGTCATATTATTATGCATATTTTATTAAAAATATTGGCTTTCTTCAGAGTGTGATGTAACATATTTTGGCTATTATTTTCAGTAACATTTTTTGGCTTTAACCTAATGCCTTTTATTACCTTGACCTGCTCAAATTGTAAATATTGGCTGGGTACCTACTATGTGCACTTTATTGAACTATATATAAGGGGAAAGGATATAAGGGATATATTTACTGTCTTCAGGAAGTTTATGATCTAAAATATACACCAACTAGGCATAATCTAATTTGAGTGTCTTCAGGAGCATGTAAGTGCTGTAGACAACTTCTCTGGAAATATAATCAAGACAAAAATTACTTCGATGGGGGAAAAGATGATCAAAAAAGTCTTGATGGAGATACCAGAAGTGAGGATGATCTTGAAGGATGGGAGGATTTACACAGCTTAAAATGGCAAGTGGAAGGCTCATTGGGCTTGTGAAAATTGTGATGGAGTAGTCAGGACTGAGACTCTGGATGCTTTAGGGAGAGATGAGGAGTTTCATGTAGTACTTGGGAGCTGATGTTCTGGAAGGTCATGCCTGCCCCTGCTCAAATCCCTTTCCCCTACTCCCTAGCTGTGTAATGTTGACTAGTTAGAGATTTTGAGTCTTGGTTTCCCAACCTGTAAAATGGAAAAAATGCCTCTGGATACCTCATGGAGCTGCCGTGAGGATAAAACAAGAGAAATGCCTATTTGAAAAATTGGTGTCTTAAAGTGAAAAAATTCATTGATGATTTTCTTGTCTACTGAGAATTATACAAAAAATTATTTTTAATCCTCATCATAGTTATTCAAATTCATATCACAACCACATTTTGCATATAAAGAAACTCCAATTCAAAAAAGTTAAAATATTTGCCAAAGGCCACAGCTCTAGATAATGGCTTGGCTAATACTCAAATCTAGATTTCAGATTCAAAACCTGATACTCTTTCCTCTTTGCTACCGAGGCTGAGGATTAGTGATGTCAGACACAATATGGGTATTTCCATTTTTCAGAGTCCTTCTTACAGGTAGATTCCTTAAGCACAGAACTACTGGCTTCATCAATCATGTTGATTTTCATGTTCTTTTTGATTTTCAACTTTTCTTCCAAAAAATCAGGGTTTTTATAATTAAATAATAAAGACTATTATAAGCTTACTGTTTACTCCAGTTCTTAAAGGTGACATTAACTGTCAGAGTATGGTGCCAATCTGGATAAGGAACAGTCTGAAAAGAAAGACCATACCTCAAATGTGAAGAGACAGACAATAAATATATATTACATATGAAGAATATGACATATATATACTATATGTCATTTATATTTTTATATATATGACATATATATACTATGTGACATATATATAAAAACACACACACACAAAGAAAACCACCCTGGGTATTTAGAAGCAATAAAAATTGATAACCCACTAAGAAAAATAGATGATAAATATTACATGAAAATATCTCTTCTACATTAATAATAAAAAACACAAGAGCCATCTTGAGGTATCATTTAAATCTTATCAAAATCTAAATGATTCTAAAGTAAACTGTATTATGCATGTGGTTGTGAATTTCATTTAAAACTTCCATATTCATATATGACTGGGATATTAATAAACGTGTATGATCTTTTTTGAACACTAAGGCGATAGATACCAAGACCTCCAAAGTGTATTTCCTTTCACCTGGTAATTCAATATACGGTAAAATATCCTAAAGAAATCGATCAAAAGCATAGAGCTAAATTATGAAAATAATTGCAACATCATTATTTATTTTAGTGAAACATTGGCCGCCATAAAACCAGAGGAAAAATTAAGAAGACAAAAATCCTGTTCTAGGAAAACAGCTATTGAAGTTACAAATAGATACTCCATGAATTATCATGTAGCTCATCCTTTTAAATTAAAAAATTATTTGAAGTAAAAAATTACTGAGATGATTTCAAGGGAAACACATTACGACCACATGAAATGCACATAATGACATCAACAGTGTAACATGAGTACATAAGTACAAAAATTCAGCCTTCATAGGAAAAATAAGCTATTTGTTCCTAAGTTAGGGTGATGGGATGACAGAAATTTTATACAAATTATCCTGAATTTTGTTACAATGTTATTATAATAGAAATAAACACACAGAAAGAGTATAGTTCCAAACAAGTTGACCTTGAAAGTCTTTTATCATGATTTTCCTGTTGTAGCTTCTGTAAACTTTTCACCCATTATTACAAAGCTGATATAGCAGAAATGCATTTCACTTCTCATGAGAACGTGTTTTTAATAGATTATACAAACAGAAAAGATTTCACAATCCTTTAGTAGTACATTGACATTTGGAAGGACGTTTTCTCCTAAGTTTGGAAATGATATTTAAAGGAACACTTACATGGTGGAAATTGTTCACTCCTTGCTAACAAAGCCTTACATACATACACGGACATTACTAAACAATTACAGTGATCATAACCCGAGTTAAGAGCTGAAACAATTCAGAAATCCTAATAATAAAGGCCTTTGAAGGAAAGTGGAGATATTCAGAATAATATTCTTTGCTTCAGGGTGTGAGTTACATGCAATTCAGAGAGAAACGTTTTAGATTCTAATGTGTAACAGAATTTTTAAAATTCCCACATTAATGAAATACAAAACTTTTCTTGAGGCAGAACCCAAGATATAAACTCCAGTCATCTTGAAAATTAGTTTGCCTTCGATTTATTGATGTGATTTCAAATTCTGTCATATGTAGGTCATGATCATGTTCGGGAACTTTCTGGTCACTGAACCAAAGAGGTAATAACTCTGTAGGGTGGATCTACCTTAGATGAGAGAAGACAGTTCAGGAGATAATAAAAAAGACATATTTTGTGTTAGATAGTGATTATGTTTTGAGGGGAAAAATACTGAGCCAGGAAAAGGAAGAGGAAGCCCAAAAGGAAGGTCATAAGTTGAAATCTGATAGTCTTCTTTTTTTTCTTGACAAAATATTTTCCAGTGTTGGATTTTCTCCCCTGGTCTTGGTTAATAGGCTATGTTTTGAAGTTTGTCCATTTGTTCTTTTAATTACCTCCTCTTTCTTAATGCCCTTGTATTTATTTACCCCTTGATTGCTTGACCCTTTGGTACTACTAAAGATGCCTGGCTGGGGTAGATAAAAATGAGCTGAAATAGAAAAATTGGGGTAGAGTGAAAGAAATGGATTCAAAAAAGCCAGGATTTGCAATTGGATGTGGATCTGACAGGCGAGTGTGGTTTAAGAATCAAGGCCTGGGTTCTGGTTTGAATGACTGGGTCTTGGTAGCCTTTGCATGATTGTATTTGGTATTTTCCAATGCAGTAAGTAAAGGGTGATAACAAATAAATGGTTATAAGAATAAATTGATGGGGCAGCACCTCTGGCTCAAAAGAGTAGGGTGCCAGCCCCATATGCCGGAGGTGGTGGGTTCAAACCCAGTCTTGGCCAAAAAAACAACAACAACAACAACAACAAAAAGAATAAATCAATGATATGCCAACATCAAAGACCTTAGAAATGGAGCAATTATGACTATGTAGAAAAGGTATCATTGAGGCTAGTTGTATTATTAAAAAACCAATGAAATTTTGAGATATGAAAGGGATATAGAAGCTTGGTCAACCTATATGTAGTTCAAGCCATGGAAGTGGATGGGACTCCTAGAGAGAGAGTGAAGACTAAGAGAAAAGAAAATAACCACAGAAAATGCCAATGAGCGATCATATAACATCTCTATATGATTAAACCAGGGCTCCTCAAACTTTTTAAACAGGGGGCCAGTTCACTGTCCCTCAGACCACTGGAGGGCCCGACTATAGTTTCAAAGGACAGGCAGCGGTGGCAAAACACCCAGTGTGCCAGATAAATGTCCTTGGAGGGCTGCATGTGGCCCGCGGGCTGTAGTTTGAGGATGCTTGGATTAAACAAATCTGTTTTGTTCCTGGAAAATAATATATACTAATATTTTATGCAATTTATGATTAACTAACCCCTACTGTACACTGCCCCAGAAAACTAACAGGACTTCCCCTGGTGTGCCAGCATAGCTAGAGGACGGTATTTTTTCATTCATCATTCTATTCAGTATATTTTAGTGTTCTTCTCTCTCCCAGTCCCCTACAAAGCTCAGGGGTGTTATATGGCCCAAATATGGTTAATTAGCTCGAGCCACTTATAGATGTTTACATTCAAAGTTTCAATAAATTTGCCCAAATAAACAAGAGTTCAAAATACAGTAAAACACAAAATATTTCTTATCACCTTTTTAAGCTAAATTAAGACAGATCAAAGTTTAGAGGCTTAAAGAAAAGCAAAATTGAGCTTAATCTCTATTTCAGGGTGAAAGAGATAAAAGCAAAATGTTTAATAAACCATATATACATAGATTGTGTCACTAGTAATGTTAATCCAGGTTGCCAGCGCCCAAACAATAATTCTTTACTGATTTATATAGATAGAGTTCAGTAATATATTCTGAGTATGTTGTGAATGCCGGATCAGATGTGTGCAATCCAAAAAAATGGATGAAGAAATTGATGAGGACCATGCTACCAGATCTATGCCACTCTCGCCTCCTCTGCTGGGTCCTGTGCCCAGAAATCTGCTTCCCAGACACTGGTCCACTCTACTTCTCTTGTTCATGCCTTTTAACATAATATTTTCTGGCTCAGTGTCCATAGCACAGTGGTTATGGCCCCAGCCTCATGGGCCAAGGCTGGCGGGTTCGAACTTGGCCTGGGCCAGCTAAACCACAATGACAACTGCAACAAAAAAATAGCCAGGAGTTGTGGTGGGCACCTGCAGTCCCAGCTACTTGGGAGGCTGAGGCAAGAGACTTGCTTAAGCCCAAAGGGTTTGAGGTTGCTGTGAGCTGTGATGCCACAGTGCTCCATAGTGAGAGTCTGTCTCAAACAAACAAACAAAAAACATAATCTTTTCTGTTCTGGACTAATCTCTTACACAAAATATCTGATTTTTTTTTCTTTTTTTGGAGTCTGGTCTTGCTATGTTGCCCAGGCAAGTTTCCAACTCCTAGGCTCAAGCAATCCTTCTGCCTCAGCTTCCCAAGGAGCCAGGCTACAACTACACACCACTGTACACTATGCCTGTCTTTCAAAGCTCTGGAAAGTAGCATCTTCTTGTGTTCCTACCTTGACTACCCTCCCGCCCCAAAGAGTTAAACACTCTCTTTTGTACTATGCCTGTAGATTTTCTGGATCTATGTCACATTGTCATGCAATTATTTCTAAATATTTCATTTTTTTGTATTAAATGGATAAGATCTTTGGTGGCTTGGAGGTTGAGAATGTCTCATCCACATTGATCTTGACATTCTGGTAACTTGCACAGTGCTTGATTTAATAACTCAATAAAATAACTTCTTGAGTAGGGTAAGCAGAAGGATTGGGTGAACAAAAATCATATTTGTGTTCCTTGATAGAGGCAAAGATTAGATCGTTAGATGACCATTCTGCTATCGCCATTTTTTCTTCTCTAGAAAATAATAAAATGCTAAGTTTTGTTGCATTGTAGTGGGCTATTCTACCATCCTGGTTTGTGTAAGAACACTTTTCAACATTTATACAATAGTGAAATGATGCATTTCTCAGAATGTGTCCCTGTGGTTAAGGGACACCTATGTGTACATAGCAGGTATTTATGAATACTTTCTCCATGGGCTCATCTTTTACAAAATGAATTTAAAGCGAAAAAGCTTTAGTACATAGTCCTGATTGCTTTAAACTATAATTTTAAAGTGAATTTATCTGGGTTCTATTGTTGTTTCAGTATTTTAAAATGTTTGAGTTTTTTCTTTTTTTTTTTTTTTTTTAGTTTTTCGCTTGGTTGTACAAACTGTCATACAAATCTGATAATAGAGAAAATTAAAAGGACAGGAGTGGGCGGGGAGTCTGAATGATCCAATTTCATTTTTTGCATTAGTCCATTTTCCCAGATTGTTGTTTATTTTTTCCACGTTGCCTCTGCCTGAGAAACCAGCAGATTTAGGTCTCGTGTCTAGTTCCCTTCATTCCCTCCCTCCACAAGGGTCTAATCCTTTAAAGAACACAGTCCTTGGACAGATCAACGTAGGATTCATGGAAACCAATTCTCAGAAATGATGCAGATCCCAGTTGTCAATGCAAACAGCCAGTAAAAAGTATCTCTTTAGTAATATTTTTTAAAAATGTGTTGACACAAAGTGAGTCATAGCCTGAGATGTCATTGCCTCTCCCCAAAGCAGCATGCACATGTGTGCCTCTGAGTGATTGCCCTTGATTTCCTGGACTGAATTTGAGTGTGGTATCCTGGAGCTGCTGGTGTACTCCATTAAGACTATGCCACACTAAATGCACATCTCAGCATTAGAAAAAATAAGAAATGATCAGAAGATGTTGGCTTCCTGCTAAATTTATCAATCAAACAAACTGAACTGTGTCTGAACAAACAAAAAAAAATTCTTTTTATGGAACATAATTCTTCAAATGTGACCCTTAGGCCAGCTGCAGCATCTCTTGAGAAATTTTGGGGATTGCAAGTTCTTGACCTCTCCCCCCAAATCAGAAACTCTGTGTAGGAGGGCCATCACCTTTTTTTTTTTTTTTTTTTTAAATCAAGGCTTTGATGATTCTGAAACATGTTAAAGAGACAAAGGCAAAGATTGGGTGATATATTATAAGTTATGCTTGAAAATGTATAAGAATAAGTTTGAGTTCTTGCCAGTGTATAAGAAGAATGAGAGAAACCCTGGAAAGAGAGATAGAAAGGGAGGGAGGGAAGGAGGGAGGGAGGGGGAGAGAGAGAGAGATTTTTTCCCCCTGTCCTTCCTAATCTAGTGACTAGACTTTGTTTTATCTTTCTCAAGTGCAAAACAGATGACTTGGCAAGGAAAAACTGGCTCACGAAGCTATGCTTAAAATATTCAGTCCAGAACCACGATAAAAAAGCACAGGAAATATTTATTTCAGATGCCCCAAACTATTTGTTCTAAGGAAATTACTTTTTTCTTTTCAGCTAAATAGTTATTTTCTGTCACTTGGAAAATTATGTATTTTCCCCTTTAGCTAAGAAAGAAAAGCCATCTCTCTTCCTACACTGAAAAACTAGACGTCTATAAACACATAGACAGTCGTATCTAGAAAGATCTGCGAGTAGATTCGATGTAAATTTCTCTTTTTACATTATACTGTAAAACTTACGGGTAAGTTCGATACCTTGCTATATATGGCAGGTATATAAGTTTAATGATACTTGGCTCTTTTTAAAATTAAGTGTCATCTATAAATTTCAATTTGAAACCTTAAGTCAAAGGGCGTCAGCCATTCCATGTGAAATTAATATATTTTTTCGTGTGCTTGATAGAAGAATGGAACAGGGGGATCCCTTTCTGGATCAACAGGAAGACAGTGATAGCTGCTCGGAATCTGTGAAATTTGATGCGCGCTCAATGACAGCCTTGATTCCTCTGAGTAAGTAGAAGTGGGGGCAGGCTGCCCACGGAGATGTTCCCTAAGTTATTGACAGTATATAAAATTATACCCTTGAGATTTACCTTAAGTGTGCCTGGAGGTTAAAATAAAACTTGTTTGGTAAATAGATCTGCTTCTCTCTTGAGACAGAAAATAAGCTCAAATTGAAGAGAGGAAACATTGTTTAAAATTAGTCTGCAGGATTGATGGAGTCCTTTGATTTCCCAGGCGTAGGCCTTGGCAGTAACTATGATCTTAGCACTAAGATCGGAACAAATAATTGAAAATCACGGGTAGCAGGTACCTCTGTTAGTTTTCTAGGGGTGTTATAAAAAATTCTCACAAATTGGGTAGCTTAAAACAACAGGAATTTATTTTCTAGCGCTGCTGAAGTCTCACCGTCTGAAAACAAGGCTTCAAGAGAGACATATGCCCCTTTGGACCAGGTCTCTAGAATTAAAGAAACCCAGCTTCTGGTGGGTCATGGCAATCTCGGTGCTTCTTGGCTTGATGCCTTTATCTGGTTGTCTTCTCTGGGTATCTTTGTGTTCTCTGCAGTTGCTGGACCCTCTTTTTAACTGGATTATAGCTGCGAAGACTCTATTTCTAATTAAGGTCCCCTACACAGGTACCTTGAGTTAGCATTTCAGTATAACTTCTTAGGTTATACAGAAATATAATAAATTGTAATACAAAATTTATTAAATAAAAAAACAGATTCTACAGATTTAAATGGAAACTAATTTTTTATAATTAAAATGAAATATAGTATAATGGAAAAAAGAACAGCCACGTAACTCAACCAAACGGTGCTGAAACAAATGTTTGCACAGGTTACAGCAAGAGCTCAAATGAAACTCAGCTGTATCTGAACAGGCTCATTCAAAGCAGCAGGACAGAAATGCTTGCAATTCTGTTAAACCTTGAAGTATAAATACAAATCACCAAGGAGCTGGGTGGAGAGGAAGGAGTCAAAGACATTTCGGTTAGAATACCAATTAGCATGCACAAAGTTCAAGGGTCATAGGCGAACCTGGGGTATAGATCTCAACCCCAAGGCATGAGCATCTCTGGCACTCTACCAAGGCTGGAAGGGAGGATGGGACATCAGTAAAAGTGAGGGAAGTGAAAAGTGAAATAGAAATAATGAGGGATCAAGGAAGGACGAAGGCCTTGGGAGCACAGAAAAGGCAACAGAAATATTTGGGAACAAAGAGAACTTTTAAAATCTATTTAAAAGGTGGGATACTGAAAATTCATTATAAATTAGAGCTGAGGCAGAAGACGGCTCATAAGTTTTAGTCTTGGTCATCCCGGCAGATGGAGTATCCTATCTTTCTTATATTAATGTGTTATTTTTCTTCTTCCTTCTTTCTTTCCTTCCTTTTTCTTTCTTTTCCTTTCCTCTTTAATTTTTAGGCATTTTCTCTTCTTTTACTCAGTCATAGAACATTATTGAAAATGGTCTAAATTTTGTATTTAACTTAGGAGTCGGCAATCTGAAAGCAAAGTTTCCTTCTTTTTTATTGAACAATAAGCCATGGACAGAGAAAAGAAATTTTTAATGGACTTTTAAGTTTGCATTCATCTAATCGAGGAGAGCCCTTTCTTATTATCTACCATGCGTCCTCCTTACATAAATTTATCTCGGCTATGATTAGCATCTCACTGTACGAATCATTGTTCTATATTAACTGTGTAAGTCTAAAAGGTTACGGTTATTATTAATAATGTGGGTTGAAACAGCCACAGGATGAGCCTCACTTAGAAACTGTAATCAAAATGCAATTCACTCTTTGGGTATGTTCTTTTACACTGTGCTCAAATCATAATATCCAGATGCAAAATTATTAAGATAAGGTTGGAAAAGAAAAATATGTTTGCATGATAGTTATTGAAAAATGAATATTTCTTATCTGATTTAAATGAAAACTACACTGTTGAGAAATTTTACTTACACTCGTAATATATTCTCATGTAAAATCCATAGATAAATAAAATTTATGTTTGCAGTGGTGCCTGTAGCTCAGTGCGTAGGGCGCCAGCCATATGTACAGAGGCTGGCGAGTTTGAATTCGTCTCAGGCTGGCTAAAACAACAATGGCAACTGCAACCAAAATAAATAGCTGGACATTGTAGTGGGTGCCTGTAGTCCCAGCTACTTGGGAGGCTAAGGCAAGAGAATCGCTTAAGCCCAAGAGTTTGAGGTTGCTGTGAGCTGTGACGCCGCAGTGCTCTACCAAGGGTGACATAGTGAGACTCTGCCTCAAAGGAAAAAAAAATATGTTAGCATATGTCAGTAGCAATATTAAAATTACCGATGAGTCCCCCCAAAGGAAACAAGCACAATTTGAACAGGATAGTAATTTTCTAGTGGATGTCTAATGAATGGCTAAGTAAATTGAATGTCCATAGTTATACCTGTATTATCTTTTCCTGCAAATGTCCCTTTGCTTTCCACTGGATAAGGACCTATTTTGGGAGCACTCTTTTTACTCAAGAAGGTAGCAGTATCATTGGAGATTACAAAAATTTTAATTAAGAAGAAAAGTTTTCTAATAGTAGTCTGGGTTTTGCTTTTTTAGATCCTAAAAATGGCGCCACCATTCAGGAGAAATTGAAGTTCTTCAAAGCTGCATTGATTGCCCTTTACCTCCTTGTGTTTGCAGTTCTCATACCTATCATTGGAATAGTGGCAGGTAAAGTATTCTTGAGTTTTGAAACTTAACAATTCAGGCTCGGCACCTGTGGCTCAAGTGGCTAAGGCGCCAGCCACATACACCTAAGGTGGCGGGTTCGAATCCAGCCTGGGCCTGCCAAACAACAATGACGGCTGCAACCAAAAAATAGCCGGGCATTGTGGCTGGCGCCTGTGGTCCCAGCTACTTGGGAGGCGGAGGCAGGAGACTTGCTTGAGCCCAGGAGTAGTAGGTTGCTGTGAGCTGTGAAGCCATGGCACTCTACCCAGGGGACAGCTTGAGGCTCTGTCTCAAAAAAATAAAATAAAAGAAACTTAACAATTCATGCCATGAATTATTTGTTTGCAAAAGCAAAAATCTTTGTTATATAGTAGATTCATGAAGAAAAATTTCAATTACGAATTGTAATACAAAATTTATTAAATAAAAAAAATAGATTCTACAGATTTAAGTGGAAACTAATTTTTTTAATTAAAATTAAATACAGTATAATGGAAAAAAGAACAGTCAGATAAAAGTATAGATATATAAAAATAGTAGGGCTGGGTGCCAGGGCTCATGTTTGTAATCCTAGCATTTTGGGAGGCCAAACTGGGAGGGTTTCTTGAGGCCAGGAGGTCAAAACCAGCCTAACCAAGAGTAAGACCCTGTCTCTACAAAAAGAAGGGAAAAACTAGCTGGGCGTAATGGCATGTGCCAAGTTTCAGCTACTTGCAAGGCTAAGGCAGGGAGATCACCCAAACTTAGGTGTTAGAATTTTTTTTCTATTTTTAGTAGCAATAGGGTCTCATTCTTGCTCAGGTTGGTCTCTAACGCCTGAGCTCAAGGCCTCCTCCCTTCTCAGCCTCCTGGAGTGCTGTGATTACAGACACAAGCCAGTGTGCCCAGCCCCCATGTATGACTTCTAACTCCCAACTTCTGTGTTCTACTATCTCCCAAAGTAATGGAGTTTTTGTATAAAAAATGTGGTTGGCCAATAAACAAACAAAGAAAACAAAGATACCACAAAAGAATATTTTCCATATGTAAAGATTCACTCCTATTTTGGCAGTTAAAAACAAACATATAGGCTTGGCACCTGTGGCTCAAGTGGCTAAGGCGCCAGCCACATACACCTGAGCTCGTGGGTTCAAATCCAGCCTGGGCCCGCCAAACAGCAATGACAGCTGCAAGCAAAAAATAGCTGGGTGTTGTGGCAGGTGCCTGTAATCCCAGCTACTTGGGAGGCGGAAGCAGGAGACTCTCTAGAGCCCAGGAGTTGGAGGTTGCTGTGAGCTGTGATGCCATGGCACTCTACCTAGGGCAACAGCTTGAGGCTCTGTCTCAAAAACAAACAAACAAACATACAACTATATAACCAGACCAAACAACCAAACTACAGCCATCTAAGTAAAAGGACCTGATGTGTCTGGCATTAACCAGCTTCCTGAAGACCAGAGTTATCTGTATGTCGTTTATGTCTGTGCTTATCTGTGGTGTGAAATGCATAAATAAACGATGTTTCATTGTTGGTTATAAGCCAGTTAGATTGTAAGCATATCCAATTCAATCTAGGTTAATACAATAGATGTAGAGTCTCCATCATTTTCTCTCTCTCTCTCTCTCTCTATATATATATATATTTTAGTGACATAGTTTCACTTTATTGCCCTCGGTAGAGTACAGTGGCGTCACAGCTCACAGCAACTTCCAACTCCTGGGCTTAGGCCATTCTTTTGCCTCAGCCTCCTGAGTAGGTGGAACTACAGGTACCTGACACAACGCCCAGCTAATTTTTATTGTTGCAGTGTGGCCTGGGTTGAGTTTGAACCCCTACCCTTGGTGTATGGGGCTGGTGCCCTACCCGCTGAGCCACAGGCACCACCCCAAGTCTCCGTCATTTATTTATTTATTTATATTTTTATTAAACCATAGCTGTGTACACCAATGCAATTATGGGGTACAATGTGCTGATTTTATATACAATTTGAAATATTTTCATCAAACTGGTTAACATAGCCTTCATGTTATTTTCTTAGTTATTGCATTAAGACATTTGTATTCTACATTTACTAAGTTTCACATGTACCCTTGTAAGATGCACCGCAGGTGTGGTCCCACTGATTACCCTCCCTCCACCCATCCTCCAGTCTTCCATGGTCTCCATATACCACAGCTTGTTTACCCACTCCTGGGTGGTGGGCATTTACATTGTTTCTACAGCATCACAAGAATGGAGAAGCAAGACCCCAAGGTACTCAACTCTAATAGGAAAGCAGGCAATGACCCAATGCAAGGTGGGGGGAGAGGAATGAAGGGGGAGGGGGAGGGGGGTCACAGTGTATGGCCCACCTCTTAGAGGCATGATACAATTATAAGAGTGACTTTACCTAACCAATGCAATCAGTGTAACCTAACTCTTTGTACCTTCAATGAATCCCCCCACCCCAAAAAAGATTTGGATTCTTTTGGTGTTGCAACACGGTAATGCTTGGATAGGTAAAATGCACAGCTCTCTGTTACAGCAAAGAATGAGAGAACACCGTCAGATTGGGCCACATGGGTGTTCTACCCCAGGACAGAATAATAGAAAAAAAAGAAAAAAGAAGAAGGAAATCCTACCCTATTCCAAGATCTCACAAATAATTATTGGTCATGTAAAATCCATATGGTTTGATATTTCTTTGTGACTTTAAATCTGTTAACTTGTCTGAATTTGTTTTTCTATATTTGTACAAGGTGAAAATCTAAATAGAACTTTTTTTTTTTTTTTGGCTGGGGCTGGGTTTGAACCCACCACCTCTGGTATATGGGGCCAGCACCCTACTCCTTGAGCCACAGGTGCCACTTGTAAATAGACTTTTTTCCAAACAGCAAGTGACTGTCTCTTTCTTTCCAACTGATTTATGATGCTTCCTTATCTTAAAACATTTTTGAATTGCCATTTATAAATGTAACTATTGTTGTTATTGAAATAAAGACAATTTAAAAAGAAGAAAAGAACGTAAGGATATTTCATCATTGTATTGAAACCACAGCCTGTGGATCCCACCCTGGGGAGTGTGGTTTCTGACAGGTCCCGGTGGGATGCAGACTGAAATCTGAAAAGAATCCAAAGTTCTCATCAACTTCAAAATCTCTGGGCTACCAGAAAATAGTAAGTCAATACAGTTGTTCTAGAGTTGACAATGATTGATCTGAAGTAATTTATTTACTGAAACTACAATACCTACCTGCAAAGACTGACAAGAAGTTAAAACTGTTTTGATCTTGTAAGTTCACCAAAATGGGCAGAATTTGGAACAAACGTCACTATGTCTATTGTGCCTTAATGATAAACAGCTGACAGACTATTTACAATTTTAATTAAGTTATAGATCAGAATATTTTCAATAAGAAATCAAAGCCCAAAATATATACCTTCACTTGGCATACAAGTTATAAATGTAGGCAAGATAAAACTCTAAAATGGTAGAATATGAATTGATGGGGGAAATTAACCTCCATAAATAAAATCCCTATTTAAGTATAAAGTAGGAGATATTTTCTTCCCTGTTACCTTTGCTTAAGGAAGCAACCAAAACACTGTCAGAGGGTAGCCACGTAATATTGATTCAGAACACAGGATACAATTGAGGATTAATGTCTACAAATAGTTACTATAATGATAAAAATTATTTAGAGAAAATCAATGTAAATTTGGGGTAGAAAAAGATAGTATCACCATGAAAGAATAAATAGAATCTGTGGCATCAAAGATAACCCTTCCCCTAGGTGTTGACAAGCCATGAAAGTTTGTCTTCTATCCTAGGTGGCATAGAAAAGTCACAAAATGCCATGTCTTGAATAAAAATAAATGAACTTTGAAAATATACCATCTAACAAGGGTGCATGTGAATCTTTCTAAATGCAGAGTATAAATGTCTTAACACAATAACTAAGAAAATGCCATGACGGCTATGTTAACCAGTTTGGTGAAAATATTTCAGATTGTATATAAAACCAGCACACTGTACCCCATGACTGCATTAATGTACACAACTATGATTTAATAAAAAAAAGAAAAGAGAGAAAATATAATCTCTGGCATCCTTAGATATAGGATAGAGTTGAACATTTCTAAAGAGAAATTAGTTTTCATTTAGGAGGGCTTGATGAAGCCAGCAACTGTGTTTTAAAATCTATTTTTAAATGTAGCTTTCACCATCAACTGATGTTTAACTTGTCAAATTAAAAATCGTTGATCACCTGACTTTGGTCAAATCAAGTCTTTTCTTTTTCACATCGCGAAAAAGATTTGCTTTACCCATATGAAACAATATTTGTTTCTAATGAAGGTAAATTTATATTGTGGAGAAATTAAAGTTTTGCACCTCGTAAAATAAAACACAGAGACTGCTGTGTTCGTGGCAATATCCAACCCCAGAAAAAAATTTCTATCACACAATGTTAACGTCCCATGATTCATCAAGATTGGGTGTTTAGATGCTGGAGTCACAGATACAGAATCCAAAATATTAATAATGGCAAAATACAGAAACTTATCAAAAATGTAAACTTCTATTATACCTGGAAATGGTCTAAGCATTTCACATATAGTTTGTTTAATTATTTATACACTGTCTTTAGTATTGCATGTATACAACTGGTGAAATAGAAGAATAACTTTTTCAGCCTTACTGCTTATTAAGAATATAACCAGAATTGCTAACCAGAAGCTAGATTCTTAACTGCTACCTCAAAAGGAATAATAATCAAAACAGGAGAAAAATTTAACTCACGGTTTTGAAATGATTTTCTAAAACGTATTCATTTGGGTTTCTGACTATTAAAGTCAAAATCCATTCTCAAATATTTTTTTCAATTCCCAGACTAACTCAGACATTAGTTGATACATAGTAAATTCTTGGCAAATGCATCATAGAATTAATGAATGCATGAATGAGGCTATGAGCCCCAAACTTTGCTCCCCACGCTGAATCTAATAAATGCGATGAGCTGTGACTTAGAAACATGCTTTTATGTCCAATTTACTGATAAATTAAGAAATAGTGTATAAATTCACACACATGCAATATAATCTCTGTTATAGAACACATCAAAATCTTGTAACACATTTTATTATTTCAATAAAGGAACATTAAAATAATATAACAAGGAAAAAATATAATATGTTTTTTTTTTTTAAAGAAACTTTGGATTTTATTTTATTATTATTTTTTTGGCAGTTTTTGGCTGGGGCTGGGTTTGAACCCCCCCACCTCCTGCATATGGGGCCAGCGCCCTACTCCTTTGAGCCACAGAAGCCATCCAATATGTGTTTTTTAAAACAGGAATTTAGGGCGGCACCTGTGGCTCAAGGGCACAGGCCCCATATACTGGAGGTGGTGGGTTCAAACCTGACCTGGCCAAAAACTGAAAAAACAAACAAACAAACAAAAAATAAAACGGGAATTTAATGGCATATATAGTGTAACATTTATTCTCAATGTATTAATAGCTGCAAGAGTAACTATCATCTATTAAGTAAGTATAGTAAAGAAAGTAGCCTCTATAACTAAGATAATTTCTTTCTCTTTAGAGTTGAATAGAAGTTCCCCATGTGCCTATTTTTATGCTATGCGATTTCTATATCCACGCCATGCTCATAACTGTTGGGGTAATTATTACAAATTGAGGAACCCTAAGCAAAAAGGGAGGAGGAAATGGAAGAGGAGAGCTAGATTCTAGAAGCAGACAGCTGATGTTGTCTTAATAAGACCTCTGTGACTGAGGGGTAGAAGGGAATGTCTCATGCAGCTCAGAAAAAGTTATAATGCTGGGACTGTTACCATCCCACTCTTATTAAGAAAACTGAAAAATTTGGATATAGATGTATATATAGATATATTTTTTAACTAGATGAAGTTACTCTTGCATTGTTCTATAATTGTCCAATATGAGAAGCCTTATGCATTTAACCCAATATGAATGTCATTAATATAAAGGTATAATATAGATAGGTTGATGGATTGATAGAAATATGTAGTAACAACATAATCTTAACCATTACTAAAGAGTCATAAAATGGGGTTGACCATTTTCTTCATTGTGTATCAGATTGTATTATTTTTATAGAAAAAGTTAATACTTAAGCTTTGTAATTTTTTTTTGAAACTGTAAAACATTAGTGCTCTAAATTGTTTCAGGAGGATAACTGGCTTATTTAGAGAAGGTCTTTTCATCTGGAATTATGTATCAGCATCTCAGTATGTTCCCGTAATACCATTTAATAGAATTGTTTTCCTCAGGAAATAATCGCAAAATTGTTCATCCACACATTGAATGTGTTACTGAAAATGGAAGTAAGCTAAATGCAGGCTCTTTGATACATAAATGTGATAGATCAATACTTAGAATACAAAGTAGTTATGAAATTATTTTTATGGAATAATATTAAATAATATGAAAAATCATTTATGATATACCATAAAATTAAAAAGGTGTTTTCAGATTTCATATAAAATAAAAATGTTAAATAATTATGTGGTAGTCGAAACGTAACAGAAATAAGACACAAACACTAGAGTGTTAGACTTTAACCCAGGATGGTGAGATTCCTGGCTTATTATTTTTCTTATTATTCACATTTTCTGAGTTTTCTGCTATGAATACCTGTTTAATAAAAGGGAAGAAAGAGACATATGAAACCAATATGCTTTTAAAATAGAAAATATTTATTTGCCCTATTTCCTGATCGCACGACTGTGTATTAGGCTCGTGTGAACAGAACGTGACAATTCCCCGGTGGCTTCAGTGACAGGATGAAGAAGGTAAACCAACAATATCTCTGTCCCACGGATGACACACCACCATCTCACTACATATCGTTTTTGTCATCATCACCCTCACTAACAGATTCAATGTGTATATTTCAGAAACTATATTAATAAGCATGAGCTTATTTTATTTTATTTTATTTTTGTTGCAGCCATCATTGTTGTTTGGTGGCCTGGGCTGGATTCGAACCTGCCACCTCAGGTGTACGTGGCTGGCACCTTAGCTACTTGAGCCACAGGCGCCCAGCCATGAGCTCATTTTATTCGAACAGCAGTCCTGTGAAGTAAGGTACAATATGCCTTCACAATCCATCGAATTTTCCTTAAATGGCCAAACAAAATCCAGTGGCCAAGGAGATTTTAATAGCAGCAGTTCAGACAGTGTGACTTAATCCTGGAATAGACGTGTCCGTGAAGCAGGAAAGGGGGTCTGTCTGCTTCTCAGCAGTATCCCTGGCGTGAGCCACACCTTATATATTTAAAATAAATACTTGACTTAGCCTCGCCTTCCAAGTGTTGGGTGGAACGGAATGGAATGCATAGAGTGGAATGGTAAGTGTTGAATGGCTATGCATTTAAGGCTACAAGCCATGACTTGCTTTATTTTTACTCAAATACGCAGCTCACCTTCTGAAGTGGGAAACGAAGACATGCGTGGTTGGTTCAGTTAATGAACATGGTGCATCTCAAAGTCTCCAAGGAAGAGGAAATAGCAGCGAAGAAGCGACCAGGTTTCCAGAGGCAGAAGCCAGTCCTGTAGATTCAGAGCAGTTCCAGAATTTCAGTGTGACCACTGATCAGAGATTCAGTGATGTTCTTCTCCAGCTCCGAGGCTTGGTTTCCTCTGTCCGGGAACGTGGGGATGCCCTGGATGAACTCGCCCAGTCCCTCACGGCCCTGAATGTCACATTGCTTGGGGTGCAGCTCGGGATGGACAAGCTGAATGACAAAATCCAAGAGAACGCGATTAAGCACCAAGAGGTAAGAGATTTTGTTTTGGAAAGTCACATGCTGGAAGTTAATTCATCCAGTCTCCCATCATCCCAGACAGCCAAGGTAAACAAAAGTTTCAAACTCTATTTCAACACCATCTGTTTACCAGGATTTCTCTGCCCATCTTACCAAAAGGTTTCAAATGGATTGAGCTAGTGCCTTCCCCAGCCCCCCAGAAAAATGGTACCCTTTTTCTCATTGGATATTAACTCTCTTAAGGTATTTTTATTTTACAAATGCTATTGAAGTGTCTTATCTAAAATAATTATAGATTATCTTGACAGCTCTGAAGAGGTAAGCACTGTTGTAAATTTTACAATGGACTTGATATTTCCTCATTATCAAAAAACTTAAAACCTTATTCACATGGATACTCTACAAAATATAAATTTTAAAATAACTTATTCTTCCACTTCCAAGAGGTGTACGTAAGATCTTAATGTATAAATACTATCATCATAGGATCATCAGAAAATAGTAAAGAATGCTTATTGTCATCATAAAATCATAAACACATTATGTTTTGTACTTCTGTGCCAGCTATGATACTCATTAAGCCTTGAGAAAGATAGCAACAAGAGATGAACTGACAGGCTGAAGAATCATCAGATATTCCCTTACACTATTCTAGACCATTTTTCAGCAAAGTTTCATTGTAAAGGGTGAAATGGAAACATTGTAGAATTGGGGGCCACACAGTCAGTCTCCGCTGTTACTAGTTAACGTGGGCATTGTAGCCTGTAAGCGGGTATAGCAAATACGTAGACAGGTAAGCAAAGGTGTGATATAATAAATAGTTATTCACAAAAACAGATTGTAGGTTGAATTTGGCCTGTAGACCACAATTTTCTCATCTCTGCTATAGACTATTCTGTGGCCAACCCTGGCGAATGTCTGGATTACTTTGGATTGATGAGAAAACAATTAAGAAGCAAATAACTTATTTCAAAATTATATTATCTCTCTCTTTCTCCTTTTTTTTTTTTTTTTTGGCCAGGGCTGGGTTTGAACCCTCCACCTCTGGCATATGGGGCCAGTGCCCTACTCCTTTGAGCCACAGGCACCGCCCTATCTTATCTCTTTTTGTTGAATGAGTGTATTTTTTTTTCCATACAAAATAATTATTGGACTAAAACATCACTACTCATCTGAAAATAAAAGCTTTATATTACAAAATACCTTCTAAAAGACCCAAGATTATAATTAGCATGAAGCTTATAAGGTTCCCATCATGCCTTAAGCAATGCTGGAATCTTTAAAGTACATTTTACTTGAATAAACCCCTTCTTATTGAGGTTCTTTCCTGTATAGATAGAATATTACTCAGTAGAGACTTTTATTTTTTTGACTTAATTTTTATTAAATCATAAACAGTTATGATTATCCATTTATGGGTGCAATGTGATCATTTGATATATAATGGGGAATGATTAAAACAAACTAATTAACGTAACCATCACCTCACTTATTTTTTTTGTAGTAAGACATTTATAATATAATCTTAGTTGTTTCAAAATGTGCCCTCGATTGAGCACATTAGGTGAGATGCCGCTGAATACCCTGCCTCCACTCACTCTCCTTCTTTGCTCTCCCCTCTCTCCTCTCCCCTCATTCTTTCTGTATTTATGTTTTATCATTCATATACTATTATGAAACCAGGAGTGACTTGTAAAAGTGAATGTTTCCTACACAGCAAAGTTGTAAACATCAGAGGAAAACCAACTAAATGATTGACTAGAGAATTAACAGGTTAAGAAAGAATTTCCTACATACTGTATTTCCCCGAAAATAAGACCTACCAAAAAAATGAACCCTAGCAGGATTTCTATGCATTTGTTAAATATAAGCCCTACCCCAATAATAAGACCTAGTGATGGGCGTGGCTATGCAGTGTATCTGATACGAATTTTGGTGTGGAGTGGTAAGGAAGACTGGAATACCTTTTATCTGGCACAGCTCCTTTCTCTGAGCCTTTTCACTTACCCAGGTGCAGGTGTGGTAACTGTGGTTGCAGGCATCCTATTGCACACATGCGAACGGCTAGGGGAAAGGAGTTCCCGCATCACTAGCGCAAGCCCCACCAACAAGGTCGGCTCCCCCTGTCAGGTTCCAGAAGATGACTTCACTGTATTTGAATAAATGTAGATTGTTGTATTATAGTTAATAAAAATAAGACATCCCCTGAAAATAAGCCTTAGTGTGTCTTCTTAAGAAAAAATAAATATAAGACAGTGTCTTATTTTCAGGGAAATGTGGTATTTGTTATCTGTAAAATTCAATCACTCTGAACTTTTACATTTTTACATGATCCTCATCTTAAGGGGACAGAAGACAAAGGTATTACGGTTCAAGTATGTGGTTTCTATTAGTGAACTCCATCTCAGCACCAACCTTGGTATGCTGTCTCTATTCTGCTTTAAGTCTTCCAAAATTTGACGGTTAGTCTTTCCCACATTGTTAAGTACCTAGCATAATAAATGGTATTGGGATGGTAAGAACTTGGGCTATGAGGGGATTAGGGGAAATACATGAAGGAGAAATTATCCCTTTGGTTGAAGAATATGGCAGACACAGGAAGTTAAAATGTCAGTTTTAGGAGTAAATATTGGTTAAGTTGAAGGGGAAAGGAAAAGAAACTCTATGTGAAAACAGTCAGAGGAATACGGAGATGGGGAAAGGAGAGAGACCATGGGGGAGATAGGAGAACCAGCAGACTCTTGGTCCTACTCACGTGCCAGAGACAGTGGAATGCCTTTGAGCCAGCCTCGCAAATGAGGAAGTGAAGCCAAATTAGAAACCACGTGAAAACCAGTGCAATTTTGAAACTGTTTGAAGTGATACTAAATGGAAATAATCAAAATCGGGTGAACAGTGGGCTGTTTGGGTCTGAACATATGGCACTTAGGTTTTGAAGGAAATTCCAGCATTTGAAAAGGAGACTCAAGGAAATGGTGGGACTTTTAAGCTATGATTCATTTTTTTAAAGACAGCAGTCACCTGGAGCAATTTGGAAATTGGGTTAGTGCCAGAGTAGGTAGGTTGTTTGTGAGCAGACAGGTGCACACTGAAAAAAAAAAATATTGTGACTCTCACCCCCGTTGTTTAAACAAGTGTATTGATCTTTGAATGTTTAGCCCAGTGCAGAAACAATAAAATGAATGCCTGAATTCGTAAATGCTGCTTGAGGAAAAGGCCTATAAGTAACACCAGCGTATTACTTGTCAAAAACATGCCAAGTATTAATTTGAACAGAAAGGAGGACATTTGCAGTAGATGGGAGATTGGGGAGACATTCGTATTTCCATTGTTCATAGAAAGAACTGTATGATTGCAAAATTAAATGGCTGTTTCCAACAGGGCTATTTTTTTTTTTTTTTAAATCAAATGCACTTTCCCTCCTCCCAATAAGAATAATTCCAAGTGAAATTTGAGAAACGTGAGCATGGTTTTCAAAGAAGGGAATAAAAAGGCATTCTCAGCGTTAGGTACAAGGTTGTGGGTGATTCCTGGTTTCCAGGTAGCTAAATTACTTGCCAGCTCCCTAAATGCTGCCTCGTGGATATTTGGAACAACCCAATCATGCAGCAATTTGCAGCTACCTGTTAATAAATAGTCAAGTCAAGTCAAGTCAAATAGATCATGGTGCCATGTAAATATCTATGCTCACTGTTACACCGTTATTGTAATTCTGTTGTATGGAAAATGCTAAATGGTTAGGGAAGGAGGGGGTAGAGGGTAGAGATTTTGTGATCCAGAACAGGGTTGTGGAGGACAGAAGGCAGAGGGCAGTGAAAACCGGTAGGTAAGCTTCTCTGCTTAAGTCACCACTGAAGGGGCAATTCTGGATCCATGTTCATGCATTTCCAAAAGTCTTATATCTTAACTGTCTTCATCCTCTCATCTCCAGTAGTCTAGTTCAGTCCAGTCCAAAGAGTGTCATTTTCATATCACACCTTCCTCGAGGAGCAAAATACCAGCACGTATTTCTGTGTGCCGCGGGAAATGAGAATCACAGATCTGGAATAGGTTGGCCTTCTGTGTATGGTATAAGGAAATTTTGCTTCTGATGAATCAGAAATCTAAATTTTCATGAAAAAAAACAACTTTTAAATGGCACTTTATTTTCAGCATGTTGACCTCTATATGTTTAGGAATAGAAGCATTTCTTGTATTTATTCAACTGATTAAAAAGAATTATCATTTTTTTACCTAACAAATGCAATTAACGTAACCTGGTTTCTTAAATCCTCAATGAATCCCCGACAATAAGAAAAAAAAGAATTATTATTTTAAAGCAGTTTCCTGATTTTCATATTCTTATTCCATAAAACTCTTACAGAGTTAGGGAACATTTTTTTTTTTTAAACATGAATTCTGTGTCCTCTTGAGCTCATATATTTGATATGTACATACAGAAGGTTGTGGGTACACATTTATGTTTCACAGGAAATCAGCAAGTTGGAGGAGCGTGTGTCCAAGGCATCAGCAGAAATCACATCAATGAAAGAAGAACAAGGGCATTTGGAGAAGGAAATAAAAGGAGAAGTGACAATATTGAATAACATCACGAACGACCTCAGACTGAAAGACTGGGAACATTCACAGACCCTGAAAAATATCACGTTAATTCAAGGTAAAATGTCCCGTCATCCCTCCAGAAAATGATACATATTGAAATGTACAGACAGAAGCCGAGATAAGTAGTTTTTGAGCAAACACTGACTACAGTTCCCCAGAGGAACAAATATTAAAATCAGAGCCAGACAGGGTTAAGACAGCCAGGAGCTTGGCATCCTGTAAATGCAAAGAGATAAACCAATACAGTATCTCTTAAGGTCTAATGAGTCTCTCATTGTTAAAAATATCTCTTCAATACTGAAGAGAAACACACATTTTCTGTGAGTACAAAGTCCTCTACGTGCCCATAGATCACGCTTGTTAATATTGTTTTTTCAAAGCTTCCAGGACAGAATCTTTCTTACTTCTCACGTAACCGTACTATTCATTTAAGCAACAGTCTTTTGAACTCTCGGAAATAATAGTTTTGTCGATTTTTGCTTTACTATGAGCAAAACAGGGTGCATGGAATCTTATTTTGTGATGAATATATTAACTATATCTCCTACAAATGCATGTATTTTTATGCTAGCTTTCAGTTATTTTCCCACTGTAGATATTTTTCTACATTTTGCTTTCAGCCATTTGCCATTTGATCTTTCTTTTGTTTTAGGTTTGTCTCTTGTAATGAACACCTACCGATTTTTCTGTTGTAATCTGACATTCTTTCACTGTATTTATTTTTACCATATTATTAAGTGCTCTGTTTTTGTTTTTTTCCCCCAGTTTGTTTATTTCTCTTGCCTTCTTTTCTTGACCCTTTTGGACACATGGAGATTTTTCTTCTGTTGAATTATTTTCTCCACCAGAGTTACCAAAAAGATTTTGGAAACTTCATAGTATGTTTCTATTTTATTGATGGTTGCCCTTGTTTATTTGGGGATCTGAAGCTGATCAGTATCTTAACCTTCACCCTAAATTAAACAAGGAATCTAAAATACTCTGGACTCCTCTCTCCCCTAGCTTCTTGCTATTTTTTATTGCAACTCATTTATAGTTTATGCATTTTTGCCAAGAATTGAGCGATTATTTTTCTTATTTTATATAGACATGTTCATTGTGTTTTTCCCATGTATTTATCAATTATTCTCCCTGCCACATGCATCTTAGTATTCCCCCTGGGAGTGTTGTGACTTAAATTATCCTATGACTAAAGTGTATCCTTTGGAAGTTCAATCCATGACAGTCCATGGGTGGTGAAAGATGTTGGTTTCATTTCCGTTATTTTGTCTTGATCTTTCATACTAGCTGCGTACGTACTTCTCAGACTGACAGTTACTTTGAATATTTCTTCTATCAGTGTTTTGAAGAAATTATTTCCCAGCTTCCAGATTTCCTTTTTGTGTTTAAGATGACGGCTGCCAATCTGCTAGTCATTCTCTTTGTCTTCAATACCTGCAATTTTACTAATCTGTGTTTTTGTACTGATGATTTGTTCATTGACAACTGGAGAGGAAAAAAAAGGAGACGGGTTTAAGCAGCAGAATCCTAGAAGATCTGGAATATTTTTATGATGATCTGAAGATAAGGCAAGGTCAAAGACAGTAGGAAATTAATGATCATAATGAATTGGAAATGGAGCAGCATAGCTTTGGAAATATAGGCAGATATTGTTAGTGCTGTTATCATCAGAGGAATTTAAATGACATGATATGCCTGGATTTTTTCAGTTGCTAAGTGATTTTGATATATAATACATACATCAATTATTATTATAAGAAAGTACATTTCTTGCAGCTATGCAGGAATCTTAGAGGTTTTTGTTTACAATTATGACGAGAACTGAATAGATTTCGTGCATGTGTTTAGAGACCATTGTTCATGGCAGTTATTACTATAGCATTTATGAATTAGTCCAATAACTTTATAATTAGAAAATATTAAGGATGAAGAAAAATAGCATCAATTCTTATGGTTTCTTGAATAAGGGCAAATCATACACTCTGGTCAATATTAATCTAGTTTCCTTTGATATATAGAAGCAAAGAACCTGACAGGTAGCACTGGATAACAGGTATCAGTATTTTTTATACAAAAATACACAGAGAGGTACACAGAAATAAATATTCTGCATACTGTTTGAAAATAGGAACTATCTTTAACTCTACATTTTATAAAATAACAGATAGACTTAGGCTGAGTGCAGTGGCTCATGCCTATAATCCTAGCACTCAGGGAGGCTGAGGCAGGTGGATTGCTTGAGCTCATGAGTTTGAGACCAGCCTGAACACAAGCAAAACCCCGTGTCTATTAAAAATAGAAAAACTGAGGCAAGAGGATCGTTTGAGCCCAAGAGTTGGAGGTTGCTGTGAGCTATGATGCCACAGGACTCTACCTAGTGCAATAGCTTGAGACTCTGTCTCAAAAATAACATAACATAAAATAAAATAATAAAATTAAAATAGCAGATAGATTTGTTGTGACTGAACAGAAACTCTCAGATGAGAGCCGTATGTAGATCCCATATTCATATCCCATATTCAAAATAATTGAAAGGATAGTTAGTAATTAGGGAAGAGTTCTATTATTTACCAAAGACATAGTGAAAATTCAATCTCAGAGGCTAAGAGCTTAGATCCAGTCTGTGCGTTCCCATTTCTTTCACACACATCCTAGTTTTTCCTGGAATGTTTAAGCCTTGCTTTAGAACCCTAGTTATAAAATCAAAGTCTTTTCTTGAACACTTTTTTTCACAACACCATACTTGAGTACTGGTGGTTTGCTTGTCTACAACTTCCTCAACAGAATCCAGGCTGGCTGCTCTGCTGGTCTCCTCCTTCCCCGCTGTCGAGTGATGAGTGGACACAGTTGTGTTCATGATTGTGGAAGGTCCCCTCCCCGTTCTTGGGAAGAACTACATTCTTCTGCATAGAATATTGTATCTAGATTCCCATGACATTTCTTGGGCAATATCTAAATATATGTCTTCCAACAATTAATCTATAGCTTAGAATTCTACAGTTAATTGCATAATACCTGGTAGTGAAGATTATGTAAATAAAATTGTAGCCAAAAAAACACATGACACTCACTTATAAAAGAGATGTTAATGGTATTAACTTAAAATGATACAGTTATGAATTATATATGAATATATAATTATGTATAAACATAATAGGGGTTATGGCTTCTTTATCATTGCTTTATTCAATAGTAGAGTATTTCTGCCTTTAGGAAAGTCAGTCCTTGTCATTCTGTGTTACTACACAACAAATAAATGACTTTGGATTTCCTTATATAACTATCTTGATAGGGGACAAATGCACTCTACCTATGCTTTGCAACCATGCTCAGTCACTGTAATTTTTTAAAGGTCCTCCTGGACCTCCAGGTGAAAAAGGAGACAGAGGTCCTCCTGGAGAAACCGGTCCACAAGGCATTCCAGGTGCAAGAGGTATGGTAACTATAACTATTTTATAATATTCGATGATGCTAGGGAATATACATCCATGTATGTGTATAGGGAGAATAGTTATTTTATTTGTCTCCTGTGATGTGTGTGTGTGTGTCAGAGAGATATTCAGTGTTCTAGTAGCCTAATCATATAATATACTGAATAGAAAGCATTGACATCATTTTTGAAGAAAAGCAAAGGCTTCATTATCCAGACTCACCGAATGAAGTTGCTCTTAAGTCTAGCAAGTGCCATCTGTATCATAGACCGTGACAGTATATGGCAGACCTAACTTTAGATTGTATGTGAAGGGAAATGGGAAAATCACCTTTGCATTGAAAAATTACAAGTTATCTTAGTTTTAAGACTTAAAAAAATGTGTATTAGTAAGTTATGAGTCAAAAGCAAATTGGATTATATTTCCTACATAGTCGTTGAGAGGAGTATTTCTGCTTAATCTCATGAAATCAGAATGTAAATACAGGCTAAAATATGGATGACTTTTACCTGTGCTGTCAGCCACTCTGTATTTTACTTAGAGCCTACATATTTCAAATCATTTTCCTCTGTGTTTAATCTTGAAAGCAATATTGTGGAAGAAGATACAGAAAAGAAGGGAGAGCAGATAATATGATTGTCATGTCACTTTTGGCTGGAAATAAATATTCTGCATACTGTTTGAAAATAGGAACTATGTCACACAGTCTGATAATACCTAGAATGGTTTGTGCTGCCAAAAATATCACGTCCTTCATCTTATTTTTCTGCCTTTTGAGTATATAAAATCTTCTTTCTGATCAATGTATTGACTAGCCCAGGTTACACCAGAAAAACAATTTTTAAAAATGAAAAGCATGGCTCGGTGCCTGTGGCTCAAGTGGCTAAGGCACCAGCCACATACACCTAAGGTGGCAGGTTCGAATCCAGCCTGGGCCTGCCAAACAACAATGATGGGAGCAACCAAAAAATAGCCAGGCATTGTGGCAAGCGCCTGTGGTCCCAGCTACTTGGGAGGCTGAGGCAGGAGACTCGCTTGAGCCCAGGAGTTGGAGGTTGCTGTGAGTTGTGATACCACGGCACTCTACCCAGAGGGGCAGCTTAAGGCTCTGTCTCAAAAAAAAAAAAACAAAAAAACAACAATGCTTTGAAATACGTCCTTCATTTCCTAAAGGAACCACATAATGGGCTGTAAGTGCCCAGTGGTATCAATGACAAGAGTGCCCGACCTATAGGCATGGGAGGGGCCACCTACCTAAGAGGCCTTAACAGAGAACTGAAGGTTTCTCTGATTTCAAAATTTTCACCATCACCCAGTACCTCTTATTTTGTCTACATAGCCTGAAATTTCCAGCATTGGAATAAAGCTTCTAAAGGAGAAAATAAAGCCCATCTTAACTGTGGAGATCAGAAGACAGGAACCATATTTTATTAATCTTCATATCCATATGTGTTTATATTCTATCCCACTGCTTTCTGCAGTCGTGGCCCAGCAAGGCCTCTCCCTCCAGCTTCAACAAGAACAGAATCCCTAAATACACACTTTAGCAAGAAACTCTGTCAGTGGCAGGCTGCTGCTCTGTGCCTTGCTATTGAAAATGGGTTTCTTCTGGAGGTAACAAGTTGTGTTAATAAATCCAAAAATGTCAATGCTGACTATGCATATGTATTAAATAATACCAAATATAGATGTTGTCACAAAAAGCTGCTGAAAATAATGATTATAGTGCTGGGGAGAAAGATGAGGGGGAGGAGGGAAGAAAGTTAATACAAAAATGTTCATTACCCATCAGGTACTTTTCTAAGTATTTTACATTTATATTAATTTAATCATGTCAAACTGATGATGTCAAGATAAGTATTACACTCATTTTAGAGGCCCACCGGGAGGTTAAATAGTCAATCATCAGCTGGTAAGTGTCAAGGCTGGTGTTTAAACCCAGATGGGCATGACTGCAGAGTCAGCATAATTAACCAGTCTACTAGACCACAGAAAGAAAATTGAACAAAGGCGTAGGAACCCAGGACATGTGAATATTTGTCAGACCAGACTGAACACAAGTGATTTGATCTGTCTAGGTTTATGGCCCTGCCTCTATAAAATGATGGATTTGGAATGGATAACGTAAGGTCTCTTGAAACTCTTACATCCCAGGGCTGGGATTCTGTGTAATTGTACCCATATGGCCTGTGAGTTAGCAAACGTGCCAGACCCTTTCAACTTGTCACATATGATTGTAGAAAATTAGCTTATTTCCACCTGAAAAACTCAGAAAATCTAGCCTACTGGAATAAAATTGAACGCTTCTATTTAGAAGCATTCAAACATCATTGATCATAAAATTACCTACCTCTATGGGCCATATAAAGTCTGCTTAAACATCTAGACTAGAGAACTAATGATCCACTGATTTCTATGAAAGTACCCCATGTGCTTCTTTTGTGGGTTTATTTGCTCACCTATTGAAAATACACATAATTCATAGTCAAACAGCGATATTCTGAGTGTCACTGTAACAAACCCAACAAGTCATCTGAGAGGCCCTTTCTCTTCCACCTGTCTAAAGCATAGTTTAAGACACTATCTCTTTTATTTCCCAGTTTTTTCTAAATTTACAACCTGTAAAATTATCTTCTTAATTTATCTGTTACCCTTCTTGCCACGTCTCTCTCTTGTTTAGCTACACTGGGAGATCTGTTTGGATAAGGATATTTTATTTATTTACCAATCCCTCTCCCTCCTCCGCTTCCTCCTCCTTCTTCCCCCAACTTGAACTGAGTTGTGTTTTTCTCATGTTTTTCTCTGTATTAGTTTGTCTACTAACTTCATATTAGTATTGAGTACATTGGATCCTTGCTTTTCCGTTCTTGTGATACTTTACTAAGAAGAATGTGTTTCAACTCTGTCCAGATTCATACATACAGATGGAGATGTAAAGTCTCCATCTATTTTTATAGCTGAACAGTATTCCATGGTATACATATACCACAGGTTATTAATCCATTCTTGGATTGATGGGCACTTAGGTTGTTTCCACATCTTAGTGATTGAAAATTGAGCAGCAATAAATAGTCTAGTGCAAATGCCTCAATAAGGACATTTTTAATTCCAGGAATGTATAAGACCAGCAAAATATGCATGCTCAGTAGATATTTGTTGAATTAATGGAGAATATAGTAAAATGGGGAGTTATTTGTGAGTAGAATTCTATAAAAACTCTGAAAAATATGGGAGAATAGATTCTTTTTTTAAATAAGAGAATTTAGTATCAAATAAAAAAAAATTATTTGTAAATTTGAGCCACAGATCTCCATAACTACATGAACAGAGATCTGGCCACTTTGCTTATATAACAAAGGAAGGTGTAAGGTAATAGATCAGCTTATCCTAAGAATAGGTGTTAGGTCATTTTTTAGGTTGTGAAATGCAGTTAATACATACTTCAAAGTATAAATAGAGTTGAAATGTCCTGACATCACTAATATTCCTAAACATTATTTATCATTTTTTGCCTTCAGATATCTGCTTAATATCTGTTGGAATCAAAGTTTCATACTGCGTTGAATAATATTTCTTAACTATTTAGAATAATGTCCTTCTTAAAATGAGGACTTCTTAGAGGATAGTTGCCTAGGATCTATATGATTGAGCCTCAAAAATGATCTTTAATGAAGGAAATGTGAGTAAGTCCTACTCCTGGAATTTGCAAATTAAAAGCAACACTCTAAAAGGTTAATACTGAAAAAAATAAGTATAATCAATGACTCATAATGTGCCTTCCCAAGGAGTCAATAAAAATTTTGATTAATGAGATCTTTGTAAATTGATAAAGACATTTAAAATAAGACACAAACTATTTCACAGAGTGTAGCTCAAAACACTAAGCTCTAGAATAAAATATTTTATTCTATAGGAGTATAATAGTTGCTTCTAGATGCAGTTCTTTTGAGGTCACCATGGAAATATGGAGTATAGAATGGTCATTTTCAGTTTTCTTTTAAGCATCCCTCGGATTTTTATAAGTGTATAATGTATACTCATAAGCAAATCAGTGGGGTGTGTGTGTGTGTGTGTGTGTGTATTTACATTGTTTGAGATTACAGTAGAATTTGTAAAATCGGGTCCATGAAAGATAAAGTAAGATGTTCCAGCACTAGGACCTCAATTTTTTTAATAAACACCCTGATGCTTTTCATTGTCTGGGCTGTTTTTTTCCTATGGTAAACCTTAAGAATTCAATTTTCAGCTTATGCACTTTAAAGTTACCATTGCAGCTACAGCAAAATCCTTCCATTTGATGTTTCCTGGTTGACTACATAAGCCTCAGGTTAAAACTCCAAGTTTTATTTTTTTCTCTACTTTTAGTGCTGCTAACAATGTTATTTACTATCTACAATATGCTGGATGCATGAATGTTTATCCTTATTACTTATCTTCTAGTGTCACATACAAAATGTTAGAAATGATACTATTCTTCTGCTGGAAGATTCGCCTGTTTCACATTTATTTATAAAACTAGATGGTTTCATTGAACTCTCAAATCTGTATAAAAAAAATGAACTGTTATATACTTTTTTTCTTTTCTTTTTTTTTTTTTTAACTAACCACGTAGGTCCTCCAGGTCTCAAAGGTGATCGAGGAGCAATTGGTTTTCCTGGAAGTCGTGGATTACCTGGGTCAACTGGAAGGCCAGGTATTAAGATAATGTGTATTTTCTTTATAGAATACACAAAAGTAACATCAGTTCGTAAAAATATAGTAGAACCTCTGTAAGTTGACCACCCAAGGGACCCGTAACAAACTGACAACATGAAGAGGTGGCCAACATAGGGAACCAGGCCTACTGTGCTGATATATACATGTGGTGCATGTCCAATCTATGAAAATCTGGTCAACTTAAGGAGGTGGTCAATGTAGAGGTGGTCTACTACAGATGTTCTACTCTGTATATATATGTATGTGTACATGTATTTTTTTTAGTTCTTGGATAATGAATAATGGTCCTTATTATATGAATAGTAGCATCCACATGTAGTTAATCTTGTGGTTTAAAACATTTTGAAACTGATTTCTGCCCACCCAAGGAAAGTTTCCATGGCCCAAAGGAAAATAGTGTAAAAAAAAAAAACCTGATAGGCTTATAAACTTTTTATCATCATAAATCATCATGAAGAACGCTATCTAAGAAAAAATAGAGTGAAAAGACTGGCAAAAAAAAAAAAAAAGAATGAATACTTCTTTTCGTTGTTGGTGTTGTTGTTGTTGCAGTTTCTGGCCAGGGCCGGGTTTGAACCCGCTACTTCTGGTATATGGGGCTGGTGCCTACTCCTTTGAGCCACATCTGCCGCCCATATGAATACTTCTTTAACCTCCACTGGCCAAAGTCTACAATGTTATAGTTAGCAAAATATAGAAACGTTTGAAATCTAACCCTTTACAAAATACACTGCCTGCTATTAGCTCTCAGTGCTTAGTAATCAACCTTGTTTATGCTTCAAAATGTACATATATGATGGTATAAGTTCTAGTAGCTATGCAGGGAACCCAAGCTTGAGTAGCGAGCTTTGCACAGTCATTTTAAAAGCGGATACACTTGTTGTTTCCTAATTTCAAAGTAAATTATCATTAAGAAATTAGCAGCATAGCTGGTTTGTCATTGTACAGCTACTCAGGAGGCTGAGGTGGGAGGATGACTTGAGTCAGGAGAGGCTACAGTGAGTGGTCTCCCAGAAATTTTCTTACAATAACCTCTCTTCTTAAGTTTAATAAAAAGGATAATTTTGTAAAGTCTATGTGAAGTATATACTCTTTGGGCATATATAATTGTTCAAAATGAATGAACAAATCATTCTTTTGGGCAATTAGACATTTGTCAAGGTGTTTTGAACTTGAACTCCATGGTAACGTGTAGTTATTCCACTTCCATTATTTTCTTTCCCCTCTTAGAGACCGACATAACAGAGGATAGTACATATTTGAATCCCAGATTCAAATTCTACTTTCCCATTCCATCTTATTCTGCCTCGGTTTGCTTATATACAAAACAAGGCTGAGACACATAAGAGAATCTATGTTTTAGACAATCTGTAAAAATTAAAGAAATTAATATATGTCTTAAATTGTCTCAAAATTGTCCTGTCACCGAGCATGCTATATATACGTTGGGCTACACCAGCTCTAGGTTTCTTTGTGCTCTCAGACTGCTGGAGTTCAGCAAATACTCCCTGGTTAATTTACTTGGGAGAGCATTCTTTGATGGATTCCCCCAGCCAGCACAGCTTAATGCGGGTTCACTGTGTGCTGGAGATACATACAGCACAGCTGCTGCCCTCAAGGGGCAGGGGGTAAGCCATTAGCTATCATGGAATGTGGTAGATAAGTGACATCTGTGAAGCTGGGCAAACTGCTATGGGGGTAGAGAGTTTAGAATGATTAATTCTGTAGTGCGAGAAAATGTATTACAGAGGAAGTCGTGTTAGTGCTGTCTGAAAGATGCTTTGAGTTTTAGGTTTGTATTTCTCGGCCTTTAGCAGATAATAGGATCTCTTGGAGGTCCTTATAAAGCAGCTTGGTGAACTTTGCCCCAGAATTCCCGATGTGATAGGTCTGGGATGGGGCTGGCTTCCTTGCCAGTTGGGAGTGCTGCTGCTGACCCAGGGACCACATTTCAGGACCGCATCTTTAGCTGGAGCAAAGGGTGGAGAAGGAGAAACTTTCTAATAAGAAAAGCAAGGAAAGCGGTAAGGAATTCCCAAGATAGCCTTAGGATATTATTTCCTTTTTAAAAGGAAAGACTTTTTAAAAGACTCAAATTTGGTAAAGCTGGGAACACCAGTGCCTTGCCTGGTGCAGCTTTAGTTATATTGCAGATTAAAACAAAGAATGATAGGGCGGCGCCTGTGGCTCAAAGGAGTAGGGCACGGGTCCCATATGCTGGAGGTGGTGGGTTCAAACCCAGCCCCGGCCAAAAACCGCAAAAAAAAAAAAGAAAGTGGCTATGATCATATAAGTGTTACATATGAATGATGTTAAAATGATACAAACATTTATATTTATTTATAAGGAGGTAAGACATTTCATTTACCACCTCTAACAGAAAAGTCATGGTGTATGAGAAAAACCAAAACAAAAAATAAAATGGATTTTCTATTGAGCACAGAATCCTACAGCTAAAAGAATATTCAGTGGATCTGCCTTCAGCTGTTTCTGAAGTATCCAAGTATTTCTGTTCTCAAGTATCCAAGACAAATTGCTGAATTAAAAGGCTTCCAAGAATAAGGCCTCATCTCCTTTTCTTTAATTTTGAATTAAACTTGTTAAAATTAGAACTAATCAGTTACACCTTTTTTAATCCCCCTCAACCAATTTTTAAAAACATCTTTAGATTTTTTCCTCTTGAACAGTCTGAAAATTTGGGGTACTTTGTGCTAAAAATATTTTTGCCAATTTAATAGTGCCCCAAAGGACTCAATCATAATTAAGAAGTGAATTTAGTGATATAAAGTATAATAGCATTAGGCAAAACAATCAGAGAATTAAAAGTGCTCTTCATTATACTTTGATACAGAATGGTTGGCATTTCATTAAATCTTGAAAACAAAATTTTAATTGGAAATAATTTATACCTTTTAAGCGCCTCAAGCCTCACGCTACTCATTACACATTAAATTATTAATATCCTAAATTAGGGGCCAGAATACTTTTCTAGAAGCTGCATAAAGATGTATCTTCAAAATAAAGCATAAAAACAAAATAAACTAGAGAAACCAAAAAATAAGTAAATACATATTAATAGTAAAATTAAATGCATTTGTACTACCGTGTTTCCCCCCAAATAAGACACTGTCTTATATTTATTTTTTCTCAAGAAGACACACTAGGGCTTATTTTCAGGGGATGTCTTCCTCTCTGCACTGAAATGCATGGCAGGGCTATGCAGATATGCTGCATAGCCACACCTATCACTAGGGCTTATTATCGGGGTAGGGCTTATATTTAACAAATGCATAGAAATCCTGCTAGGGCTTATTTTTGGGGTAGGTCTTATTTGGGGGGAAACACGGTATAACAGTAAACTGAGATGAAAAAGTCCTTTTCTCTCATTCACTGAGAATAAAATCACAAAGAACAGATTCTAGCTAAGCTTTGAGAGATGAAGAGCAGAAATCATTGGAGCTACCATCTCTCACATACGTCTCGTATAGACAAGGTGCTTTATGACCATTGTGCTAATTTCCAAGGCAGCTTTGCAGTGATGGAAGATATTATTTTTTCCTTTCGTAGAAGAATAAACTTAAGGCTAGAATTTTTAAAGACTTGTCCCAAGCCACATTCCCTAGCAAATGGCAGAACAAAATAATTCAAAACAAGAATTTTTAAAACTGTCATTATTTTTCAAAGTTCATGATTTTTAAATGACATCCTCTGAACTCTTGGATGAAAAGATGCAAGTCTTTGACTCGTTGGTGAGAGTCAAAAACAAGCCTTTGATTTAGAGGCTGACGACAGTAGGTTCAGCCCTGCATTTATGCCAAGATGATAAGGACTTGCAAGGTATCTGATGACTGTTGGAAGAAGAATCAACAGGCAAGGGCAGCGCCACTTTCATGAGATGAAATTGCCACCATTAATAGCTCTTTTGGGTCTAAAGAAAGCTCTCCTGCAGAACTCTGGTCTATAGGTGAAGTTGACCTTCATTAGCACAAGGTCCAGCAATGTTGCCACATTCATTTGAAGTCCTGACCCTTGTATGAAATTCTACTAGTGGTACGATACCCCTGTGCAAATGCACGAGATTGCTCAAAACCAAAAGTGCCCCGCCTGAGGTTTGGATGCTCCCAGGTTCTTCCTACCTTCCCCATGACTGAGGTTATCAGAATCTCAGCATTCCCAGAAATTCAATTCATTGAAAATCTAGTCTTTGGAATGCTCCACTTTCAAGAAATGCAAAATAAGATAAATTGTGATGCGAATGGAAAAAACCAGGTGTGGGATGTGATGGAAGGCACTAGGCTTCTGGGGATGGGAGGAAAACAGAAAGAGGAGGAGAGGACACATGAATATAATACAAACTCCTTACATTTCAGCGTTGCCTCTTGTAGGAAAACTGGAGGTTTAGTGCCCTCACAAGTAATTTGAAATACTAGCACATGACAGGGCTTCAAAAGTAATATCTATTAATCTATTATTATTATTATTAGCACTGACATTATTGTTACATTTAAATACCTGTAGGCTGTAATGCATTGATGTTTTTGATTACCTTGTATCTCCATTTAAACCAACATTGTGAATTGCCCTGGTGAAAAACATTCTCTCTTTTTTTTTTTGCATTTTTTCAAGGAAATCCCGGACAAAAAGGCCAGAAGGGGGAAAAGGGGAGTAGAAGCACAACAAGTAAGTGCATAGTTTTTTGTTTCCTGTGTGCATCTTTTATAACATCTAAGCTTGTAACGTTAGTGATCTGAGCTTGAGATAAATTTCAAGAACGTCAGTATTGATCCATGGAGATTCTAGGGAAACCAACCGCTGTTTTCTACAAACAAAGCATGCTAATTGGAGTAAAACAAATAGATCATATTAAGCGACTCTTTCAATCTCATTATCCATTTGTGTTTTGTTTTTGTGATGAGCACTATTTGCTAAAAATTCCACACAGAAAATTGTTCCATTTTCAAGTCAATTTCTATTCACTGAGGGAAAATCAAGCTTATGAATAAAAACAATTACAGCCTCCTTACTGACCGAGCTAACTGAAACCTCACATAGAAGAATTTGGATAACTTAAGAACTTTGAAAGATTAACTCTGCCGTGGCTGGGATTTTTTTGTTTTGTTTTATTAAAAACTTTGAGAAGTGCTGCCCCATGCCTTAGACCTTTAAACCTGCAACTGAATCTGACACTAGGAATCTTTATCAGCAGAATGCTGACCTCATGTTGCAATGAAAAAATCTTTCAAGGGGGCTGGGTGCCTGTCCCTAAACGGTTAGAGCACTGGCCCTGTGCACTGGGGCTGGCGGGTTCAAACCTGGCCTGGGCCTGCTAAACAAAAGAAGAAGAAGAAGAACAATCTTTAAAGTGGATGGTAGCAGCAGCTAAATATTAGATGTCTTCAATTGTCATGCCATGAGTAATTGGTGTGCCTCCTCTGATTGTATAATGATGGAATGGAATAATTATAAAGAGGGATGAAGAACACCAACTTGGCTTCTTAGTATCAAATACAGGCTTCTCCTCCTATATTCCCAGTAGGAGCTACATGATATGTGTGTCTATGGAAATAGTGACACACCCAGAGGGATCATTATCTTCACTTATTATGATGAATCCCTTTATGTACCAAAGTCTATCAGTCTCTAGTAGTAGTCATTATCTAAAAATGTACAGTACCAATTTCTCTTCCTTAGTAAAAATAATTATTTTAGGCTCGGCGCCTGTGGCTCAAGCGGCTAAGGCGCCAGCCACATACACGTGAGCTGGTGGGTTCAAATTCAGCCTGGGTCCACCAAACAACAATGATGGCTGCAACCAACAAACAGCCGGGCGTTGTGGCGGGTGCCTGTGATCCCAGCTACTTGGGAGGCAAAGACAGGAGAATCGCTTGAGCCCAGGAGTTGGAGGTTGCTGTGAGCTGTGATGCCACAGCACTCTACCCAGAGGGACAGCTTGAGGCTCTGTCTCAAAGAAAAAAAAATTATTTTAACCTAATACTGTGTATAGATGTCATGTTTTGACAAGTTGGGGTATGGTTGAGAATCCCAGCCATTAAAGTAGCCATTAGAATAACCAGGAAACTTTCTCTTCCGTTTTGTTAAGATTATTAGAATTTATATAAACAACACTGTAATTCAACAAATATTAGACTGTGTACAGTTGTATTTTGATTTTTGTCTACCAAAAATATTTAATATGACTATAACAGGTTCAGTTAAGTAAAACAAATAAGGTAATTATTACTTTTAATAATTTCATTTTCAATTACTACCTGGAGAAAAGACACATTAGATAAAGGCTTCTGAAATAAATTAGCAGTAAAGTTACATGGGAGGTAGAATACACATGTAAGTGATGTGTCATAAGGTGAAGACTTTTCATCACGGATTCCTTGCAGCCACCAAATCAGTGGAAGATTTGAGCACCCTGCTTATGTTGATATTTTCCGATTTTGTTTTAATCAGCAGCTGTATCCTTGTCATTTTTTGTGTTTAAATTCTATGTTTCAGTTTTGTTCATCTTAAGAAATAGCAAATTCTAGGCAGGGAATATGCATTCTTTTTTTTTTTTTTTTTTGCAGTTTTTGGCTGGGGCTGGGTTTGAACCTGCCACCTCCAGCATATGGGGCCGGTGCCCTACTCCTTTGAGCCACAGGTGCCACCCAGAATATGCATTCTTATTTATACATAGCTATGAAAGATAGCACATTATGCTATCATAATAGAAACATAATTATCCCCTTAGAATTTTTTTTTATTATTGTTGGGGATTCATTAAGGGTACAAAGAACCAGGTTACCTTGATTGCATTGTCAGGTGAAGTCCCTCTTATAATTGTGCCCCACTCCCAAAAGGTGAGTTACACACCACGAACCCTCCATCACCTCCCTTCCTCCCTGTAACACAGGGTATTACATTGTGTGTCTTTTGAGCGCTTTAGTTAGTTAATGACTAACTCTGTTGTTCTCATCATATTCAGACAATAGAAACGTGTGTGTCTTTTCTCATTTGTGTCATTTTTTTAAGACGGTCACTTTTGTCTGCTGTAAACATTTTTTGCCACCGATCTCCCTTTTTTCTCCTTTTCACTCCATTTATTTTTGGTTAAGATCCTCTTCTAAGTTTCTCTTCCCTATCTTTATGTGTATCTTTATCTCTACCCTTATTTTTATCTTTTGTTTGCTTTATTTCCTTTTCCTGGGGCTTCCTCCGAGCTTCTGAACACTGTCTCTAGTCAAACGTGGCCAGTAGAAAACTTGTCTATTTTTAGTCTGTAAACAGAGCGCCCACACTGTCTCCTGTTACCCGAGGTTATCAAATGCTTTGAATATATTTTTCAGATACGTTCAAAATGTTTTTGGTTAGAGTTTTCATGGCTCTTTTGGTATTTATGAGCCAATTTATTTTTTCTTCAAGATGTCAGTAAGAGAGATGTTCTGTGTAAAAGCGTATTTAGTCCCTGAATTCCCCCTTCATGCCCTCTCCATGTAAAGTATAAAACAACTCCATGTTTAAAAAAGAATCATATACATAAACATCCACTATAGTATGTTGTGCTTTTTGCTTTAGTTAGTATTCCAATCATCTGTCTACGTCATTACATAGGCCTCTAACTCTTTTCCCTCAATAATTACACATTATTATTTCATTATACAGCTGTACCGAGATTACCATAACATAGTCATTCAATCCTCTAGTCCTGAACACTTAATGATTTTTGTTTACGTTGGTTTGGCTTTAATAAACAAGGCTACATTAGTCATTCCCATGTGTGATCTTGTGGGAATACTTTATTTAATAGGGAATTTGCTATAAGTAGAATCAATGGTTCAAAGGTTATATACATTTGACAAGTTGATGAATTCTCATAATTGGCTCTAACAAAGGCTGTACCAACTTATGCTATCTGGCCAATTTCTCACATTTTAAAATTAATTCTGATATATGAAACTTTTTATTGATTTATTTTAATACATTTTAAAATATTTTTCAGGCATGATTTATATATAATAACAGCAATCATCAATTGCCTCTTTTACATAGGAGTCAGGACCAGGGCAGCTCCCTGGGCCCTTTTAAGGTCAGTTGGGTTGGGCGAGACGCCTTCTGGTATTTTCTCATTAAAAGGCCCTTCAGGTTGTACAAGTCACCAGCACAGCTGACTTTTAAGATCCTTTTGTGGCTTCTTCAAATGACCTTGGTTCCTATGACATCCCTGACTTCCACATGAACTTCCTCTCTCTGGTCCTTGGTGCTATTTAGGCCTCTGCTCCTTCTCTTTACTCCAGTTACCCCACCTTCACCCCGATCCCCTAGCACCATCTGCTGCTCCAGCCAGTCCTCAGATACCAAGCAGGAGCTCTCTGCTACCCACCCACCTAGACTCTTGCTGAACCCACTTTAATCCATTGGATTCTAGGATAAATCTCATGGGCGCTGATGAGATGTGGGTTCTTTATATTCAAAACATTGTTCACAACCAGGAATAAGGAAGACATAGAAGAAAATCCATTCATTCAATCATTTATTCACTCATTCATTTAGCATGTTAATTTTCTTACTACCGTGAGTTGGATATAACAGCTAATAAGATAAATATTGTCCCTGGCCTTATATAGTGATTGTCCCTGAGAGACCTACAAGGATAAAATAAAATAATATATAAAAGGGCAATTATAATATATCAAAGTTATACGGTGGGAGGAATATGGCCAGATAGATATTCAGAGGAGGTGAAGATTTTTGAATCTCTTAGAATATTTTTTAAAATTTATTTTGATTTATTGACTTAGTTTCCCTTTTCATATTATTCTCCAAATATTTGGAGCATATTTCCTTTTTAAATTTCAAAATGAGGTAAAGTGGAACTTGGACAACGTATTTAAAACATTTAAACCAAACCCAAAACTTGTTTTCTTATTTTACTTGGCCATTTCAAACGAAAACATCTCGATCACTTCAAAAATAATGCTGATTTCTTTTGATTCCAAAAAGTTCTTTGTGTGTGATGCTTCAAGAATCTATATATACCCCAAAGAAAAAGAAATACTTAGTAGAACTAGAGATATTTTATATCAGTGAAGAAAGAGGAAGAAATGAGGAAAGAGAGAAAGTAAGAAAAGGCAGACAGAAAAGGAATAGGAAGAATGTGGGGTTCCATGTTATTTTGAGTTTTTATTTACTGATTAAAAGACTGTTTTCACAAGTCTTCTCTCCCTTAACTTTGAACACGTAGTTTTCACCATTGAGGTTCTAGTAGAATTCTGAGTAGTGTGCTCATGGGCGTCTCACCATTCCCACTTCTTCCCTTGTAAATTGGACATGTTAACTCCCACCTCACAGCCGTGCTGTGAGGATGGACTAAGATACTGTGTGTGAAGATGCTCTGTAAAACTATAAAATACTGTGAGGATGTAAGGGATGGTCCTCAGCGGTCTCTCCAACCTGGAACTGCTATTCCTTGCTGGTAGAATGCAGACATTTTAAATCTGTAATCAGAACATGAGTGAGAGCAAAATGAAAATGCAAGAAGCCAAATAAATGTCCTCGATGAAAAGAGAGATGCTAGAGGAAAAGAGAAGATTTTATATTAGATAGAGCAATGCAAGTGTGACCAGAGCACAAATCAGAGAGTTTGTCAGAGCTGAGCACAAGAGCTTTAGTTATAAATAAAAGAAGCCACTGAACAGAGTGCATGCCAGAGGCCAGAAGCTGTCAACAGGGGTCAGAACAAAATGTCAGACTAATAAAACACGAGTCCAGTCTCCGAAGGACAAAGCATGAGCCCAAGACACTGCTGATGAGAAAGTTCCAAGAAGGGTTGAACCAAATTAGAATTGTCAACAGTACTCTGGGTTTATGTCTACATGACACTAAAATCTCCGGGGGGCGAGGGGGAAGGAGGAATTAGCCAGTCTTTTAGATAGTCTTAAATATTAGCAAACTAACAACTTCGAATAGCCAGTTAATGCAAACATCTAGAGATAAGTTGAATCCTTTGCCAAGGATTTAATTTGATGTGACTTCCTATCCCACTCTGCACTGGAGACCAGGTAGACCCATGGGAAACTATTCAGCAGACTTTGGTTCACATTGGCCACAGAAAACCCTGATCTCAGAGATTCTGGGAGATAATTCCAGTGGATTTAGCTCCCTAGATTGTTAAGTGTGAAATACTAATCCAAACTTTTCAATTTAGGGGAGAAAGACTTCTTTTCTCTCTATTGGCAAAAATAGATGGTGAATGCCCAGTTCAACTGCAGCAATTACAGCAACTTTAATAACAAATAATGGTGGCCAGGCATGGTGGCTCACGCCTATACTGCTAGCACTTGAGAGGCTGAGGCGGTGGATAGCCTGAGTTCCGGGCGGGAGACCAACCTGAGCCAGAGTGAGACCTCATCTCTAAAAATAGCGGATTGTTGTGGAGGGCACCAGTACCCAGCTACTGGGAGGCTGAGGCAAGGGAATTGCTTGAGCCCAAGAGTTTGAGGTTGCTATGAGCTATGACATCATGGCACACTACCAAGCAACAAAGTGAGACTGTGTCTCCATAAAATAATAATAATAATAATAATGAATAATGAAGAGAAGTCTGCACAAAGCTTCAATGATGGTCACAATAGACCATCTACTGTGTTCTCACCCAAACTTGAAAGAGTGTGTGTTTCACTCAAGCAGAATTTCTACCATTCAGTTAAACACTTGTGTGAGATCCGTCCTAAATATCCCAGTTGCCAGTGTGTGGTCTGGTAGTATTTCTTGCCAAGATTTGCTTATGTCCAGTTAGACTATAACTAAAATGTGAATTTTGAATTATCATCTTATTTTGAACCCCATACAATAATTTTTAAAAAATCGATTTTTAGTTCATTTGATTTCTACTGAGGACTCAGCTCAATCTTAAATGAAAATTGGTCTTCCCCAAAGTATTCCATTGATCACAGTAAGACCTCCTTCTCCAATCACCAAATAATTCCGATAATAAACATTTAGAGAACCTTGTGGTGTGACAGGTGCTTTTGACGCATTATTCCATCTAATCCTCAGAAGAGACTCTGAGTGAAGCGCTATCAGTATCCCCATTTTGTGGGTTAGAAATTGAGGCTTACTGCTAATTCGTGGAAGAACAGAGACTCAAAGCCAGGTCTGCCAATCACCAAAGTCCCTATAACTCCATTCAATATTCCCATATTCCTGTGCTACATATGTATTGATAGATGTAAATACCACAAACGTGTAGTAATGTGTAGTGTGAAGGGGGTGGAAGGAGGGGGAGAGAAAGAGAGAGGAAGGTGGGAAGAGAGAAAAAAGAGAGAGATTTGTAATAAACACAACAAGCTGGCCTTCTACAATGGACCTAATCATTTGAAGACCTGATAAGAAGATAAAACATTAAAAAATATACAATGTACTCAGTACTACTGTGAAACCAATTTATAATCACTCACATTTGCATATGAAAAATGAAACACAACTTTAGCCTAGGATTAGGCAGGGAAGGGAAGGGAGAGGGGAAGGGAGGGGCGGTGTGTTGATAGAGTGAGGGTCAGCAGGGGGACCACACCTATGGAGCACATTGCAAGTTGGACCTGTCAGGTATAGAACACAAATGTCTTAATGCTGTAATTGGGTGAATGAGGTGAAGGCTATGTTGATTAGTGGGGTGTAAGCACTCCAATTTGTACAAATAATCAACACATTGAATCCCATAATGACATAAATGTATTCATGATCTATGTACAAATGACTTAATAAAAAAAAGAAAACATTCTTACAGCAGATCAAATTCCAAATAAGCATTCTCAATTGATCAGTATTTGCTTATACTTCCACCTTCATAACGTAACTCCAGCGACTGCCTCCAAGCTGTCCCTGAAGCACATTACTCAGAAACATAGACTTCCTGGAATACTCACAGAGCTTCCATTATCACTAATGAGCAGTTACTGATGAGCACCTGGGGAAGAGCTACCTGTTAACGTTCAATCTTTATTTTGGTAACTGGATCAGCTTTAACAGTTTTTGCTATCATTTGATTGTGATGATGTCTTTTATGTTTTTTATCTTATCTCTTTTGTAACTCTACAATGTACTTTCTCGGTAGCTCTAGTTATGAGTTAGCAGAGCTGAAAACACCTAAGCAGTGATGGCTCTTAGGCAACTTAGATCAATACTGCACATTCTCGATAGTTATGTGGTGTTCAAAGCTTTCTGTGATGCCAAAAATTGTTGCTTGCAAGCACACCACATTCCATTAACACAATCGATTAATAGTGTGTGTAACTAAAACAGGCATGCTTTGGAAATACTGTGGGTTGAGTTCCAGATGGTGGCAATCAAGTGAACATCACAATTAAGCAAGTCACACAAAATTTTTGGTTTCTCAGAGCATACAAAGTAAAGTCTATTAAGTGTGAAATAGTATTGTGTTTTTAAAAGAAATAATGTATCTGCTTTAGTATTGTAGGAGTTTATTGCTATATAAGTTCACAATCATGTGAGCTTTCACAGAGCTGTGACCTTCTTGCTGGTGGAGCTTGAGGTTGATGGCTGCTGACTGATTATCACTGTGGTTTCTGAAGATTGGGGCGACTGTGGCAGTTTTCAAAATAAGACAAAATTTGCCACATTGATTGGCTCTTCCATTCACAAAAGATTTCTCTGTAGTAGGATGTTCTGATAGCATTTGATTCATACTAGACCTTCTTTCAAAATTGGAATCGATTCTCTCAAGCCCTGCTGCTGCTTTATTGTCAAAGTTCATGGACTATTCTAAATCCTTTGTTTATCGCTTCAACAATGTTCACAGCATTTATACCAGGAGTGGTTTCCATCTCAAGAAACCATTTTCTTTGCTCATGCATGAGAAGCAACTCCTCATCCATTCAAGTTTAGTAATGAGAGTACAGTAATTTGGTTATTCACATATCTTGAGGCTCCACTTCTAATTCTAGTTCTTTTGCTATTTCTGCTGTACCTGCAGTGACTTCTTCCACTGAAATCTTGCACCCGTCAAAGTCACCTCAAAGGGCTGGTATCAACTTATTCCAAATTCTAGTTAATGTTGATATTTTTACCTCTTCCCTTGAGTCATTTATTCTCATAATGACTACTAGAATGGCGAATCATTTACAGAAGGTTCTCAGTTGACTTTTCCCAGATCCATTAGAGGAATCACTATATCTATGGCAGCTTTAGCCTTAAAAAATAAACTTCAAATGTAATAAGAGAGTTGAAATTACTCCTTGATCAATAGTTGTGTTAGTAGGCATGACAGAAACATTATATCTTTTTATATTTCCATCAGAGTTCAGTTATCAGGTGCATTCAGTGATATTTTGAAGGAAATCTTTTTTTCTGAGCAGTAGGTCTTGATCATGGGCTCAAAATATTCAGTGAACTATGCTGTGGAGACATAGGCTTTTATATAGGCCTTTTTTTTTTTTTCATTTATGGAACACAGGCAGATTTAGGGCCCTAGGGTTTCCAGAATGACAAATGAGTATTTGCTTCAACATGAAGTCATCAGCTGCATTACCCATAACAAAAGAGTCAACCTATTCACAGAAGCTTTGAAGTCAGGCATTGAATTCTCAAGCTGTGACAGTCGTTGATAGAGTCTTTTTCCAGTAGAAGGCTGTCTCCTAACCATTGAAATCTATTCTTTAAAGTAGCCACTGACATCAGTTGCCATAGCTAGGTCATCTGGTTAACTTGCCTCGGCTTCTACATCTCTATTTGTTCCTTCAGCTTGCACTTTTATATTATGGAGATGGCTTCTTTCCTTTTTCTTTTCTTTTCTTTTTTTTCTGCAGTTTTTGGCTGGGGCTAGGTTTGAACCCCACCTCCAGTATATGGGGCCAGCACCCTACTCCTTGAGCCACAGGCACCGCCCAAGATGGCTTCTTTCCTTAAACCTCATTAGCCAACTTCTGCTAGCTTCCAACTTTTCTCCTGCAGCTTCCTCACCTCTTCAGATAATTGAAGAGAGGTTGGGTCTTGGTCTAGATTAGCCTTTGGCATAAAGAAACATTGTGGGTGGTTGGTTGATCATCTGTCTGAACCACTAACTAAAACTTTCTCCATATCAGCAACAAGGCTGTTTGTTTTGTTATCAATTGTTTGTTTACCAGAATATCACTTTTAATTGCCTTCAAAACTTTTAATTGCATTTATAATTTCACTAAACGTTTCACACAAGAGGCCTAGCTTTCAGCCTTTGTTTGCTTTTCATGTGCCATCTTCACTGAGCTTAGTAATTTCTAGCTTTTAATGTGAAGTGAGAGACATGTAGTCAGTGCCTTCCACTTGAACACTTAGAGGCCCTTGTAGGGTTAAAAATTAATCTAATTTAAATATTATTGTCTCAAAGAATAGGGAGGCCCTGAGGAGAGGGAAAGAGACAGATGGGGAAATGGCCAGATGGTGGAGCAGTCAGAATGCACACAACATTTATCAAATAACTTTGCTGTGCATAAAACCATGTCCATAAATTTTATAAATGGTTTGTGGTCCCCTGAGACAATGTCAATAGGAATATCAAAGACCACTGATCACCATAACAAATGATGTTATTTGGTCTTCAAAAAATTCATGGAAAATGAGTATTACACGTATGAAACAACTATGCATGGACTTGAAAAAATCTTGCACTAATGTAAACTTGTACTAACATGTTATAATGTATCTGAACAGGATATAGTTTGGGGCACTAAAGAGTCCTTATCAGAGCAACATGAATTCTGCTAAATCAAAGAAGAAAAAAACACCAAATTTATGATGAAGCTTGCTGGAAGAATGGTAAAATCATCGATGCTTTATGCAAAGCTTATGAGGACAATGACCAAAATTAGCCATTTACAGATAGATAACTGATTTTAAGGAAGGATAAGATGATGTTGAAGATGAAGTCAACAGCAGCAGGTTATCCACATCAGCTTATCAAGAAAGAATTAATCTTGTTTGTGCTCTAATTGAAGAGGACCAAAAATTAATAGCAAAAACAATAGCCGACATCATAGACGTCTCAAGTGGTTCAGCTCACACGATTCTGACTGAAAAAGTTCCTGTTGGTGGGTTCCAAAATCCTTGCATCCAGATTAGCTGGAGGCAAAAGCAGAGCTTTCAAAGGAAATGTTAAATAACTGGGATCAAGAACCTGAAGCATTTCTTCGAAGAACTGTGACAGGAGATAAAACATAGCTTTACTAGTACTATCCTGAAGACAAAGCACAATAAAGGAATGGCTACCAAGAGGGGGACATGGTCCAGTCAAAGCAACAGGAGTCCTGTCAAGAACAAGGTCATGGGGACAGTATTTTTGAATGCCCAAACAGTGATAACATCTGCTTATTATGAGAGTGTTTTGGGAAAGACAGGAAAAGCCGTAGATCTTTAGCAGAAAAACACCTGTGAAAGCATCATCAGAGAGTTTTTTCAGGCAATGTTCCTGCCCATTTCTCACATCACACAAGGGCAATATTGTGAGAGTATTAATGGGAAATTATGATCCACCTGACAGTCCTAATTTCGTTTCTTCTGACCTCATTTTGTTCCCTATTCTTAAAAAAAAATCTTTAAAGCTCCCGTGTTTCTTCAGTTAATAATGTAAAAAAAGGTAGCTCCTTTAAATGCCCAGGACTTTGGCCGTGGACTGAAGGACGGATATCATCCTGTTAACGTGTAACCTTGGTGGGGCTCATGTTGAGAAATAAAATTTTGCTTTTCATTTTCAATTTACTTTTCCCCCAAACTCTTTGAAACCTCTTTGTATGATCATGAAAAGGGCTGAAAGGCTGTGAGAATTTCCAAAATCTGAGGCAGGGACTCAAAGTGATCACAAATGTTGGAAAAATGGCACCAACAGATGTGCTGGTTACAGGGTTGCCACGAACCTTTAATTTGTTAGGGGAAAAAAAACACACAATATCTATGAAGCACAGTAAAATTAAGTGCAATAAAATGAGGTGAGCATATGCCTTGTCAATTCCAACCGAGATTGTCATCAGTTCTGGAGCTCGTGGTTAGCACACGTCTATACAATCCCTATCTCTATTCAGACTCACATCCTAACCCTCACCATGAGGACGGAGACCAGTTAAGTAAACTTTGTAAAATCACACAACTTGCCTCTATGGGGTAGGTCCAGAGTTTTAATCTTGGTTTATCTGATTTTTAATGCCAGCACTTAGGGATAAAATATTACATCTTACCCTGACTTGACCCCTCAAACCAATTCAAAGTCCATTTGCGAAATAAACTAACCCTTGCCACACTCCTAGCAGAGAATTACAAAAGGCGCCATAACAAAGCAAGAAATTTAAGGGAAAGTAGTGTGATCAAAGTCATAAACCCCATTTGCAGCACAGCTGGGACTAGTGCCGGGTCTCCTGCCTTCTAGTGTAGAGACAGAGCTTGTTTACGACATTAATTCCTGCCCCTTCTCTGATGAGTAAGAACTGGGACCTCCTTTGCCGGAAAGCATTGGGCACCCAACCTAAGTAGACACCTATGTGTTGAGGTAATACCATTTTTATTTTTTTTATTAGATGATAACTGTGTACAGTACTGCATTTATGGGGCACAATGTGCTGATTTTATATACAATTTGGAATGTTTACATCAAACTGGTTAACACATCATTCACCTCACTTACTGCTGTGTTTAGACATTTATACTCTACTATTAATACATTTGACATGTACACTTGCAATATGCACAGTAGGTGAGGTCCCACCAATTACCCTCCCTCCACTCATCCTCCCCCCTGCCTGCTTTGGCCTCCTCTTCTCTCCTTCTTTCTGGGCTATAATTATGTTTTATCTTTCATATGAAAGTGTCGGTGATTATAGATTGATTTCCTAATAGTATTGAGCACACTGGGTATTGTTTTGTAAGATTACCCCACATAACAAAATCCCCAAACTACAGATGTTGGTAATACGACTTTTTACAGGTTTTTTTTGGTTTCTTTTTTTCTGTCCTTACTCAAACAAAATATGTCATTCTGTATTCTTTTCTTGTTCCTAAAAGATTATCTACTTTGATTACAATAAAATTGGCAACAGTTTTTTTCTTTTCTTTCTTTCTTTTTTTTTTTTGGCCTGAGCTGAGTTTGAACCCTCCACCTCCAGCATATGGAGCCAACGCCCTGCTCCTTTGAGCTACAGGCTCAGCCTCCCAAATCATCAAGGTTTAAGCTAAGCAAATAGAAGCAGTGTTTTGTGGAAGAGAGAATTGGATTTGCTGGATTTTTGAGACTTTAAGTGATCTGACCCTAAATACTTCTAGGCACCACTATTGGACATGAATTACAATCTCTCCTGTTAGGTGCAGATGTAATGAAGACTATAGACTGTACTGTCTTCTACGAATTGCAGTAAGTCAGTGTGGCTGCATCTGCAGAAACCTGCACAGTTATGAGCACAGACAAAATATAGCCCACAGTGTCATGGAGAAGGGAAATTGACTTTCGATTACCTCCAAGTCAAGGTTCAAACACTCAATTATCTTGGAAAATTATATTCTTTTCATAAAGAGTCAGACAATTCTGTACTGAGTTTTTGGCCCTGCCAATAACTGGGCAGATTAAACTTTAATGGGTCAAATTTGGGACATTTTTCTCTGTAAGAGCCACATCTCAAATCCCCTACCATCTATATGATTTCACGAGCTCCCAGAATAACTTTCAAAATAAATTATAATTAATAATTCCATTATTCCTGCTTATAGAATACTTCACGGTTTAAAACACATTTTTTTCGCATATTGTCACATTTGAAACCTCAGTCCTAGGAGGTAGGTGTTAGATTTATTTTATAAATGAAGAAATGAAGGTGCAAAGAGATTAGATCATCTATCACTGTCTCCACAGCTCCTATGGAGGGACGCTAGGACTTGTGCAAGGTCTGGCACAGGCCTGCATTTCCAGAAATCAGAAAGAACAGCAAAATAATTTATGCTATTTCATGATGGAAGCTTCCTAAATAAGCTCTGTTCAGTATCTTAATGGATGATTTGATTATTTTTTGCATCCCAGGGTTTTAAGTGGAACACAAAATTGTAAATAGACTACACAAGTAAAAGTCTCCTTTATAAAGTTCTAAAATTCTTTCTAAGTAAATCTAGAACCTGAGTGATTTTATAAAGTAATGAAATATTAAATAATAACAAAAATTGCTCTAAAGGGATAGCAAATATCCTAATAGAAGAACAGTATCATTGAAGGCAATAGTATGCTCCTTGCAATGCTAATGGTTTTCTTTAATTGGCAATTTGGAAATCCAGAGGTGGGCCCAGCCTTGTAGCTCATGATACTCTGAAGGGAGCTGTGTGCTGACACACTCTGCTTTTCTCTTCTTTGACTTTATTTTTTTTCCTCCCACAGAGATTTATTCTTAGCAATCACTTCCCTATCGTGATCTATACAAGGGCGGGTTTATTCATTTCAAATTCCAAGTTCTTCTTTCATCTTATAAATTTATCATTTCTTTTAACAAGATTATCTTGAAGTCCTGTCTCATGGTTCGATTCAAAACGGACCCATTAAATGCAAGAAATAACGACCACCTTCTACTTTTTAATTTTCATGCTTTGAAGTAATTTACTTTTACTCATAATTAAGTTAGACTTATACAATATCATCTTAGTAGAGTTTATTTGAAGCAACAAATTTGTAATCTTTATTGTAGTTGTTCAGTAGTTGAACTGTAAGTGCTCAGTATGATAACATGATCACACTAACTAATTTCCAACATAACCAAAATATCTACCACCCGGCTATTCTGCAGTGTTCAATTTGGGGGGGGGTCATTTGGTTCTTTAACATTGAAATAAAATTGTTTGAGCACAAACCGGGTGTTCTCAGGCCATTCCGGTACCTCCTATGTACAGCACAGTAAGGAAAGTAGAGAACAATTATATTCTCCTATATCTTTATTTTTTATTTATTTTTATTAAATGATAGCTGTATACATTAATGCAAACATGGGGTACAGTGTAGTGTTTTCATATACAATTTGAAATACTTCCATCAAGCTGGTTAACATAGACTTTATGTCATTTACTTAGTTACTGTGTTAAAACATTTATACTCTAGTTCTAGAAAAGTTCACTTGTGTCCTTGTTAGACAGACCGTGTAGGTGATCTTTCCAGTCACCCTCCCACCACCCAGCCGCCCTTCTCCCCTCCCCATCATGTTTACATGGATGGAACTGGAAAATGTTCTTCTTAGCAAAGTATCACAAGAATGGAAGAAAAAGTATCCAACGTACACAGCCCTATTATGAAACTAATTTATAGCTCTCAAATGAAAGCTACAACTTATTCTCCTGTATCTTATTCCATTCTTGACCACCTCTATGGTTTAACAGTCTTTCCCAATATTGATGTCCCCCCAAAACCTCAGAAGGTAGCCTAATTTGAAAGTAGGATTGTTGCAGACGTAATTAAGGTAAAATGACATTACACTGGATTACGGCGTGCCCTAATATCTGTCAGAAGAGAAGGACACTCAGACCGAAGGAAGGAAACCAGTCACGACAGAGATAGAGATTAGTCATGTGGGCGTAAGTCAAGGGACGCCGAGAATTGCTGTCAGCCATCAGAAGCTAGAGAAAGGCAAGGAAGGAATCTTCCCCAGAGCCCTCAGGGGGAGCAAGACCTTGTTAACATCTTGATTTCTGAATTCTGGGCTCTGGAACTTTGAGAAAATTAATTTCGTTTGTAAACCACATGGTTCAAGACAACTGTGATGGCAGCACATGAAATGAATGCACCCTGGCACCCTGGGCTGGCTCCTTTCTCTCCATACCACTTCATTTCCACCTTGAACACCACACACCACAGCTCTCCTTTCTGAGGAATTTTCCTACCTCTACTTCCACATCAAAGAGAATTTCCCTGAGGATTTAGGCGTGACAGGAAAGTTAAGCAGAAGACTCTAAAATTTCAACTTGAATCTTCCGCTATACTGCCTTGAAATTCTCCAGCTAGCCTAGACACCAAATTTTCCCCACTGGTCACTCTCCTTGCCCCTCCTCTGCTATCATAAGATTTTTCCATCCTTCTTCCCTCATGAGATCCTCTCCCTCTCATTTTATTTTTAGAACTCTACCTCAGAATCTCCAAGATATTTGTCTCTCCTAATTTCTAGAAAAGAGTCAAAATCTGTTATGTTACTTTTCCAGAGAAATTTAACTTTGTTTCTCCAGATACCTGTTATCTTGCTTATACACTTCATGGCTAAGTACATTATTAAGGTAATTATTTTAAATAAAGAAAGAGTTCTTTTTCAAGAGGAGTGTTCCATGTCATAAGCACTTCCAGGTCAAACTGCACCTAGATTTTCTTAGTAAATTTCTGTGCAAATTACATTTGCATCTCAAATAACATAACTAGTGTTGTAATAAATGCAGCCCTAAGTCCTAATTCCAATAAATGATACAAAATAAACATCATGATGTAAATGTAAACAATAGGATAATAATTGAAATGAAAATGATACTCCTCAAAAATCACTTTTAATTTCACTTCTACACTGTACTGATTCACCTGTTCAAAGCGAACTGTCGGTATCACATTTTCCCTGATTTTTCTTTTCAAATTAGAATTGTCTGTCGAATAAAGGTTAGCAAATTCAAAGTATTATTTTTTGTTTTTTGCAGTTTTCGGCTGGGGCTGGGTTTGAACCCGCCACTTCCAGCATATGGGGCCGGCGCCATATTCCTTTGAGCCACAGGTGCCACACCAAAATATTATTTTTTTAACTTTTAAATAAAGACGTACATATGAAGCGCTTTCATAATTTATTTAGGATTCAGGTTCAGCTCTGTCAACATTGCTGTGAATCTGTTGGTCTCTTCATTAAATAAAATATATATCCTGGCTCGGCACCTGTGGCTTAAGTGGCTAAGGTGCCAGCCACGTACATCCAAGGTGGCGGGTTCGAATCCAGCCCAGGCCCACCAAACAACAATGATGGTTGCAACCAAAAAATAGCCGGGCATTGTGGCGGGCGCCTGTGGTCCCAGCTACTTGGGAGGCAGAGGCAGAAGACTCACTTGAGCCCGGGAGTTGGAGGTTGCTATGAGCTGAGATGCCACAGCACTCTACCCAGGGGGACAGCTTGAGGCTCCTGTCTCAAAAAAAAAAAAAAAAAAAAAAAAAAAATATATATATATATATATCCAACACAAAAGAAAGAGGAAAGAATATTTATAGGAAATAGCTAATACACAGTCATATGTGCACTATCTGAATTTTCAAGATGTTGACATTTGCCATGTTGACTACAGGTAATTTTTGTTGTTTGTTTTTTTATTGTTGGGGATTTATTGAGGGTACAAGAAACCGGGTTACACTGATTGCATTTTTTCTTAAGACATATAATATTATGAATACAGTTGAAGCCCTCCCCTGCTTTCCAGGGTCAACCTTTATCCTCGAGCTTTTGTTTCCTTCCATTTGTGTTTTACCGTATCTGCCCCATATTTACATATGTATGCATAAACAATAGATGGTAATGCTTTGTGTGTTATTTTACATAAACAGCCTTATACTGTATCTCTCATTCTGAGCTTGTTCCTTTCCTTCAATTTTATGAATTTCAGCTTTATTTGAGTCATACGCCATTTGCAACAGTAAAGACATTAACATTTATTTTAATCTTAGTTTTAAAAATAATATAATTACAGAAAAAGAAAACAGAAAAAGATTGTATGTTCAAATTTAGTCTCACAAATAAAATTACTTTCAGTATGCTTGGGACATCTTTCCACTCTTGTTATATAACACATTTGGGGTGTGTAATTATAATCAAGCTTTCAATTTTAATATAATTGCTTAATGTTACATTGTTATCTTTTCTTGGCTATTTTCTTCATGGTCATTTTGACAGTTTAATGTTTCTAAAACTATCCTTCAATTTATATACTATAATTACTTGAACTTTCTCTATTCTGAGATATTTTAATATATATATGTTTTACCTCCACCTTTAAAAATAAGCCTTCAATGAACAATAAAAAAATAACCACTGAAATCGTTAACTTTTACTCTATTTGGAGTTATTTTCTCGTATTATAAAACTGTTCCTTTTTTTGGAAAGTATCTTCTCTATTACTTTTTTGATGTCTTCTGATCATAGAAATATGAATTAGCTTGTCTGTATAATAACTTCCATATACATTTTTAATTTTGTATAGAGACTTTAGAAAATAGAACTCATCAGTATACTCTGCCCTCTGGAAATATGTATTACAGGAAATAAGAATCAGGGAACTTCTTGTAGAAAGTCAAACTATGGAATGAACATACTATGAAACAGAGCAGAGATGTGTCAGATTGTCTAACCTGGTTGAATGTATTAATACCGTGTTTCCCCGAAAATTAGACAGTCTTATATTTATTTTTTCTCAATAAAACATATTTTCAGGGGATGTCTTTCTTTCTTTTTTTTTTTTTTTGGCTGGGTCTGGGTTTGAACCCACCACCTCCAGCATATGGGGCCGGTGCCCTACCCTTTTGAGCCACAAGTGCCACCCTTTCAGGGCATGTCTTACTCTCCCCACTGAAATGCATGGAGTGGCTATGCAGATATGGATTAACCATGGGAAGAGAATGTCCTTGTCAAGTAGGTTCAAACATTCTCATTTTTGAGGCAATTACATTTCTCACTGTAAACTGACTTGACATTTAGTCCCGAGATTCTGTCTAACACTGGTCAGCCGCTGAGAGAGAGCGATCCTTTCTATGAGCTGACACAATCAGGTTTTGTAATGTCTACGGTTTCTGATCAGACCCTGCCACCAAGTCCTCCTACCTTGGGAGGCTGTCAGTACCAGCCACGTAGATGTTTCCCATACCAGAGCTCATGTTTGTGCCAGTTAAATTAATCTTTCTTTCATGATTTTTCTTACTGTTACTGCACATAGAAACTATATTCCTTCTTCTAAAGACTTGTAAAGCATGATATTCTATTTCTTCTATTATTTGGCGTAGTAAGCATGTGCCAATTTAATCTCACTAGATAATGCATTCCACATATCAAGAGGGGCTCCCCATTCTTTCCTTCCCTCACTCAGACCTTAACTCTTCACCAAGGGGCTACTAAGTAACAACCTATGTTTGATCAGTCACTGAGAAGATAACCATAAGGGATTCAGTCTGGGGCCAATGAAGCAAGATTACAGTACTTTACTGTAGCTTTGTAATAGGAGCTTGAAAGGGGCAACCAATTCAAATATGGGGATTATATGTGGAAAAATGAGAGGGGAAGAGGAAAGGAGGAAGGAAGCCTTCCAGACAGAGACCGAAGCCATGGAAATAAAGAAGAATGAGACTTACTAAAACAACGAGAGTAGTTATATAACTGGGAGAAAAAGGGGGAAAAAATGCATGGGCAGAGAATTTCTCAAAGGGCTGGACTGATAAGGTGATCAGAGATAAATCATGACCCTATAGGTTCCTGGAGTCACTTGGCGGGAGTATCCCCGCTGAAATCCCTTATCATTCTAGTCCACTGTGTTTGTAACTCTGCCAGGCAATGCCACAGTTTTTCATAAAGGACATGTTAACAATACTTGGTCTGCGTGCCATTTGTTCTCTCTCACAAGTGTTCAATTTTCCTGTCACAGCCTGAATGCAGCCATAGATAATACATAAACCAGTGAACACGACTGTATTCCGATAAAACTTTATTTGTAAATAGACAGCAGCCTAGAATTGGCCCACAGATCCTAGTTTGTTTATTAGGGGTCTAGAAGGCCCCTCCCATTCAAAAAAGTAGAAAAATATGTTTAGAAATAATAAAGGCAAACTAAACTCACACTATATCTGCAATCATAGAGTAGGTCTTACCCATCTGCAGAAGCTCATTATCATAGGTTAATCATTCCTCTTTGATAAGGAGACCGTTACATGAGAATTAGTAAATATCTGTGTGTGCATATATATAAAGGTAATTACATCACAAAATAGAAATCTTAAAATTTTCAAAACTTAAAAAACTAAAAACTTTATATTTGTATAGAATTTTAAGGAATACATTATTTCTTCTATTGCCTCATGAAACATGAAGGGTGGATATATGTTTTAGCCACATTACTCCTAGAAACCAGGGAAGTGCCAGGCACACAGTTGTGTTTGCATTTAACTTAGAGCAGATATTAATTTCTCCTTTAACAGCTGAAAAGGATGGTCTCAGAGAGATTAAAAGCATCAGAACGTTTCAGAGACAGAACTGAAATCTAGACTATCTGACTCCTACGTTTTTTTTTTTTTTTTATTTGCAGTTTTTGGCCAGGGCTGGGTTTGAACCCACCACCCCTGTCATATGGGCCCGGTGCCCTATTCCTTTGAGCCACAGGTGCTGCCCTTGACGCCTACATATTTAATTTCAGTTATACTCTAGAGTCACAGATATGAAAAAAATGTAGGACAAAACATAGTAAAATTGATGCTATACAAATACAACAAGTTAATTAAAATTTTTTGTGTGTGTGGAATGGACTTAAGATTTTTGTCTGTTCAAATCTCCCCGTCCACAAAGAAATGTCTCTGCCAAAACGCTGTGTTCACATGCACTGTTCAGTTCCCAGATGGGCATCTGACTCAAACTATAGAAGGACTTCCCTGGATATTTCAGATGCTGTCTCTGAGAAAGAGACTGTAAAATTAAAACTTAGATGACTGTTAGAACTGTCAGTCTGTCGCTGAGAAAAAGAATGGAAAATCTAAGCTTAGGAACTGTTAGCAGACATATTCTATCGTGAGGGGAGAGCAAAGATAACCAGCTTGCAACAAAGAACAATCACAAAGTAACTTGCAGGCAGAAGCCTGGATGGAAGTCTGAGTCATTAGCTGATTCAAGTCTTAGTTGAGCTGTTCCAGATATTTAACTATGATCTTGTCCCTGGGTTCCATGGAAAGCCCCATGAATCTTAAAATATATTATTATTTCCATTTTGATTTAAGTTGCATTGTTTTCTACTTCTGGGGAGTGGGGGAGCCAATTAAAAAGCAATAATTAATACAGAGAACCATTCATTAAGCCCATGGCCAATGCTTCTCTTTGTTTATTTGTTTTGAATCTGGAAAAAGTCTACACTAACAAAAGGAAAATTAAGGCAGCTATGCAGAAAACAATATATAAAAGTGACTCTCTCCTGACATCTTTAGATACTAGACAAAATTTTCCAAATGAACAAAGAACAAATCTGTGAATCTAAATATGTTAGCTTGAGGCCAGAGGAACCACAGAATTGTTGACATTCGTATGATGATGAATTAACTAGACTCAGAGAAAATTCTTTCCTGCAGTCTTGAACAGAAAATGTGATTGAATGATGTGAAATGCTATGATTGAGGCTGGTGACAAAAGGAGCTTTTCTCTGTGGCCAAAATAGAACAGTTGAGTCGTGTGTGAAGCCAACTCTCCTATGAGCCCGTGGACCCCTCTGGGGACCTTTCCTCTAAATTTGATCAGGGAAGCTTGTCAAGAGTTGATTACAAATGAAAAACATTCCAGATGACAAGCACAGATTAACGTACCCACTTATCTTTGGTCCTAAAGAATGTGAACAGAGGGACTTACTATCTCTTACTATCTCTCAGAATCTCATTAGCATAGTGTAAGAAATTTGCAGCCATTCTCTGCAATAACTGAGACCAAGAATTATATAAGCATCCCTATCTGTTTCTCATATAACATATAAGGCAAAGGGGCAGTGCCTATGGCTCAAAAGAGTAGGGCATTGACCCCATATGCCGGAGGTGACGGGTTCAAACCCAGCCCCAGCCAAAGACTGCAAAAAAATAAAATAAATAAAATAAATAAATAAATAAATAAATAAATAAAAATGCAAAATTCTAGGTTAGTGGATCTTAACATATGGTCCCTGGACCAACAGGGTCAGTAATACCTGGGAAATTGTAGATATTTCCTACAATAATTTTTTTAAAAATTATTCCCTGGGAATTGCAAATTATTAGGCCCCATACAAGGCCTACCAAATTAGAAACTCTAGGTGTAGGGTCAGAAAGCTGTGATTCTGCTGCCTAGGGAAGTTTGAGAATGACTGCCCCAGGACAAGCTCTGATCATTAATAACATTCTGGGTAAAGAATGCCCAGTGACAAGGCTTACATATACTCGCTTGGGCAATAAGATAACCAGGCTCAGTAAACAAATGTTTGAGTATGTTGATTTCTTCATAGTGCACGTGATAAATGTATGAGGCTTGGGTGTATCTGACTTGTGTAATAATAAACATTTGACCATGATGTGAATTACTACAATGATTCTAGTATGTTAAAGACTTTACACAAGCGATTGTTGGATTATACTTTCTTATTTTCTTAATTATGTGGAATGCTTGGCTCACCCAGGTAACTTACTGCATAATTAAAAGTTTAAATATTGTAATAAAAATGATTTTCATTTAAAAAAATATTTTAACATATGCTTATTAGGTACGGAACTGCTGTGTATTTGGGCATGGTTACAACGCAGTATTTAGCACTGAATTATATTTTGGAAGAATCAAGAAAATGAGTATAGTCATAGTATATATTAACATGCTCAGATTTTTGTTATATAAATTCTTGATTTTTTAAACATGTTATTGGATTACTATTTCAACAAAATTTACTTAAACTAGGGGAAGAATATTATTGAATATTTCTTCAATCAATTGTACTTTGAAATTTACCCTAAAACTCCATCTTTTCATTAGAGAGATATGCTTATTGTGGCAATTATATCTTGCTATTCTATAATATAATATTCATCAAACTTATATTTGAAAACATATATTTAAATAGAACTGCATTTATTCATTGGTTTTTATGACTATGTTATTTTTTATTTAGTACCAGTTCATTTTTGAAATTTTTTTCTCTATATACCTTTCCCTCAATTCTTCAGGTAAATGATTTTTAAAACAAATTCAATTCTTACTGAAAGAGTTCAAACTGTTTAAAGAATTTTGATACTCCAAGCAAATTGCTCTTATAAAATCAGTTGCACACTTTTATTTATCTGATCCTAGGTTCAAAATTGATATTAGTTTTTAAAAGTATAAAACCTTTTGCATATTTATGTAAATATTTGCTCATATGGTCATTTTGATTAGGCATTGCAGGAAAAAAATGACTTTGCTAATAGTAAACAAATGTTTTTTTTCTATGTATTTATTGTTTTACTCATTTCTCAAAATATACAAAAATCATCTTTTTTAATTTTATCAATTTTCTTTCCCCAAAACCACCACAGAAAAAAATTTGTAACAAAATCCAGGTGTCTCATAACAAGAACTATCCTAGCTATTTTCAAATGAATGTTGTCACTATAGTTACCTGGCTGCTTTTAGTAAAAGACATGAGGTTTGCTCACCTGTTTTTCTGTTTATTTTATTTTAAAATATCTGTTCCTCAGCCTCCTATGTCATTTAAATCCTCTGAACTGTGTACTCTCTAGTTTGTGTTCCAGAGTGGCAAGAAAACATTTTGTTAGAAATTTCTGTGAATAGTAGGAAAAATCTATGGCATCCATGAACTTTCAGATGGCAAACGTTAAAGTCATTGGAATATAAAGGTTGACATGTCACATATATGTGTGTGTGTGTATATATATATGTATGTATGTGTGTGTGTGTATATATATATATATATTTTTTTTTTTTATCCTGCACAAATGTTTAAAATAGACTAGATTTTGCTCTTCAACGTGTACGACGTAGTGCTTGCAGTTAAACTCTTTGCCAATAGGTGGTGCTAGAAGGTTTAAAATTTATTCCAATAGTGCATTTAATGGGAAAAAGCATGTTTTTTTTTTTTAAATGCTTTTTTAAAAAAGAAAAAGTGTTATAAAACAATGTCTACATAATTAACCCTGTCTTTTTTTTTCACAGCTCAATCTAGGACGATCCGACTGGTTGGTGGCAGTGGACCTCATGAGGGTAGAGTGGAAATACTCCATAATGGCCAGTGGGGTACCATCTGTGACGATCGCTGGGAGATACGAGAGGGACAGGTCGTCTGCAGAAGTCTGGGCTACCCAGGCGTTCAAAGTGTGCACAAGGGAGCTCATTTTGGACAAGGTAACTTCAAGAAAGTCATTTATTTGTTTGTTTATTTATTTATTTTTAAGACAGAGTTTCACCTTGTTGTAACTACTACTCCTTAGTAGCGTCACAGCTCACAGCAACCCCAAACTCTTGGACTCAAGCCATTCTCTTGCCTTAGCCTCCCAAGTAGCTGGGATTACAGGTGCCCAGCACAACACCCGGCTATTTTAGAGATGGGATTTCACTCTTGAACTCCTAAGCTCACGCGATCCACCAGCCTTGGCTTCCCAGGGTGCTGGGATTACAAGCATGAGACCCCATGCCAGGCCAAAAAAAAAATTTTTATTTAGAAAAAAAAAAAGAAAAAACTTGAGCATTCTCTAACAACATAAAACCAAGTGGAGACAAGAACATTCAGGCTAAGAGGAAAAAAAAAATCTGTGTAGAATTTTTTAAGTGGCCTTTCTTAGAAAATAAAAAAAAAATTAAAACCATGATATCAAAAACAAATGGCATGCTCTAAGACAATCTGTGCTTTTTAAATTTTCATGTAGACTCAATGGGCTAGTTGGAGAATCTGACATGGAAACCAGAGGGGTCGGAAGGGGGCAGACCGAGATCAGGAGGGACAAGGCATGCCTTGCCCTTCTGGGAAGCTCAGTTTGCCCAATCGGGTCTGGTGGGCTCCTGAGCAATGCTGTCCGCCCCCACACTTGCTCTTCTGGGGAACAGCACTGAGGAGTACCATCCTCTACTTTGAACCTCCCTGTGAGGTCCCGCAAGCATGAGATGCATTATTCACCCCTCATGGAGAACCTGTATTCCCAAAACACAGTGAAAACTCAGGAACCTGAGAGGAACAATTGGATAGGCTTTCTATGCCCACTGCCTCTGGCTTATCCTCCCTTAAGGAACATGAGAGGAAATGAGAAAAAAAGGAAGATTACTTTCCCCTCCATCTGAATTTGAAAAAAGCATTGAAGAATTCTTTTGCTGCATATATATTTGTGTATTTTCATGTGGATGACTCAGTAACCTGTTCTATGAATATATCGAAAGGGCCAGGAAAAGAATATGTCTGGTTCAAAATACTTGAACATATACCTATTAAATTTTCACTGTCTGATTGTTTTTCTAAACTGGCGTCTTCTAGTAAGTTTGATGCATAATTAAACATATAAATGATTGAACTCTGAATGACAAAGAGGTGACAGTCCCACTTCTGTACAGAGGCACATACACCCTGTCTAGGGTTTTAATCAAGTCAGTATTTCCTATTTATTTATCCTACGATCCAAACCTGGTAAAGCATTGGCATCTCTAATATTGACGAAAAATAAGATTTAACCGTTTTGATTTCATAAATTTTATTCTTCTAGTTACATACAGGCAAGCTGGCAATGTGGAGAGGAAGCTATATGTAAAATTATAGAATAAAATAGCAGCATTTCCAGATGATCTTGTCTATGGCGACAAGATAGGAGAATATGTCAAACCATCATATCCGTTGACTGCAACAAAATGGAATTCTCAAATGCCTCAAAGATATTGTTAGAGGAGATTAGGGTACAGTTAATTGAGGAGTAACTATAAGCCAGGCATGGTGCTAAACAAACCAGAAGAGTGTGGTTAACAAGGTCACAATTATTTCCTTTATTATTTCCTACCTAAATGAATGCCCATAATTAAGAGGTGGATTTAAACCAGGATCCCAGGTCCTAAAGCTGTGGTTCTCAACCTTCCTAATGCCGCCACCCTTTAATACAGTTCCTCATGTTGTGGTGACCCCTCAACCATAAAATTATTTCCGTTGCTACTTCAGAACTGTAATTTTGCTACTGTTATGAATCGTAGTGTCAATATCTATATGTAGGATGGTCTTAGGCCACCCCTGTGAAAGGGTCATTCTATCCTCAAAGGGGTTGTGATCCACAGGCTGAGAACCGCTGTCCTAAAGTCTTCAGAGGCCAGAAGGATAATTGAATTTCATGCAGACACTAGACATTATGGGGTAGAGAGTGGTAACATGCAGATTTTCTGTATTCGTGTTCACTTCCGAGCTGCCACTTTGTAACTTGTGCCTTAGAAGTTTGAATAGAAGAAACAAAGAAAATAAGTATCTTCCCATAGGTATGTGGGGCCTCAAATTTTCCATCAGTAGCACATCTTCAGAGCTTTCTTCCCAGGATGAAAAGTGTGGAACTGAAATCATTCTTGTGCCTGTAAAATGTATCTCCCTAATGTTTTCAAAGTCAATCTTTGTTTGTTTGTTTGAGACAGAGACTCACTTTGTCACCCTCAGTAGAATACCATGGTGTCATAGCTCACAGCAGCCTCAAACTCTTGGGTTCAATGCTTCTCCTGCCTCAGCCTGCTGAGTAGCTGGGACTATAGGCACCTGCCACAACGCCTGGCTATTTTTAGAGACAGGGTCTCCCTCTGGCTCAGGCTGGTTTCCAACCTCTGAGCTCCAGCAATCCACCTGCCTCGGACTCCCAGAGTGCTGAGATTACAGGAGTAAGCCGCCATGCCTGGCCACGTTTTTTGTTTTTTTTTATAGAAGAGGAAAAAGAAACAAAAAAAATCCCCAACAATTGGTCACTAGAGAAATGACGCAGGCAGTGGCTGAGCAAGACTGAGCCGCCAGTATGAGTGCCCATGTGTTGTCTGAGAGGAGAATCCATTTCTGTGGGAACCATGGTTCACAGAATGAAAGCTATTTATTTTAAACACGTACTTATATACAACATTTCAAATGACGGCTAACATCTGTGAAGGGGAGAGTTGCAGGCCTAACAGAGGACATGCAATTCTTATCCGTGGTTTCTTACCCACCTGGTAAATGGCTGAACATTGTTCAGTTATAGAAATAACAGCTTTTGAGTCTCAAGATGTGCTTATATTGGCAAAATGAAATACAGAGTTTGCCAGTCTTTGGGGTCATTTAATCAGCCTGGGTGAAAACACCACACTGTACCCCCAAAGTGCATCAATGTACACAGTTACCATTCAATAAAAAAAAAAAAAAACCTAAAATACCATTAATCGGGGTAAATTCTTCAGTGGCTTATGTTATCTGGAGAGGTGACAACTCTCCCTTTAGCGTGTGCCTTGAAGAAACAGTACAGTTTAATAGTCTCTTACGTCTTGAGGTAAACCTTCACCTATCACGAAGAGAAAACCAAATTCAGAACAACGGTAGTGTATATGCTTTATTTCAGCAAAAACTAATGAGCTTTAGCAAAACGCAGCTGTGGTATGGAAGGAAAGAGAATATCACCCCAGTTTTAGTTGCTCTCTGAGTGCAAAGCTTTGCCATGGACTTCCAAGATATTTTTTCACTGGTGTTCCAAACATAGGCAAGAAACACCCAGCTGGGGACTCTCTGGTCTTAAGATTATATTAATTTCAGGCCTAGTCTCACAAGTAAAATAGTCTTTTCCTCCAAGTTTTTATTTATTTTTGCTTAAATCACTAGGGATTTGTGGTCTAAGGTACTGATAAGAAAGGAAAAATACTGGCCAAAAACAAGTTGTTTGCTATTTAAATAAGGAATAAAACAATGAAGTTTAGCCTAGTGAAATGTTTTGCTAGCTAGGTGGAGAGAAGTGTCTCAAGTTCTCTGAACATAACCGATTGCCTGATAACAACCTCTGCGTGAAAAGATTGTTTGCCATGTCTAATCCTCGATCAGGTCACGAGGCAAGCCTGTCTCTTAAAATACAACATCCAGTAAAGTGGATCACAAAATTTATTTTTCAAATTTTTCTTCTTTCCAACCAATGACCTTAGTTCTGTTTTTTTTTCCCTCCTTCTCCCAGCTCATCTTCCTTTATTTATTTTCAACTTAGCAAAATCGTTCCTCAGTTGTCTGGTAGCTTATCATGACCGTGCTTCTGTGTGTTTACAGCAGCCGGTGCTTCTATACATTGTTCTAATAAGGTATGTGACGTTTTGGTTTTCCTTTTCCATTTTATAGCATCCAGTGAAGCCAATTGGAATGATCGGGAATTTTATAACTAAGAAGATACAAGTTGAAACCTTAGCTCTAGTACTCACGTCTCGGAGTTTCAGTTTCATTTCTTTTATTATTATTATTATTATATCATAGTTGTGTACATTAATGCAGTCATGGGGTACAATGTGCTGGTTTTACATACAATTTGAAATATTTTCATCCAACTGGTTAACATAGCCTTCATGGCATTTTCTTAGTTATTTATTGTGTTAAGACATTTATATTCTACATTTAGAAAGTTTCACACATACTCTTGTAAGATGCATGGTAGGTACAGTCCTACCAATCACCCTCCCTCCACCAATCCGCCCCCCTCCCCTCCCTCTCCTCTTTCCCCACATTTTTGGGCTATAATTGGGTTATAGCTTTCATATGAAAACTATAAATTAGTTTCTGGAAGAACCCCAAGTGCCCATCAACCCACGAATGGATCACTAAATTGTGGTACATGTACACCATGGAATGTTATGCAGCCTTAAAGAAAGATGGAGACTTTCACTCCTTCATGTTTACATGGATGGAGCTGGAACATATTCTTCTTAGCAAAGCATCTCATTTGTAATAAAACAAAAATAATGCCACCAACCTAGCAGATCTGTTTTGAACCTGCAGTGAAGTAGCACATGGAAACTTTCCCCCTACAAAACATGACTCATTGTGTTACTCCACCCTGGCAGAGATCACTGCAAGCAGTAACACAAATTGCATAATTACAGTCTCTTTGAGAGAGTCAGACCAATCTTGTACAGTAACATAAGTGATGTTCCAAGGCTCAGAAAGTTCACTGTGACCTCCTGTGGCACCAAGGTGGGTCTAGAGAAGAATCCTTCACAGAAACGCTCCTAACCTCCCCCCTCCACTCAGCATTGGCCAAACTCTTGTTTCAGCTCCCTGCCTGGAGTTCAGCACCAAACAACAGAAGAATGATCATGCTAAATTGAAAATAAATGAAGCCGATGAGCGGGGAGAAGGAGAAAAACACACAACCAAGGTTATTGGTTTGAAAGAAGAAAAATTTGAAAAACAAACTTTCTGACCCACTTCATTGGATGTTGTATTTTTAAGAGACAGGCTCACCTTGTCAACTGATTGAGGATTAGACGTGGCAAACAACCTCTTCTTGCAAAGCCGTTTCTTTACTCCTCCACCGTACATTTACAGTTTCACGCAGAAGGAAAAGAGAACGTAATTTTGAATGCAAAATAGAGACAGGAAGGAAAAGTTAGAAATGTGAGTGGCCGGGCAGGGCGGTGAAAAAGAGACACGTATTAAAGTTTTAATTATTTGCCGTTCTCTTTGGAAAGTAGAATCAGACTGACGTGTCTATCATTATAAAACTGAAACAAAAAAGAAAAAAAATTAAACGTATTCCCTGTTCAATCCCCTCGTTATAGAAAGAATGTAATTTTCTAGACATAACACCTCCCCACCACCACCACGATGTTTTTTCTGATTTGAAAATAGCCAACCTGGCTTCCCAGATAGAATCCCTGTTAGTTTTAAGAACAATTGTCTTTGCAGCTGCAAGCAGGGTGATTTATGGGAATACAGCTTAAAGCGTGCTCCTTTAAATAGACTTTCATTTGGATGTACCTTCTGCATAAAGAGGAAGGTTCCTTCTTTTTCCTGAGTAGACAAAACAAGTGAAATTAAAGAAGCATTGAGAGGTCTCTGGTTCGCGTCATTACACAGGGCCAGGAAGGGAGAGTGAGTCACTTTTCTCTCCCTTTCCAGGCTTTCCGACCTCTCGTCCCCGTGGTTTCCCTGTAGGAAACATGGATAAGCTTTGTCTGATAATGGTGGTTCCTCTGGGAATTTGTTCCAGGTATATCTGAGCCTGTGTGGGTGCTGGGGAGGGAAGTCAGAGTCGGATCTGGGGTAACTAGTCCATCATCTTCTTTGAAAGCACCAAACCTAAAAAAAGGGAAAAAAGAAAATTCCAAACATAAGTGCCATTTTCAAACCATCACTAGCTGCCTGTTTGCTTTCGTTATTACCACTTTTACATTCTATGATTATTATTTTCAAAGTGGAATTCTCAAAAAATGCGTGGGTAAACATAAGACAGTCAAAGAATAGGGCTCTGCACTTCTCAGCTGTTGTTTAGTGAATGGGAGTCAAAATAATCTCAAAGACAGATAAAATACATCAGTGGGTCAGAACTCTAATTCTTAGATACTGTTCTCTGCAGTGTATAAGTGAAAGGTTTTTGTTTTGTTTTGTTTTTTCACTTTGTCACTCTCCATAGAGTGCCATGGCGTCATAGCTCACAGCAACCTCAGACTCTTGGCCTTAAGCAATTCTCTTGCCTCAGCCCCCCAAGTAGCTGCGACTACAGGTGCCCACCACAACACCCGGCTATTTTTAGAGATGGGGGTCTTGCTCTCACTCAGACTGGTCTTGAACTTGTGAACTCAGGCAATCCACCCGCCTTAGTTTCCCAGATTGCTGGTATTACAGGATTGAGTCCCCACACCTGGCCTATCATTGAAAATTTTCCTATAATTGAAAGTTTTAAGATGTAAAGGTGGATATTTATATTCTATTCTTAATAGTTTTGAAATTTTTTACTGCAACAAATAAGCGAGCAAGGTGATGGTTATGTTAATCAATTTGAGGTAAGCATTCCTAATTGTTTATCAATTCAGCACATTATACCCCATAAATACATTAATGTACACAGTCATGGTTTAATAATAAAAAAGATAAAAAAAGAGAAATATTTGGATAATAGGTATTGTGGAAAGTAACACAGACCCCATAGAATTTACAACATACACTTTTTGTCAAGTACCATAGATAATACTGAATATGGAAACGTGTTATTTGTCCAGTGTTTACTATCTGATCTCATTTGGTATTTACAGTGGTCGGGAGAAATAGATATTACAGTCCCAGTTTTTCATACAGACAATAACTATGGTTAGCAGAAATCACCAGATTTGCCCAAAGTTTCGTAGCCACTATGGTGGTGATGGGGGTACCAGAGGAAGGACGCTCAGACTTATGCTCTCCCCGACCTTCATCCTGCACCCTTTCCACTAGACAAAGCATCCTGCTGACTGCTCTGTCCTTAAGAAGTTCATTTCTCAAAATACTGCTTCTCCAGAATCTTTGATTCACAGAATCTTAAAGGTAAATAAAATCTTAGACCTATTGGAGGCCCCCCTTTTCTTCTGCATGTGATACGATCTTGAGAAACCAAGTGCTTTCTCCAGAATCACAAAACCAGAATCTAAATGATAACTGATGTTTACCTGTTATCTGTTTGGATTCCCATGGCACGTTCCCCTTTAATCCAAAAACTCAATTATTTTTTACAAAGGAAACACTGTTCACAAACTCCTTCCCAAGACTTAAAAGAGATCCTCGTTCACGTTGCCCAGCCATGACCTGGTATAATTAAAATACATTCAGGTGCTTCTAACCATTAGTGGGTTTTGCTTCCCTACTCAACAGCTAATCTCAAATCTCCTCACTTTTGGGTAACGTATCAAAACTGATTACTTTTTGTTCCATAAATGTGGTGATAAGATGAAAGATTCTCAAATACCTGCAAAGAAATATCAATAGCTGTCTTTTTTATAAAGAGGTTAAGAGAAAATAGTGTGCTCTGGGAAGAATAGTATACTCTCAAGCATCCTAAACTGAGATCATAAAAGCCCAGAAGCCCTGGACACCCCTTTATTGTTGTCTGCTCTTAGAAACACCAAATCAATCAATTTTTTCCTCTCTATTGCCCTTAAATTATAAAAGACATTATAGGTGTATAGACGCATTGGGAGACAAGTAGACAAGTGAGAGAGAGAAAAAGCGAGTGCCGGTAAGAGACTAAAATCATTATCTCAGAGACACACATCAATTTTGCATAGCTTTCTCCTGAGTAGAAAGAATAGTTCAGAGGCTAAATAAATAAATAAAAACCAACAGTGACAGCAGCAACAGCAGGAGTTGTGGAGCAACAGTTATGGTCTCAAGAAATAAACACAAGTTTGCTTTTTTATCTTTTACGAGGATAACATTTTATGCATTTTATGGTATCTTTGCATTAATTTTTTAATGCAGAAAACAATTTGGAAGGAGATGGGAAATATGTATTAAATAAACTTGTCCCTGAGGCTCCATAGTCCTGAATATCTGAATGTACAAATCAAACAACAAATCTTTGGAAATTATTTCTATAACTCTATTTGGGCGTCTCTGTAGCCAATGAATATCAGTAAGTTTTAAGTGTCATGGTTTTCCGCCGCTCTGCTCCGTTCTCTGTTATTTTGAGAAAGCCATGCAGTCTTTCTGAGTCTCAGTTTATTTATCTAGAAAATGAAATGAATCGCCCTTATTTTACAAGGTTATTATAAGAAGTAAATTTAAGGCTAGGAAAGCCTACCCTATTATTTTATACACAGAAAGTAAAAACATGCTCATTGTGTCTGAATCTTTTCCAGGTAGGAAAAGACGGAGTTAATTCAAATAGCTATAAATACAGGTGTCTGTAAAGTTCACGTGCAATTTAAAGTAGTTTAACATAGTAAATTGTACGTGAACTTTGTGGGTACCCTGTATTTATCACATTCACGTGTCCTTAGTGGAAAAAGAACTGGAATAATAATTCAAGGTTCTAGATGCAAGGATCAGCTCTGCCAGTAATTACATATATGACTTCACTTGTTTTTGTTTTTTGCAGTTTTTGGCTGGGGCCAGGTTTGAACCCGTCACCTCTGGCATATGGGGCCGGTGCCCTACTCCTTTGAGCCACAGGCGCCACCCAATGACTTCACTTTTTTTATCTATCCAGAACATAAGACCTCACTAAGGGGTTAGTCCAGGGTGGCGCCTGTGGTTCCTAGGCGTAGGGTGCCGGCCCCATATGCTGGAGGTGATGGGTTCAAACTCAGCCCTGGCCAAAAACTGCAGAAGAAAAAAAAAAAAAAAAGAGGTTAGTACAGGAGAGAAAGATTTGAATTTTCTTCACTCTTAGGCACTCAAAGCAGGTTTGCTGATTGACCAAATCTAATCATATACAGGATTGCTGTAAATCATTGATTTAATTTTGTTTTAGTTTCAAGTTTTGGTTTTGGTTTTGGTTGTTTTGAGACAGAGTCTTACCTTGTTGCCCTTGGTAGAATGCCATGGCATCACAGCTCACTGCAACCTGAAACTCTTGGGCTTAAGTGATTCTCTTGCCTCAGTCTCCCAAGTAGCTGGGACCGCAGGTGCCCGCCACGATGCCTGCTATTTTTAGAGAGGAGGTCTCAGTCTTGCTCAGGCTGTCTCAAACTCATGTTCACCCACCTTGGCCTCCCAGAGTGCTAGGATTACAGGCGTGAGCCAGTACACCCAGCCAAACCATTGATTTAAGGTACCAGCTCAGGGCAGATACAGGGTGGGAATCCCGTGTAATCTAAGAGAGTTCTTCATTCTCTCTGATTTTGTTTCCTTGACAGTGAAGGGCACAGTAATGGTACTTAATATTTTAGGGTTCTTTGGGCATTTGGAGGGTTACTACATCAAGAGTACTTGGAACCTTTCCTGCTGCAAAGTAAATTCTTAAAAGAGAGATTTTACATTTTCATTATTTTTACGGTAACCTCAATACTCTAATATTTAAGAATTTCTTTACTGTGGTTTTTAAAAATGTGTGCTTACCTGTCAACGTATTAATCGACTAAATAAGTGCTTTGCGGTGCCTCTCCTGTTGGAATGGTTTTCCTGGTGCGGCAGCCATTGGAAGGCCCCTAACTCTTAATTCTTTTTGCTTGAATGGTAAAAATTCTGCACTGCAGAGACGTAAATCCAGTCTCAAATCTACAAAATACAGAGCAAAACCATCCCAATACCCCGGGTCCAGAGGCCATCGAGCCACACTCTTCTTGTATTCTCCAAATGGTCACAGCTATGGCTTTCATCAAAAGTATAACTTCTGTTTATTTAAATAATTCAAAAATGTCAATACATGTAAGAAATACAGCATGTACATTTCCCCACCGCTTTGACTCCCTTCTCTGTTGACATGGGCATAGCTTTACTATTTGTGCAATTGATTTTACTTACCTGTATTTTTGAGTAGCCCTTAGGAGCTTTCAGAAGGCTTTTACAGATTTTATATACTTAAGGGGAAGTCCAAATACACAAACACACCTACACATATAAACAATTATAACCCCCAAAGGGAATGTCCCAGACTTAGCAAGAATAATTTGGGAGCCAAAAAAATATTCTTGGAAAGGCTTCTGATTTTGAGATCATATTCCCTTATTCTCTCTTTTTTGTCTGCATTAAAATTTCAAGTTGAAAGCCCCAATACTGTTATAAATATCTCATAAAATACTTGAGCAGTCCAGCTTACTATTACTACTCTTATAATTAATCAGCCCATGAAAACATTTGCATTTTTTTTTGTAATAGAAAGATTATTAGAGGGCAGTGCCTGTGGCTCAAAGAAGTACGGAACCGGCCCCATATACCAGAGGTGGTGGGTTCAAACCCAGCCCTGGCCAAAAACTACAAAAAAAAAAAAAAAGAAGAAAAAAAAACCGTTTGAATTCTAATAAGAAATAAAAAATATATTTTTGGTGATTAACTTGATAACGCAAACCAACATGTAATTTGTCTCATGTTTGAATCTTTCTTTGAAGGCACAAATTATTCAATAGTTAAATGAATACACCAATCTATTTTACATGTGAAAATCAAAATTGTCCTATCTAATTCTAAAATCAAATAAAAACATGAGTCTTCGGAGGGGTTCAAGGGTAGAGTTGGGGCAATGGTCCTCAGGAAGGAGAGAAGGCTGGTCCATAAAACTTCATGGAGAAGTTTTATTAGGAGGAAGAGCAGAGAGGAGTTGGACCAGAAGTCAACTCAGCTCTCTCCCCATTCCAAGAGGTTTTTATTAAACTTATCAGCGTAGTTGTAATGTGGGAGGGGAGTCATTCTCTTCTGCAGAAGGATTGATCTTTGCACCAGGGGCTAAACTTGAGGTTGCTCCCTTCATTGCCCACCAGCTGGGGCCAGGGTGGAAAGTTACTGTTCTGAGTTTCCCAGGAACACCGGCCTTGAAACATTTAGGAGCGGGAGGAGCGGTATGCTGTGATCATGATGCAGCTTGGTTTGTGGCCCGTTTCCCCCTAACCAGCTGTCCTCCCAAAGTGCTATACTCTTATCGGCGTCCTGATAAGAGGTCGTGAGGATTCCTTTCCCACATCTTCAAAGTAAATACCTGTGTAGACATCCAGGAACTGTGCTGCTCAGCAGATCCTTTCTTCCTCAATGCAGCTTCCACACTGCTGCCAGACATATAATTCTAAATTGTAGATCTGATCATGTCATTTATTTTGATGACTCACAATATAAAATTCAAGTACTTTTATAATATGGCCCCAGATTTCTACCTACTTTTATAATTGATCAGCCCAGGAAAAGACTCATCTTCCCAATGAGTCTTCCTCCTTTCATTAATATATTTTGAGTTTTAGATGCCAAGAGACTGTTGACTATTATAAAACAGCAAGTATTTTCATGCTGTTCCTATGTACAAAATAACTTTTTTTATACATATGAAAAGCCTCTCTCAATCTTTTAAGGTTAGCTCAATGTTATCCAAACTGTAACTTACCAAATCTCTAGTGTCTGTTAATTTATTTATATTTGCATATACTATTAAGCAATTATTCATAATATTAACCATGTATGTATTGTTATATTTATTGAGCTCAGAATATTATAATTTTCAGAATATTCATAATATTAACCATGTACATATTGTTATATTTATTGAGCTCAGAATATTATAATTTTCAGAAGCCTCTGAAAAACTTGGCTTCATTTAACACTGTTCTACATATCATGTAGCTAAAACAGAAGTCTGTCTCTAAGTCAAATGTTTTTATTTTAAGATGGGGTGGCACAGGTTGGTCTCAAACTCCTTGGCTCAAGTGATCTCATGTCCAGCTACTGAAATTTCCTAAATATGTTTTATATATCTCTCGAGAGTGAAAGAGAACCATTAGATATCATACTGATCAAAGTTTAAGAAATATGTTCTGTTTACACTTTTCAGATGTTTATTTATCATCCATCAATTTTGCAAAGGTGTTTGTTGAAATTTCATAATCATTAGTTTCTTGATGGCGTGAAATGTTCTTGAAAGCTCATCAGGGGGTTTGCAATTTTATATATTTAACAGAACTCAACAAAACGATTCATTTACAAGGGTTTCAAAGAGTCTGAAGTATAAAAGGAAGGAAAACTGGACCAAATCAGAAATAAATTTCCAATTATTTATTTTTAAAACTATCTTTTCATAGCATGGATTCCTTTCAGAAAACAGCTGTTTCCTTATTCATTGATAAAACAGTGTCCTTATCAAACAAATGGTGGCTAACCTTGTTCGTGTATTTAGTTAATTAAATATCTGCTGGGTAGCCTACGGTGGACAGCCATTGTTTTTCCTTATAACGTGTTTGAGATGAGCTCAAGGAGAAGCAGCATTAGCTCTGCCATTTTCTTATTGTTTGATTGTGCCTGTGACTCCTAATCCATGGTCTCCGTACCAAGGTGGTTTGTAAGCCCTTTGCTGATTGGATTAGTGTCCGCTTAATTAAAAAATAGATAATGTATTTGGTACAACATTCACACATAAATTGAAATACACTGGAATCTAAGAAGAGGAGGAAGGCGCTGCTATTGAATCCTCCCTTCTCCAGAATATCTTACGTCCATTCCAGTATGACCCAAGACCCTTTGAGATGCAGACACACGTAGATCATCAGATTATTTCATACACCCTTGATCATGAAAGCTAGTTTCCTTTCTTAATTTTAGATTCATAATAACACTAATTTAAGTCCTTCAAAAAAACAATCATTCTTTAATCATAAAGATTATAAAGCATAAAACTGTGTATGTGCCTTTGTTCTAGCTCTTGTGACTTTATATTTTTGGAATTAGATGTTAGTAAAGTTTTCTGAGACAGGGAATTCATTTTTGAGTCCTGACAGAGGACACAGGGCTTGCCTGTCAATAACGATCAACACTTTTTGTTTAATTAGTGAGGAATTAATGGCTTTATCCCACACAAACACTAAACTATGCTTCCTAATGCCATTGTATCTGATTATTGCAGGTACGGGTCCAATATGGCTGAATGAAGTACTTTGTTTTGGGAGAGAATCGTCCATTGAAGAATGTAAAATCAGGCAATGGGGGGTGAGAGTCTGCTCACATTCTGAAGATGCTGGAGTCACTTGCACTTTATAATGCTTTGTGTTTTCATTCACTTTTATGAAATCACTGTTCAAAAATTATTATTAGTTTTTTTTTTTTTGAGACAAAGTCTCACTATGTTGCTCTCAGTAGAGTGCTGTAGCATCGCAGCTCACAGCAACCTCAAACTCTTGGGCTTAAGAGCTTCCCTTGCCTCAGCCTCCCAAGTAGCTGGGACTACAGGCACCTGCCACAATGCCTGGCTATTTTTTTGTTGCAGTTGTCATTGTTGTTTAGCTGGCCCTGGCTGGATTCGAACCCACCAGCCTGGGTATACGTAGCCAGCGCCCTACCAACTGAGCTACAGGTGCCAAGCCCACCCCCCCAAATTATTTTTATTACTTTATTTTCAGTAAAATCAGTTTAATGTATATTTAAAAGATTAAGAATATTTTCTAATGAATAAGAATTTTTTTAATTACTGGATAAATATATTGAACATCTTCTTACTGTAAATCTATATTTAAACCATTTCAACTTCCATAGGTTGTAAAGTATAATTTTCTAATGGAATTTATTGAAATTTAGGAAGAAAGGAATGTAGTGAGGGAAGAAAGAAGGAAGGAAAGAAATAAAGGGGAACTCCAAGGAATAGAAAATTTTATCATAATTTCTTCATTATATGCCAAAAATGTTGAATTAGAAGGCAGGTTGGCTTGTGATATTTTTAAACATCTTACACTGAAGAACTGGGGTAACAAATTAATTGGAAGAAAAGACCCTTGGGACTATAGTAATATTAGACAATTATTTCTATCTTAATATTCAAATCCTACATTTCACTTCCAACTTAAAAACCAGTCTCATTCCACATTGTATGTATTTAGGAAGCCAAGATCTCAGGAAACAAATTTATCATGAAAAATTCCCACCAGTTTCTGTGTATTCAGACAAATATCTGGAAATTTCTATCCCAAAACTTGATTCATGTTCACATATGAACAACATAACAACCATTTCTTATGCTAGAACGCCATTTTTTATATTTTTTATTTTAAACTAAAGTGACATAATTAGTATTACCTTTTGATCTTCAACATTGAGTGAAATCATATCACATTGAGATAAAGCATAAATGCACAATATTCTCTATTTCTGGATGCTGCAATTGTTACAGAAAATAAAGTCTTAACCATTCACTGCTGTTTGCCAAATGCCTCCTCCATGAACAAGGAAACGGTGTCTCTTCTGAGAGGAGCCGGCTGGAATTTGTGATGTGGTCAGTGTTCCAGGCAAGAAGGGGAAGACCTGTTTTTCTGTACTAACTGCTTGTGCTTCATGCTGACAACACATTGATTAGGGAGTCACTTAACTTCTAATCCTCAGCCTCTCCTGGGTAAAGTAGGAATGATTCCCTGTGACCTACCTAATTCAGGATGTGATTGTGAAGACCAAAGGTGACTGTGCATTACCGACAAGACAAAAAATAATTTTCAAGTGCCCATAATATCTACCAGCCTCCCACATTGGATGGTGTTAATGACAGTATGGAAATTAAATTACTATGAACTTGCTTTTGGTTTTCCAGACCGTGTCCTTTTCATTTTGACATGACTCTGAGACTCCCACAGGTCATAGTTTTATTAGGTTTCAAAATGTGCGAGTGCTTCATAAATTAAACTAGAACATTTATCAAGTCGCTAGAACTGTTAATTTTCCCAGATCTCTGGGAAGGGAAAAATGCTGCGTGAATCAGCTTAGTCTAATTTAGTGAAGGAAGTGTCTTGTAAACTGAAAAGGATTTTTTTTTTTAAATTAAGGAAGGATATTTCCAAGGTTCCCTGGGAATATTTGGCCTGTCTGGTGTAGAAAGCCAAACTTAGGCTCCAAAGCAGGTCAGAGAAAGAAAAAGAAGTTTCACAGAGACCGATGCTGCATGGAGCCAGCAGAAATCTCAGACCAGGAAGCATTAGCAGACCACCCTAAGATGTCACCTAACCCCGATGAGAATCACAAAATCTCCAAACTGCAGATGCTGGTGTGGATGTGGAGAGAAGGGAACACTTTCACACTGCTAGTAGGACAACAAATTAATACAGCTCTTTTGGAAGGAAGTATGGAGAATCCTCAAAGAACTCAAGCTAGACCTCTCATTTGATCCTGCAATCCCATTACCAGGCATCTACCCAGAAGGAAAAAAGAAAATCCTTTTATCATAAGGACATTTGCACTAGACTGTCTATTGCAGCTCTATTTACAATTGCTGGAAACAAGCTAAATGTCCACCAGCCCAGGAATGGATTAACAAGCTGTGGTATATGTATACTGTGGAATACTACTCACCCACTAAAAAAGATAAGAGACTTTACATCTTTTGTATTAATTTGGATGGAGGTTAATCACACATCGTTCTTAGAAAAGCATCACAAGAATGGAGAAAGAATTTGATGTACTCAATTCTGGTATGGGGACAATTGATGACCAAGTGCATGAAGCAGAGTTGAGGAAAGGGGAGGGAGTGGACAGAGAGAAGGAGGGCTGGGGTGGGGGGGTCACAGTGTGTGACCCAACTCTTGGATTATAAGAGGGACTTTACCTAACAAACACAATCTGTGTAACCTGGTTCTCTGTACCCTCAATGAATCCTCAACAATTAAAAAAAAATAATAATAACCTGCCTAGATCAACCTATTTCCTCCTGCCTTCCCAAATCCCGGCCCCTTTAATTCTTTCTCTTTCCCTCAGTTCTCTCCTATCTTCACTCTGTTTTTACTTTCTCTTCTTACTCCAGAAAGGCCTGGGGTTTAATCAAAAAGTTGTTAAACCAAATCTGGCCAGTGCTGCAAAACGCCTGCCAAGGTCTTCATCCAAATCGCTTACTCACTGGGTCAGCCTGCCAGCATCTGACACAGCACAGCATCCTCCGAGTCAGACAAGGGAGAAACTTGGACCCGTCCTCCCAGGACTCCCTTCTGATGGGAAGGAGAAGAATAAGGTCTGGCATGGGGGAGATTTTTAAAAGCAGTGCTGTGGGGTCATGTTGTGTGACACATCTCTTGGAGGTGGGACACAATTATAAGAGGCATTTTACCTCTTTGGGTAAACTTTTAATACATAATAATATATTTCTTTGTGGTTCTGATAAATCATCTTGGCCTAATTATCTTGCTTTATTTTATAATTCAAGTCATCCCATTGGCAGGTAATGGCATTGTTAGTATCAGAAGCTCTGCAGGAAGGCTGAGCTTTACTGTATTTTTTCTTAAGTGGCTCAAGCAAGGTCTGCCTTGACACGTAAAAGGTGCAGCATCCTGGGGAAAGTTTTGGGGAAAAGAATTTGGGGCACAGGCCATGACTTATCCTTCACTTATTCCTATTAATTCCGTCTTGCGGTTAGAAGACGTGTGGTTGTTTGTTTCCACCACATAAAAGTGAAACTCCAGAATCGTCAATTGATGAGCACCAATCTTCTCATATGCGTGTATGGGGACAATAAAAATATTAACATTTTTGTTGTTGAAAATCATACAGTGAGAACAATTAAAAGCAATCTAAAAATATTGGCATTCTATCAGAAATTATCTAAGAAAAGGAGTTTTTCAACTTTGAAAGACAATGCTGATGGGCATTTTATGAAATAGCTTTAGTCACCAGGAGAATGAACAGAATTCTATATATTCTTTTAATTCTAAGGGGTTGCAAGCCTAGCTCCCTGCCCCTGGAGTCTTTAAAAATGAACTTTCAGGATGTGGGAGGCTAATTTTCAAAACTCATCATTTTGAAATGAAGATAAATGTATTTTTACAGTGATCAGAAGTTCCTGAAAGTCTAGCTGTTTTTCTTTTCTTTCTTTCTTTCTTTCTTTTTTTTTTTTTTTAATGATGGATCTGTAATGAATTACAGAGTGGGAAGAAAGTATGTGTAGAGAATTTCTCTCTGCTCTGATGGCCTGGAGCTGGGATGTCTTGAAAAATTAACAGATCATTTGATATTAAACTGATTCCCTCCCCAGAGCTTCCAGCCTCTTGGGCACTTCACTGGCGTGAATGGTCAACCAGGAGTCCCATTCCTGCCTCTTCTTAGTTAAATTGAGGGTTCATCTTGCTATTCCAACAGTTCATTTATTTCCTGCCTTTTCTATGTGGACACTATTCTTCCATTTTGATGAAAATGCAACAAACATAAAATTCAAGGATTCAGAGAAACAGCTAGGTTTCCAATAACCTAAACAACTCAGAACCACAGATTAGGCATCCCTGTCATTGAAATCTCTCACCGTTGGAGACCCCTTGCTGGTCTCTGTCTGTTGTTCCCCTTTGCTTCCCAGAAGTCTCCCTTCTCACCTCTTTCTCTTTCCTTTTGGGCTATAATCTAGCACCCAAATGCCTGCCAATTGTTTGTGCATGGATGATCTTCATTTTATTTTTTTAACTATGTCTCTTACTAGTCTTCCTTTCCTCTTATAAATTGAGCCACAAATTTAACTAATACAGTTGGCAACCTAAGAGATCTATTTTGAGCAGCTAAAACAATAGTATCCCCAATCCTAAAGGGTAAGATCATCATATCTTTACTACAAACTAAAAACAGGCAAGCGTTATCTACCAGGAATTTTCAGCCTGTTTTTCTTCTCTGTTGCACGCTGGGAGAAAAAGAGTTGTCTTGGGCTCCACGTTAAATACATAAACACTACAAAGGCTGATGAGCAGAAATAAAATAAAGCTTTATGCATAATTTCACGATATCCAACACCACAGGTAAGCAAGACACTGTTCACGTAATCAGCATGCAGCCTGCAGCAGTCAGGTGGGCTGGTAAGTAACAGGTGAACAGGCAGAGTCACCGAAGTTTTAGTTGTAAACGAGTTTTAGTTTATTATACAGATTTAGCAGCAGACTTTAGGAAAGAAATAGGCTCTGGTACTTAAAGACTCCATCTGGCCAGTTCTTGAAATAAGACTGAAAACGTGGTAGAGGCCCAATGCCAGTCCCGACAGGGGCGATCTCACATCACTAAGCATCTTTAGTCCTGGTATCGATTCTATTTCCAGAGCACCGTGAGCATCTTTGTGCCTCAAAAACCTGCCTTCTAAGCACCCCTGTTGTGTTAGCTGCCCAAGTTATCATTGGATGTTGGCCTTGATGCCTGGCTGTTGTAGGGGATTCCTGCCAGCCTGGAGGACCTCTTGGGACCCTGCTTAGCTTGATGAGGTCTTATGGTCCTAGTTGCTCCATTCCAGCACCTTCTCCCTTTTGGTTTAGCTGGGTCCTCTGGTCCATTAAACCCTAATTCCACTCCTGCTCATACAAACAGAAAAAACGAAAACTGCAATCCCCTCTATCCCACTCTCTGGTGTTGTTACTTATTATTTGGACCCATCTAGAGCAGGTGTCCTCAAACTACAGCCCGCAGGCCACATGCGGCCCACCTAGGACATTTATCCAGCCCGCTGGGTGTGCATTGCCTGTCCTGCTTAGCAGCTGACTCGTCCTGGGGCCCGCAGTCTGGCCCTCCAACGGTCTGAGGGACAGTGAACTGGCCCCCTGTTTAAAAAGTTTCAGGACCCCTGATCTAGAGTATCAATCTTTGGGGTATATCCCTTTGAACATTCAGAAGAGGTGGAGCTCACTTACGCCCCTTCCTGTCCATCTTTTGCATCAACCTCATTGATTCTGTAGTATCTCTCCAGTTTCAAAATAGTTTCACTCTCGTATCACTTTTTATCACTTCATTCTACTGGTAATGTAGCACTTTATAGTCTGATGCTCCTTAACAATGGTCAGTTTGGAAGATAAATGTAACTACTAGTTTAAGCACAGAATTGTTAATAGATCATAAAAAGGTATTTGTTCATATAAAGTATCACCCATTGCTTTCCTACCATACCCTTTATCTAAGCACTGTACTGATGTCCTTGTGCAGTAATAATTTCATTTTTGAACTTTTCAAATAAGCTTTGAAATGATTCAAGCATCTGCTTCACTAACCCTCCCTCGGTGTCGGTCCCCAGACCTATTAACTGGACTCCCTGAACATTTCCTGACTTCTCAAGGCACATTTTAATAAATTAAAGCTAATGCAAAACCATTTACAAGTTGAACATATAATTAAGTGGTTTTTAAAACTTTTTCTATAGCTCAATATTCTCTTATGTGAAAGGGAGATCTCAGAATCTGCAGCCTTTAGACAATGGAAATAGGCAGAAGGGACTAGAATTACGGAAGGTTGTTGAATGAGTGGACTCTCGGTTTCTCAGCTCTTGTGATATCTGAGGATTCACCAAGGAGTCAGGGTAGTAGAGGAGATGGAGGACAGCACCCCACCTCCCCAAGCCACAGCAGAATGAGACATGGGGGGGAAGGCATAGAGACATTTGCAAAGTTAGTCACATGCTGTGCATTGAAACTGATGTGTTGCAATAAGATTATCCAAGCAGAGGGTTGAGCATAGAATTGGGGGATTTAAGTGCATACTATGGTGAAAAAGTACAATGAAAAGGGCACAGTCTGAAGCCTATGATGCCTGAGTCCAAATCCAGACTCTGTATTCTGTTACCTTACAAGGTGTAGAACCTTAGGCACTTTACTTAACCTTCCTTAGACTCACCAGCCTTAACTATAACATTAATGCAATAATAGTTATCACAGAGAAGCACAGTGTCTGAACAATAGTTATCATGGAGACATGTTCTGATTCAGTCCTTTCATGATCACACCAGGGATTAGAGTAGCGATATCTGTTCATGGATAATAATAAGGGTGACACTTTTGGACCAATGAGGAGGCAAGAAAGAGACCAGCAAGAGGACAGAGCTTTTGTCAGAAACTCAAACTAGTGTTAAACAATGGAATGAAAACAGGTGACTCTAGGTCCCCTGGGAGCATGCAGAGTTGGGGCAGAATCAAGGAGGATGAGGAATTTGGGTCCTACCATTGGCCATTCAAGATACAACAATCTGCTGAGCTCCCCAGGAGGACATGAGCACAGTGCATGCAGGGGCCCAGGGGGTGCCCTACTATCCTGTCCCAATTTAATGCAACAGAGGCCGCAGCTGAGTCTGAGAGACTGCTGTGTTCTGCTCCTTGACAGTGGTTTCAGAACGTCCTCCCTCACGGTTAGATTAGTACTTAAACCAAAGGCTCTTTTGTCTATAAGAAGAAGAAATTACTCACTCTTGCCTTCCCTCATAGATCTATGAATATAGTCACTTAAAACTTCTCTACAAAGCCCTTAGAAAATGGTGTTTGTCATTTGGGGATTAATTATTAGGATTTCGTTACCCTGCAGTGGTTTCTCACGAAGGCATCTGAGTAGCACTGAAGCACCACCACCCAAATCTCAGAGATGTAATCTACAGGATCTCTCTCACCATGACAAAATCTGAAAACAGAGGCCAATATCTTGAGTAGTCAAGAGACAGGTACTGGAAATCTAGCATTCAACATTTTTTTTTTTTTTTTTTTTTTTTTTTTGCAGTTTTTGGCCAGGGCTAGGTTTGAACCCGCCACCTCTGGGATATGGGGCTGGTGCCCTACTCCTTTGAGTCACAGGTGCCACCCATCATTCAACACTATTTATAATGTTTTAGCTCTCAAAATAGGAGGTGGCCTGTGGGTATGTGGGTGTTTATCTTACTACTATTCAGACTTTGTTATAATTTTAATTATTTCATTAACATGTTTAAAGAAAAAGGTATTATAAAGGTATAATATTTGAAAGTAGTTGTTTCCAGAAAGAAGGAACAGTAATAGTGTCGCATGCTGCAGAAAGTTCAAATGTAAGAAGTAAAAAGCATCCTTTGGAAGGAAGGACCTCACGTATTCCTCTTGGCTTAGTGGCATGGTAGAAATGGAGGTTGAAAAGAGATCAGAAATTGTGAGATAGAGACGAGGACTTCAAACATGAAAGATATATCTACTCCAATTGAGTTGTGTTATAAATTGGCCTGGGCACATTCTAGTTTGTTTATTTATTTATTTATTTTCTTTTTTAAATTGAGACAGAGTCTCACTTTGACGCCCTTGGTAGAGTGCTGTGGCATCACAGCTCGCACTAACCTCAAACTCTTGGGTTCAAGCAATCCTCTCGCCTCAGCCTCCCTAGTAGCTGGGACTACAGTTGCCTGGCACAATGCCTAACTATTTTTAGAGACCAGGTCTTGCTCTTGCTCAGGCTGGTCTTGAACTCATTAGCTTAAGCAATCCATCCACCTCGGCCTCCCGGAGTGCTGGGATTATAGGCCTGAGCCACCTCACCTGGCCTCTTGAGAGGCCTGGGCACATTTTAAAGCATACTTAGCCTTAAGAGGTTTATCAACAGATACTATAATCAGTGTGACTGCTGAGAAATCCTCAGTTATGCTTTGTGTATTTTTAGAGACCTTGGGTGCTTTGCATATGAGAAGCAGCCAAAAAGGGTCTACAGTCCGAGTACTTTTAGGTACGTTTACCTAAGAATGGACTGGGCTTGGGAGTTGAGGGACAGTTTCCAATTACTGTCTCAGTTTAAGGGGCTAGTAGGAAAATCAGAGGTGGTGGTGGGGAGGGGGGATAGATCCGGGAATCAGGAAGAGACAAAAGAGAAACAGAAACAGAATAGCATGAGAAGGGAGGATTAGGAACAGCCTTCCTCAATTTGCAATTACTGACCCATGAGAACTCATTTAATACCTCCTTTGCCTTCAATAAATACATTCACAATTAAAAACGCATTATCTGTGCATAACACATTGTAAAACTATGTGCTGTCTTCTCGAGGCAGCCAAGCTCAAGTATTTAACTAAATGCTTACAAAAATGTTAATCCCGTGGCAACAACGTCTGGGAAATTCTGTAGACCCAGTAAAGTCAGAAATAAATGATCTCGAATGAATGGAGAAGCACAGCATCACGCCGAGTAAAGATGGGAGATAAGAATTTAATAGCAGTAATCAAAACGAGATACAGTCAATAATCTGTTCTTAGGGTTGCCAGACTTAGCAAATGACAACACAGGACGGTCAGTTAAATTTGAATCTAAAATAAACAACGCATAATTTTATAGTTGTGGACTAAAAATATAAACCTCAGCCAAGAGGGACCCAGAAACTCATTAAAACTGAGTTCCGAGCCACAATGGGATGAAAGGAGAAAACACAATTATGTGCATATGATTTCCCTTCAAAAATCCTCAAGAATCCTCCTATAACTTGTTGACCACTCTGCTCAGTGTAAAATCCTGTTCCCTTTGGCTTGTCTTTGAAGCACGTGTACCTGGCTTCTGGCTGAGGCTTTGCCTCTTGGAATGGCCACCAACAGGTTGCTACCTTTATGAGAAACAAAGGTTTCATTTCCCCCAAGTACAAAGCTTGTTAGTTTTTCTCTCTTTTCCTTCCTTCTTTGTTCTTTCCCTCTTTCTTTACCTTTCTCGCTCCTTCCTTCCTTCCTTCCTCCCTCCCTCCCTCCCTCCCTTCACAGGTGGTGCCTGCTAAGGGGTCCCAGAGCTACCCCCGGCATGAGGAGGAGTCAGTGCTGACATCTTCAGGAGCCCATTGATAGGTCAGTTGCTCTTTCTGCAGATGGACTGGTGGTACTCCCTTAAACGGCCTCCCAGGTTGTCATAAGCCTCAGGAAGAAAGGTGAGTGGCGTGGCTTCTGCAGCAGTTACCTGAGGCCTATAATCTTTGCTGACTCTGCATGATAGAGTAGGACTGGGGTTACTTGTTAAGGAGAGTTTCAGTTTAGATCAAAAGAAAGACAGGGTACAAAGTCTCAGCCAGGCGCTATCAGAAGTGTGGAGTAGGAAGCACAGTGAAGAAGGGTCTATTGCATTATTATTAAAGGCACTAAGAGATCTCTGTTTCAGAGGGAGAGGGGCAACTACAATTTAACAGAAGGTGCAGAAATATTTATTTGAGTCTGCCATGTTTGCAGTTTTCCTCCAAGATGCAATTGATGGCTCAAAACCTGTTTAAATTGTTGATGTTTTCAATTGGTTCTTCTCTCTATCGATTGTATTTTTAATTCAGAAGTGATTCTCTTTGCAGGTAAAAACTAAGCTAGATAGAATATATTTTAAATTCTGTTTTGTGTTAAAATGTATAAGTATTTTAGCTAAAATATTTTCAAGATGATGGTAACTTCTGGTACATTTTTGCAAGGCAAAAATAGTATTTCTATTTATGGTACTTTTGATTGTTTGGGGGAGTTTTTGATACTGAAAAATAAGGTTTTCTCAATTCATTCCAGTTCAGAGCTAAAAGTACCCAATTGTAAAAAGAAGCACCATCAAAAGATGCTTCCACATGTTGACATCTTCCAAAGTACACATATAACTTCAAAATTGTATCTTTTCCATTGAGTTTTTGTCAGTTAATTTGCTCACTTCCAGCCTTGCTCTCCCTGGGCTGACTTTCAACAGCTTGTTTGCAGCCACGGTTTTCAAAGACGTGTTGGTGCTTGTTGATACCTTTATCTGATTTTTATAATGGGATTCATGATGATGTCAGATATTTTAACTTTGAGAAGGAAAATCCTGAGTTGCTCACATGAAGGAGAGCAACTCACATCTTGAGAAAGCATAAACATTCAAAGTAATGGGGAAACAGCCTAAAAGAATCTATAAAACCTTCTCAGAGGTTGGAATAAGGAAGACAGTATCCTTCTCACCTATTTTCCATAATAATTTAGAATGGAGGCGGGGACAGAATAATTGATAATATGCAAATCAGCTTCCACATGTCGCGCGGTTGTTTGACTCTGAACCTCTCCATCAGCCCTGATTATCAAGAAATTGAGACTTACATTTCAAACAATGGGTGAGGAAACGTGCTCTTATGAACTTACGCAAACAGACTATTAAAGGGATCGTTAGCTTGGATTCGTGACATTATGAAAACGTGAACTTGATACAAGTGGATACGTGTAGGTATGAGCTGCAGATTTTATGAACTGTGAGAACACTACCCTTTTCTCGCCAAAGGGCTGTTGGAAGAAGCTGAAGTTAATCCGACTGGTAAGTGACACTGAATCACCTTCCTCCTCCTTTTATGTTTTGGAAAACGTGTTTGCTTCATTCATAGAAATTGAAAACTGTTGCCATTATTTAGAATTCTCTTTATAAAAGATTTTTCGGTCCGGAGTTCCGCCAGCTCCTTTTCAAAATACATACTTTTTATTTGTCCGTTTGCTAGCGCGTGTTTGGTTTCCCAATCCTCCTAGTATCTTTGACTGCTTTAGAAGATTTATTTATACCTTACACGTTGGAGCTTTTCCGTTCCAGGGTGAAGGAGGTGATTTTTCTCTTGCTATGACGAGTTCCTGTAGGAAGAACATTTTTATTGTCTTCTGGTCTCACAGTTCACTTTTATATTTCCTGTAATTTGTTTCTAAATGTACTCCTTTTTTTTTATAAAGTCAATTTCTGATCTTTTCAAATTTCTTGCCAGAATGAATTCTATCCTTTATGTCTCTTCCCTTCCGTCTCTTTCCAGGCTCTGCTACTCAGATTTTATACTCGCATTTATAACCTCCTCATTGAGCCGTTTTCCTTCCTGTTTTCCTATATCGCATTACAGGGATTATGTAAAATACAGTATGTGTTGTAGACACCTCTTGGGGTCAGATCATTACACATATATTTGGGGCTTTTTTATTATTAAATCATAGCTGTGTACATTAATGCAATCACCGGGTACAGTGTGGTGTTTTCATATACAATTCAAAATACTCTCATCAAACTGGTTAATGTAGCCTTTGTGTCATTTTCTTAGTTATTAAGACATTCATACTCTGCTTTTAGAAAGATTCACTCATACCCTTGTGAGATAAACCATAGAGGTGACCCCACCGATCACCTTCCCTCCTCCCACTCACTCCCCGAACCCCTCCCTTCCCCCTCCACCCCATATTCTAAGGCTATAATTAGGTTATATCTTTCCTATGAAAGCTATAATTTAGTTTCAAATTAGGGCTGTGTACATTGGATATGTTTTCTTCCATTCTTGAGATACTTTGCTAAGAAGAACATTTTCCAGCTCCATCCATGTAAACATGAAGGAGGTAAAGTCTCCATCTTTCTTTAGGGCTGCATAATATTCCATGGTGTACATATACCTCAGTTTATTGATCCATTCATGGATCCATGGGCACTTGGGCTTCTTCCATGACCTAGCAATTATGAATTGGGCTGCAATAAACATTCTGATACAAATATCTTTGTTGTAATGATTACACATATATTAAAAAATGTAATTTATCTCCCAACTTACCTTTCCATCACCGGAGAAAGCACTTTAGCTCCTGCTCTATAAAATTTCTACAAGGTAGCACCTTTCTGAATTTAAGAATTCTGGAGATCCACACGTGTCACATGAATGAAGACACGTGACAATTTGGAATAATGAGAGAGGGAAAGCTCATAGCAAGTGAGAATATGAACTTTAAAAGAAAGAAAGCAAATAAGATAAACAGGGAAGATTTTAAGCAATGTTGGACAATCTGCTTTCCTGAGTTGTATGTTAACCATCTTAAAGAAGTGGAGGAAGCAAATTTCTTATCACAATATTTAATTCCAAAGGGATATTTTTAATATCAAATATGCCAAGCAGCATATGTAGTTCTGGGGGGGGGGGTTCAGAGCTTGAAAAGAATGGCACACGCTTCCTATTTTCTGAGAGTTTACAGTTTACTTGTGGTGAGAAATCTAAAACATCAATAATTGCACAAAAAAATAAGGAGTAACACAACATTCTGTATCAGTGGTTCTCAACCTTCCTAATGCCTAAACCCTTTAATACAGTTCCTCATGTTGTGGTGACCTCCAGCCATAAATGTATTTTCATTGCTACTTCATAACTGTAATTTTGCTACTGTTATGAATCGTAATGTAAATACCTGATATGCAGGATGTATTTTCATTGTTACAAAGGGGTTGCACCCCACAGGTTGATAACTGCTGTTCTATATGATTAGATGGCAGATAAATGAGATAAACCATCACAACTCCAAATTCAAGTTTTCAAAGAGGAGAAAGAAGTTTCATATTAAGACCAGTGCCTTGATCCTATTGCATTGTTATTTAAAAATACCTCTCCACTAAATAATAATACAGAACTTTCTCTACATTTTAATTTTTGTATATAATTTACAAAGCCAGTAGCTTACTGATTAGAAGCTAAATATGCATGGCTAATTGAAAAGGGAGTTTGAAGTATCTGCCACGGAAAGCTTGAAATGTTTGCAATTTAACTGAAGACAAAATAATTTGTGCAGAAAATGACAGTCTTTAATAAATGTTTGCCACCATGTAGGGCTGGAGACCTGAAGGTGTAATGGCCCCCATGCTTAGTAACCAGAATGAGTAAATGCTTCTGCCAGGATGCCAGATGCAGGGGCCCGTCATCCCACAAGGAGGAAAATCAAAAATGAAATTTAAGCTAGTCGCTAAAATTATGGATTACATTAAATAAATGATAAAATAGCAGGGCTGAGAGAGAGGTCGGCAGTAACTGTAAACCATTTTAACTGCATTTTCTTTTAAACAATCTTCTGCAATTTTCCACTTTTTCTGCTGAAGCTATCAACAAAGATCACCGCAATTTTGTAGGAGACGTCTCACCATTTTTCCATTGATTCAAATTCAGTGGCGAATATTTTGAGCTGCCCCCACATCCCCTTGAAAATGGATCACAATCGCAACAAATAACTGAAATCTTTCTCCAGAAGCAACACGCTGCTATCAGGCATTTAGGGTGAGAGGAAGAATGCTCGGAATAGGTACCATTTATTCTGATATTATTTCAGATCCCCTCTCTCCGGCCATTTTAGAACGTTCTAACACAGATTGGATGCACTCAAATATGCCCAGGGAAGAAGGGACTTGAGCTTTGAGAAACTCCTCAAGAGGCTCAGAAACAGCTGGGAGTGAATCTGCACAGCCGTGCGTCTCCCTTGGGCCATGCTGGGCTCACGCTGCCCCACTCCTGAGGTTGGGAGCAAGTCATGTGTTTGGTACTTGAGTCGCTGGGAGCTGTGAGACACAGCTGAGAACGCAGTGTAAGACCATTTACTTAGAAAATTATTTGGGAGGGAATTATAAAGGGTTTCAGTATGTTTATTTATCAATTTCCTTGGAATGTCTTATATCAAGTTATATTAGAAATTATTTTTTAATCAGAGTCACGCTAGTATTTTTGAAAATCTTTGAAGGGGAGCATTGCCTGGAAGATAAAATAAAATAGTGGCTACCATGGAATGGGAAGTCCTTTAAATATTTGCCCCCCTGCCCCCAGAGTGGTGAAGCCACCTGTTGTCTTGGCTGCTAGGAGGGTGAGGCCAGAGGTTTGCTTGAGCCCAGAAATTTAAGGCTGCAAGGAGTTGTGATTAGGCCCCTGCACTCTAGGCCACAGAGCAAGACTCTGTCACTAAAAAAAGAGAAAAAAAATCCCCACACTTACTGTTTTTCCTACCTTGAATACCACCACTTCTGCATTGAACTAGAACTGGCCACTCAGGACTCTATCAACACTCTCTCCATTTTCATAACTCTGTACACTTCCTTGATTTTTCCCTCTGCCTGTCTCACTTCTCTGACAGACTCCTCAATAATTAAGAAACGAACACTTCCCCAATTCTTCCGTTCTATCCTTGACCCTCCCAAGACACTGCCCCTTTCTTGCTCTGACAATTCCGACAGGATCGTACGTTCTGTTGTCCCCTTATCGTATAAACTCTATCTTAGCTAGATCTCCCCCATGGCTGGAATTGGGCTTGTATTGCTGGAGCTTAGTATCGTGACCAGTGCGGGATAGAGACTCATCAAGTACAGTTATAGAAAGAAATCGCCAAGAAAGGAAGCAGGATGGGGGGAGATGCGAAAGGGAGAAAGAAGAAATAATAGAGAAATAAATCAAGGAGGAAAGAACGGGAATGAGAGGCAGGAAAGAAGAGAGGAAGAACTGCATTATTAGAAAATAAATGTGTATAACCATCTGAGTAAAATTAAAATGCCAATGTTCATCAAAAATGAAAAAATCAAAACTAAATGTGCTATTGGAGGAAGTACAGTAATCAGAGCGTATTTTGTAAATACCACTAACTAAAAATAAAACCCCAAGCCTCCCTCCTTGGAACAGACCCCATAAATGGCTACAGAGCAGGACCATACAGGTGCATGTTTCTCTGTTCATAAATGTTCACTCGTATAAATTCCCATTGTCTCTGCTTGGAAGCACTTGTTCCTGGCTTGTGGCTGTGGACTCTGTTTTCCAGCCTGCTGGAAGGGCCACTTGAAAGCACAACCCTTTATGAAAAATTAAGGGTTCCAAATGATGAACCTCGTTTTATTTCTTCGATACCTATAATAAATGTCGTAATAGGTAATACCAGCCAGCAAGTGTCAGAGTGACTCCATGAAGCTTTATTCCAGCGTTCTGTAGTCACAGGGACTAAAGTTAAACTTTCATCAACATTGATCTACTTATATTGGAATCGAAAATAAAAACTAAGTAGAAGTCATCAGCTGGATGTGAAGACAATAACATTGGTTCGTGATTCTGAAATGAACATGATTGAAAAACTTCGTAACAACTTGTATCTGTGACCATTACGTAAGGACTAAAAGACATTTATTAAAAACTAGTTGTCTTTTAGAATTTACTGACAAAAGTAGTAAATGATAGTAGTATGATTTATTTATCATCATAGTAGTATGATGATAGTAATAATAGGGAATTAAAAAGAGTGAGGAAAATGAAAAAGCAAGAATTCCTTACCCTTTGTCTACTTAAAGTACTTTATACATCAAACCTATATTGACCCAGAGCAGGAAAGAAAAATATGTCAATCAGAACTCATCTGGTCAGATGCAAACAATTTGAGTTGATGTGGTAGGTCCTCAATTTCTTTTGTAGTCCAGTCAGTAGCTTTTATTTCAATTGCCCCGAGCTCAGAGCTTTATTATATCAGATTCATATCAATAGAAGAAATCTATTTCTGTCATACATAATAGTTACTTCCGGATTAATTTGTTATTGGCTTTAATTTTACTAATTCTTGTCATCCCTCACTAACCTGTTGATTTCCTCTCAGTATTTGTCTCATATATCAAATTCATAGAACTTGATTATCCAATATATGTATATCTCTATTTAACTTTCTGTCTGTGTTTAATGAAGTATCTTAGTTCAGCCTACGGTAATAGGTTTGGTCATGTTTGCCTGTGACATCAAAGTATAATGACATTTTGCTAAACTGACAGAGGGGAATAATGAAAAAGGAGTTATGCATCTATTTTCTTTCTTTTTTTTTTTTTTTTTGCAGTTTTGGGCTGGGGGCGGGTTTGAACCCACCACCTCTGGTATATGACGCCCTACTCCTTTGAGCCACAGGCGCCGCCCAAGTATGCATCTATTTCAGACTTTTAGTAGATTAAGTTGAACACAGGGAAGATGGAGCGAGCTGGAAAAAGGAAGGAAATAATCAAAATTATAGGAGGGAATTAACTCTAAAACATCTTGCCGTAATTTCTTGTCTGGCCAACACACATTTTAAGAAGCATGTTAAAGGAACTACATTTTCTTCCAACATTTCAAACAGCTGTCTCCTTGATAGAAGCCAATAATTCTTAGCCACTGGTTCTAGAAACTATAGTAGCTGATGACTGTCACTAGAATCACTGTTCATGGAGTATCGATGGCACGTTTCAGACAATACCCAGAGAACGAACAGAGAATTACCTGAAATACTTTTCATATAGCTTGTGTGGCTGTCTCTAAATTCAGTTTTCTATCCATTGTGACAGGGGTTCCCAAACATTTCTGGGGAAAAACAATTAATATGAAGAACCTGTTCCATACTGCAAGGTCTCCTTGGGAATTGATTATTTTAGCAACAAGCTTAGTATAAAAATTACAGCCTGGAATGAACTTACACTCCTTCACTGGAGGCTGGCAGAATGCAATGTACACTTGAAACAGCCTTAGCTTGAGCCCTTCTTCGATTTATAACAAAAAAAAAAATATGTTCTTTCAATCCCAATAATATTTTCTCTATTTCTTTCCAATTATAAAGCAAAAATATAGGTTATTATATCTCAGTCTTCAGATTGGTTGCAGGTGAAGTTTTCCTAGAACTTCTGCTTGGTCTGGACCATCACCTGCCCCAATTAACCTAAAGTAAACAAACCAGCAAGCAAGAAAATAACGATTTTAACATGCAAACAATTCAGTGTATTTGAGAAGGCATTTATAAATATTTTAAATGTTTTTGTCATTATAACTTTTCACATAAAAGAACAAAAAAAGATACACGGTAAATCACGGTAGGCCTGTGATTAAGCTTCCATTTTATTATCTGTAGTGAGGTGGGGTTGGGGTTAGCCTGAATAATTAATATCCTCAAATAATCCCCATTTTGTGAACAGTCTCAAGCTGCCTCATTACCCTCCTCATTCAAAAGTTATCAATAAATAGAATTATCAGCAGACTTGAATTTCACTAGTTAAAATTTCCCTCTCTGTCTCCCAATGGGGTTGCTAATATTCAGTAAAATGGTTGAAGGAATGCCTTGCTGGTTAGGGGCATAGGGAGGAGGAGAAGGCCTAACAAACCAAAAAAAAATCATAATTAGACCCTGAATAAATGGGCTTTCTGACCTCCCACAGAGGTCTTAAAACCCCTGCAGTTGAACTTAATGCTTTTATTGCTTGTTTTGTCTTTTCAGTGGCACAGCTGAGGGCAAGGAGAAGAGAATTTCTTTTGGATACAGCATTGGCAAAAAGAGGCCCTCACTGGATGGCCGAGCTGCCCAAAGGGAGAAATTACTTCTTATAATTCTTGTTTGCCTAGTGCCTGACTTATGAGGTACTCAATAATGAGTGGGAAGTGAATTAATTAATGATTGAGTCAGTGAGCAGGAATAGGAATTATACTCAATACTATGCAACCCACTTGTAGTTATGTGAACATGTATGTGCCATTTCACTTGCTTGAGTGTCCATGTTTTCATCTGAGGATGATAACAGAAATAAGAGTTCTGGCTATATAACCCAGTCATTCTAATCTTCACATAAAAGAACAGATAAGAAAATACTTTTAAACCTACCCGCACTCAAATGGGAAAAAAAAAAAATCATGTACTTTTCCCCTGCTTTCAAAGTGTGTATATATAATATATAAAATATATTATTCTGTGCATATCCTTTCATTTAACTTGAGGAAGCCTTCCAGCCACACTGGACTGGTTTAGCCCTCAGTGGAACCATATAAAGGCACTGGCTAAGCTGGCCTTGCCACTTCCTCACCTGCTTATAATTTGTAAATAGCTCTGTTAGAAATTGCCTGATGCACTGATTTCTCAGAATTTTGATTCCAGCATCTTATCTTTGAAGCCCCAACATTAAATGGACTCCAAATCTTAGGCAATACCTTGATAAGTATAATAGCTTTTGAGCCTTGCCCTGGAACCGACATTGTGAGAGGGGCAGATTCCTCATGAATAGACTAATGCCTTTCCTGAGGGGTGAGTGAGCTCTCACTGTTGGTTCATGAGAAAGCTTGTTGTTAAATAGAGCCTAGTGTAAGGTGATCAGATTTTAACATTGGTAAAGCAGGACACTGTTGGGGGGGCGGGGCCTGGGGGAGGGGCTTAACACACTGCAAACTTTGATAAGCAGTTCTCCATAATCAGTTCTCAACAATTATTTGTTATTATTAAAGTTTAACATTATAAAATTAACAAAAATAATATAAAACGCATATCCTGGTGAAATAGCCACATGGCAGCCAAAAACCATCTATTCCCTTCCCGTTTTCCCACAGTTCCCTAGCTTGTTGTGCATTCTTTCCAAAAATCGGCGCTTTTTAAAAACAACTGCAGGATGCAGGACAAATTGTTAAATATCGGGATGTCTGGTCACCTCACTCTGGGGGGAAGGGGAGCTACTTGTTTGTTCCAGACAGTTTGGCTCCTTCTGAGCTAATTGTTCTTGCCTAGAAGCAAGGGAGGGAGCCAGTCTCCTTCTGATACCTTGCCCAGGAGGGGAGTAGGGAGTTTACATTAGCCTTATCATTTCCAAATGAAGTTACATTAACCTCTTCATTCCCAAATGGAGTTACATTAACCTTTTCAGCAGCCAAAAACTGTATATTTCTTTCCCATTCTCCCACTGTTCCCTAGCTTGTCATGCATTCTTTCCAAAAATTGGGACTTTTTAAAATGCTGTGGGACGTGGGACAAATTATTAAAAATCGGGACTGTCCTGCCAAAAGCGGGAGGACATCTGGTAACCTTAGCCTAGTGCCTCTCCTTCCCCAGCTCCCTGATCTTCCTCGCTCGCTATGTGATCTCTGCACATGCTGGCTCCCTTTCACCTCCTTCACCTGAGGGTCTCACCAGAAGCAGATGCTGGTGCCATGTTTCTTGAACAGCCTGCAGAACTATGAGATAAATAAATCTCTTTTGGTAATAAATTTCCCAGCCTCGGGTATTCCAGGTATTCCCTCATAAAAACACACAAAGGCACCTGCCAGCAACCAACCTTGTATTTCAGAGAATCTCTTAATATTCTTTTCAAAGAAGTGCCCTGAGTACATTCATCCAGATATGAAAGGAATCCACAGTGGCCACCCTATCAAGAGAAGGCAGAACTGTTATAAGTTACTCACTAGTAGTGCACCTTCCTGATGCTACCTCAGTGAGTTCAGTCACCACCAAGTTACTCCTACTGATGTTTTGTTTTGTTAATTATGCTTCAAAATAGAGCTAAGACAATAAATGATCCAAATAGGACACAATCAGAATGGCTACCAAGGGGCTGTGTTTGGCACACCTTCCTTTCTACCCAGATTGTCATTTCCTGAACTTACATTAGGACACCATCACCATTTAGCAAATGAGTAGTTTCTTCTGTTTTAAATATTAGGTTCTATGACAAATCAAACATCCTCTTGTTTTGGGGCTATATTCAGGGTCATGTGAAGGGCTGGTAATTTGCAGCTATTTATTATTAAGTCACTCTCTGGTCCTGAAGTAGACATCTTATTTAATGCATATTGAAAAGTTTGCAGTCAGCTTCACAGCATCTATCTGGAATGATGGCCGAAGATATTTTTGAAAAAATATAGGTCTTTATTACATAACTATTTTATAAATCAAATACATAGGATTTTTAAAAATTGAGCTATGTTCCATGGTGAGCAGGTCTAGGCAAACCTGTTCTCAAAGTCTAAGGAAGCTGATAGGTCAAAGAAAAAGGCCAATACCTCCATTTCCTCAATAAGAAACATTTAATAGGGATAAACAAACAGCATCCACATCTTGGGTGGAGATGGTAGATCCTTGCAGTATTATCTTCTAGACCTAAAGGAAAGGAATGGGCAGGAAAATTGAAGTCAAACCTTCAGGTAAAAAAAAAAGAATCCTAAGTGATTCCACCAAAGGGCAGGATTTATGGTCAAGGTTGTTTTCACTTAAAGGCAGGCTTTACAGTAAAGTAAATAAAATAGAAATCTAAGAGGCATTCTCAGAACAGGGGTTAATCAGAAGACAACATGGTGGATTAACATCCAGGATGGAGTTGCTTTATTCTCCATACCATACATGATTGATTATTGAATTTTTCTAAATATTTGCCTAAGTACTTTGAGCATAGAAGGTGCATCATAAGAGTTATTTGATTTTAACAAGCATTTTCAACATAACTGAACTTCAGAAGGATATCTTTGCACAAGGACAAGGGATATGAAATTCATGCCATCTAGCTTATTTTCCATATGAGAAGGATATTCCCTCTTTATCATGTGGTTTCTGAATGAACTATTTCAATGAATATTGTACCTTATATTATCTCCACTTCATGGGTTTTAAAAGCCCAAAGCTAGAAATCTAATGTAAAAATCTTTCATTGCAATAGAACTATAGTCTGTTTTTCTTTTTTAAATCTAAAACATAACCATGCCACATGTCGAGCTCAGAAAATGAATGTCATAAATTCAGTTTTTGAAGAGGGGCAGGGAGTATTGTTAAAATCCTGGGCTTTCAAACACAATTAATTATTTAACAATTATATTTTATCTCTAAGAAGAGCAAGTAGGGAGAAATTCAAGATGTTAATCCACAATAATGAATTAGAAATGGAAAATGAACCAAAAAAGCCGAGTTAGGATAACTTCGAAGTTTAGGGCCATTTGGAATATCAGGGAAAAAATCACCAATAACCCAGGCACTTAGAGGTAAACCTATTTGGAGAAAATGAACAAACAGTAAAACAGAGTTTCTGGTGGAACCATCACCCCCATCACTGCCAAGAAATCAAATTTTAATTTACAAGTATGAGTGCATTATTGCCAAAATTCTAAGGTCAAGTGAGGCTCATTCCCTTTATTTATACCATCAACTGTGTATGCATTTGTGTTGCTAGTACCTGGGTAGCTAAATAGAATTGGATAAAAGGTACAAAATGAATGGAAACTATCTTAAATGTACAATTACTAGATCTTAAAACAGCTTCTATGAATTTATTTCTTTAGATGATTCACCTTCATGTTCCCAGTTATGACACCTGGAAAACTTTGTATAATTTCTTCCAAATTATTAGCCTGAGCTCCCACCTCTTGCAGCCCTAAAGCCTTTTACATAATCTCCTTAATTTTATTCTTGTTACTCTCAAAGAAACGGTTCATGAATGGCTAGAGTGAGCTTCATTTTTTCTTTAACTTGTTACTTAAGTTTAACATCCATGCACAAAAGTCCAAACATCATAAATGTGCCACTTCATAAATTTCCACAAACTGAAAATACCCATGAAACCATTGTCAGTGGGGCGGTGCCTGTGGCTCAGTGAGTAGGGCACTGGCCCCATATACCGAGGGTGGTGGGTTTGAACCCAGCCCTAGCCAAATTGCAACAATAAAAAGAAACCATTGTCAGTGAAGCAGCAAAATATTGCTGGCATGTAGAATGTATAGTTTTGCCTGTTTTTATGGCTTATATGAAAGGATTAATAGAAAATATTATCTTTATTAACCTGATTTTTTGCTGTGAATTATGATTATAAAATTAATCCATGTTGTTATATATAATTATATAGTATTTTATTATATATGGATATACCAATATATATTTATTATATGTTACTATACATTCCACATACATACTAATACATATAATTATCCACACCTGAATGCCCATTTATATAGTAGGCATTGGGTTAGTTTACAATTTAAGTCTATCATGCAATAGTGCTGCCTTCAGCATTTCTGTTGATATCTTTTGTGAGCATGTGTGTGCATGTGTGCCCTGCTGTTGCATATCACTTAAAAGTATGCTAGATAATGCATTATTCTGTTTAATATATAATTTCAGTTTACTAAAGTTTAGTACCAATTTACATTAACAGCAGCATGAAATTACAATTTTATTTATAACTATAAATGAAAGTGGCAGTTGCTTCAGATTACTTGTCAGCACTTGATAAAGCCAGTCTAGTTTTTTTCTTTTAAACATTCTTCAGGATGTACGTTGTAGTGCTGGAAGGACACCCAGGTGAGGGAGAAACAGTGCTGAGAAATTAACATGCAGAGTTTTTTGTGAAAAAGTCTGCTGAGCTCTAAAGAGGACCCATATCAGCGTGTATGGAGGCAGATATGTGCTCCTTTATTCAAAATCTCAGAAGGCTTTTATTCAAGATTTTAGGCTGTGTGTTTCCAGAATAAATAAATAGTTAGTAGGCTCATGACTTAAACACATGAATGGTCTTTTGATTATGAGAAGGGTCATCAGTGTGGATGAACTAAAATCATAGAACAATTCTCAAGGACAGAACTAAATAGGGAACAAAGTTGCCTTGAGGGGGGAGAGGAATATTATGGTCATAGCCTTCAGGCTAGATTGCCTCAGCTCAAGGGTGATTTTTAATGTTCTTCTAACTCTGCTGAAACCCTGTCTCCACTAAGCTGCTGAATTTTACTCAAATGTCCCCAGATGAGTTTTCTGTCTCTGCAGGCCCAACATTCTGATCCACCTCACCACCATGTGGGGGTGGGGGTGGGGTTGAGGGCCAGTCCTCGGGAATGTCAGCCCACAGCTATATAGTTGCATCTCATTGTGGTTTCAATTTGCATATCCCTGATAACCAAAGAAGTTGAACACATTTTCATACTTATTGGGTATTTGGATATCTTTTGTGAAGTTCCCATTTTTCTTTTGGATCCATTGGCTTTCCTTATTTGGAGAAGTTCTTTATATGTTAAAAATATGAGTTCTTTCTGAGGCGTATATATTGGAGATACCTGCTCCCAATCCATTCCTTGCCTTTTCACTGTCTTACTGATGATATTTTGGGAACAGAATTTTTTAATTTCACTATAGTTGAATGTACTACTTTTTTTTCTTTCTTGGTAAATATAGTATTTTATTTGTCCTTTAAAAGAATTCTGGCTTACTCTACAACTACACTTTTTCTAAGTGCTTTATTGTTTTTTCTCTTACATATCTATAAATTTTCTAGAATTGCTTTTTATTTTTGGTATAGCGTAAGGATCAAGATAAATTTGCTTTCTATATGGATATAAAATTATTCCACTACATTTAAAGAAAAGACAGTCTTTCCCTCAGTGTGGTCTGTGTTGATACATTTATTATAAATCAGATTACCATGTAGGTATGGGTCTGTTTCTTTTCTGTCAGTTTATTTGTCTTTGATCTAATATTATGTTGTCTTAATTATTATACTTTGTAATAGGTCTGATTCTTGATACCTGGTATTATAAGTCAAGTGGCAACTAATTCTATTTCAAGATTTCCTGGACTAGTTTTGGTCCTTTGCATTGCTATATAAATTTCAGAATCAGATCATCAATTTCTTTAGGATAAAAAGCTGGAATTTTGATTGGGACTGCATTGAATCTATCAAGTAATTTTGGGGGCATTAATATTGATTATTATTGGAACATGGTATATTTTCCCATTTATTTCAGTCTACAATTTCTCAGTAATGTTTTGCAATGTTAAGTAAAAATGTCTGAAACATCATTTGTAAAATGTATTCCTAAATATATGGGTAATTTATGCTGTCATTAATGCTTTCATTTTATATCTTCCATTTCCATTTGTGCTAGCATATGAAAATACAGTTGATTTATTTGTATATTAATTTATACTCTATTATCTTGTTAAATTCATTTATTTCAATTGGGTCTATAAATTCTTCTGTGTTTGTCATGTCTTCTATCATGTTATTCATGAATAGTTACTGTTTTATTTCTTCCTTCCCAATTATAATTCTAGAATTTAATTTTCTTCTCATATTTTACTAAGATTCCTAATATAATGAGAAAAAGAAGTTGCAAGAGTGAGAATTTATTCTCATTTTTTATCTCAGTGAAAATTTTTCACTATTTTATAACTGACTATATTGTTCATTAAAGATTTCTTTATGGATAGTTTTATTAAATTTAGGAAGTTCATTTCTTTTTCAAGTATATGAAAATTTTATCATAAGTGGATTTTGTTAAATATGTTTTCTAAATCAATCTAAATACTCAATTTTCCCCGATTGTATAAATTTGATTAATTACATTGTTTGATTTTCTGATCTTTAATGGTCTATACTTCAAACCAACCACACTTGGTCCTAAATTATTCTTTTGATATTACTAGATTCAGTTGGCTAATAATCTGTTAAGGATTTAATGAGATAGATTGGTCAATAATTTGTCTTTGTTAAGATAGATAACTTTGTTTCTTGAATTAATGTTATGCTGGTCTCACATGAAATAATCATTATTTATTATCTTTCCTTTTCTCAGAAAGACACTGTAATGTTTCTCTTAATACTTTCTTAAGTGTTTGGAAGAATTCACCAGTAAATCCACTTAGGCCTGGGTTTTTCTTTGTGGATAGTATTTTACATAATATTTCAATTTCTTGAATAGACAAAGAACTATTCATATTTCCTACTTCTCTTTTCAACTATGGTAACTTGTATTTTTTTGAGGAATTTTATCCCTTGTATTTAAATTTTCAAATTAACAGCATGAACTATTTGGGAATACAGAAGTGTGAACTTTCAAAAACGAATCTATGATCATGCTGCTTCCCTGCTTAAATATTTCAATAAGATTTTTGGGTCTTATTAAAGATTGTACTGTTATATTAAAAAGACTATGCCTAATATCATCTCAATTCTTTCATTAATCTCTTGTGATTCAATTCTTTTCCCTCTTCTCACTATGTTATAGTCAAAACATACTTGTCACTTTCTTAAACCACTTCTTCATCTCATCGTGGAGCCTTAGAACATGCTTTTTCTCCCAGAATATTTCTTTCTTATGTCACTCCTTTCATTGTTTTCTTTCAGGCCTCACCATAGTTATCACTTCCATAGAAACATTTCTTTTAAACTAGTTAATGTGGCTTTCCTGTCATTTTCTTAGTTATTGAGTTAAGACATTCATACGCTGCTTTTAGAAAGATTCACTTGTACCCTTGTAGGATAAACCATAGAGGTGACCCCACCTATCACCCCCCCTCCACATCCACCCACCTCCCCTCCCCTATAGAAACATTTCTTAACTAGGTGGTAGTTTTTCCTCCTCCCAGTGATTCAGAAAATCTGGAAATGGTTCCTAAAATTTTCTTTCTTTGTTTTTTTTTTTTTTTTTTTTTTTAAGTGACAGGACAATGTTTATGGACAGGAAGAAAGATTGAGAAGCATGATAGGTGAAAGGGAGGGAACAGGAGAGGGCTGACAGAACCTCCCGCAGCAGAGGGAGGAAATCCAAGTGAATTTTCATTTTTAATAGCTTAGAATTTTCATTTTTAATAGCTCTTTCATTTTCAATAGCTCTTCAAGTATTTCTTGAATGTCTTGAAGTTGGAAGATTTCTGTCTTAGCATCAAATAGGGAAAATATATACTAACTTAAATGGGACAATTTCCAGTATTGGGGGTAGAGAAAAGTAAGGTACCTTATTGGTGGGCAAAGAAACATCTTGTAGGTGCTTTCTTAGCTCTTTGTAATTTTTTGAGTGGCTCTTTTTATCTTTTACTAATGAACACTAGGCCCTAAGGAACCTGACATGAGACAACAACCTACATGATCCATTTAGGACGTTTGGGAAATATATGCTATACTGGAAGGAGCACTAGATTGAGATTAATGAGGACAACTCTGTACTAATAAGCCCCCTCATGATTGGGAATCAAACGAAAAAAGGTGTAAAAAGTCTCTGTAAACTACAAATGGAAAGATTAGCCACACATGGATAATTGGCATAAACATACCTATCTTCTCTTGAATCTGTAAGAGAACTGAGCTTGCAGAACAGATTTAAGGAAATATAGATACCTCAGAGAAGACCAAGGGAGGATCAACCTCAGAAACAAGGGGACATCACACCCATTTGCATTCTGTTCTCCATGGACCCAGTATGGTACTTGCAAGACAGACTGGGGAAAGATCAGGAGCACTGAGACAGCCACCCTCATGGTGCAGACCTGGGAAGGGTGAGTAGCCTTGGTATGAAAGGCATGGAAGTCTGACTGGTCCTTCTTACCTCTCTCCCCAGGGGCAGGGTGTAGCAACCCATATAGCCTATGGCTAGGAGGAGTGAGAGTTATAAGTAACATCTGTATAGCTCAGTAATGGAACACCTTGGTGAAAAGGGCATGGGGAGCGATTAGCTTTCCTAACAAGCATGAGAGAGGTGGAGAGACGAGAGCATTAGTGAATTGTCAATCTCTACACCTGTAGTGTTGAGAGGCACGAGATCAGCCTTATATTAGGCTGGAGAAGAAGGCAGTCAGGAGTGTGCACATTCTATCACAGACCCACTTACTCTCACTTCTGCCTGCAGAATGCCAGCACGAGGTCTCTCTGCTGAAGCTTACTGAATTGTGCTAAAGACTGAGATCTATTCTAAGACTGCTTTCTCTCAAAGGCTATCTTTCTCTCTCCCTCCTGTCTACCAAAGTAAATAGCCCTTAGGCACCTAAGAGCAATTGTTCCTGAGAGAGATAACAGCATAGCAGTCTGGTCAGTAACCTAGATTAGCCGGGCATGAGACCTGGTCAGTCCCGGTCCCTGACAAGCCGTGGCAGTGGTGGGCTGTGACAGCAGGGCTGCCCAACTGAGACCATATTAGATCACCTCACCTCCAGCTGGTTTGGGGTAGTCTATGGTCTGGTAGGTGATTAATTTTAGCATTTTATCTGTGATATAATAAAAAGTCTATATTAGGTCTTTGCCAAATATAGAAATCATTTCAGAAACATTTATAATTTCCTAAGTTGAATAAGTGTCTTTTATAAACCCCAAGTAGGCCTTTTTCACTAACAATCTGAAATTTCCTTTCTTCAGTATTCCTGAGGTAAAGAACAGGATGAGCAAAGGTATTTGGTCAAATAGAAACACGTATGACTTTCAAACTGCTTTCAATTCTACTGTCTGCATCCTTACCTGTCTCTCTAGTACCTAGAACAGTACTGGTGCATACTAGATGCTCAATAAATATTTGTTGAAAAAACAATGAATGAACTAATAGCCTTTTTTGAGAAAACAAGCATATTCAAATTCATCACTTTAAAAAAAATTCTTCTGTACATTTTTTTAAAGTAGATTATATTGGGGCACTTCTGGGCAGCAGCAGCATTCCCATTATCAGCTACTTCTTCTATAATTCCACTCACATTTGATTAAAATTTCACTTCCAATATTATCATTTTTTTTTTTTTACTGCTGCATTTTCATCTGTATTGGACAATTTCATTCTGGTTGCCTATTTTTGTAAAATAAAACATAAGTTTATCACTGGGAGACAGGAAAGCAACCCAACTGCACTCTTTGCTGTCTGTGAACTGAGTGAACAGATACTCAGTGATAATTACCCACAGACTCAGAAAGAAATGATATGATTGGTCACTGACCATGACGTATATGTAATATGATTGGTCACTGACCATGACGTATATCTATTATTAATATAGTGATTGGTGGACTAAAGAGCTTGCAGTATGTTTGTACTTAATGCAATCATTCATAGTTAATATTAATGTATAGCAATGACTAAAACTTGAGCTGTGCTGCTGGGGGACTGGTGTTATTTAATTAAAATCATGCTGATTGGCAGCCAGGCACAGTGGCTCACACCTGTAATCCCAGCCCTCTGGGATGCCTAAGTGGGTGGATTGCCTGAGCTCACAGGTTCAAGACCAGCATGGACCAGAAAAAAACCCATCTCTAAAAATAGCGGGGCATTGTGGCTGGTGCCTATACTACCAGCTACTCAGGGGGCCGAGGCAAGAGAATCACTGGAGCCCAAGAGCCTGAGTTTGCTGTGAGCTGTGATGCAAACTGTGATGATTTTTTTTTCTTATTTTTAGTAGAGAGGGGGTCTTGCTTTTTGTTCAGGCTGGTCTTGAACTTGTGAGCTCAAGCAATCCACCCATCTCAGCCTCCCAGAGTGCTAGGATTGCAGGCATGAGTCACCATGCCCATGCCCAGACCGCATTGCTATGTTTTAATGCTTTGAGTTTTTATATCTTTTTTCCTTTAATGATCTGATTTAATTTCTACTACTTTAATTTTTTCCAGTTAATCTAAAAATATTGACTTGTGTTTCAAAGCTTGAATATCATCAGAGGCAAATGATTCACCTTATTATTTATTTACTTCTTTTGATATGATAGTGAGTGCCCATATTAAAGTTTCAAAACCTGATTATTTTTAATCTCAGTTAATTTCTTGTCTGGTATCTATTTTGGTAATTAAAGTCGTTGACACTCTCCAGAGTCTCTCTCAAAAGTTCTTTGATGACTCAATCAAAGAATAATTAATTTATTGCCTTATTTTATGTAAAGGTCTACATTCTCTTATTAAGTCCATATCTGTTTACTGAGATACTAAACACTTTAAGAAAACATTAATACACAAGAAAACACCTGCTCTCTTTTTAGTTTCTCAATCTTTCTTTTAGCTGAGCACATAAAGTGTTAAGTGTTGTGTCACCTAATCTCTTTCTTTAATATTAGCACAGCTTTCGTTATAGGCTAAACTTAAAGCCTTATTTCCCTAAGTAAATTTTATATCCCCACATTTGCTATGAAACATCCAAGTCATCCTATTTTCAAAATTCCATCCCCCATGTTAGATGCTTCTAAGAATCAGTGAATTTTGACACCATTGCCTTAAAATTTCACAGAAAACTACACTAATTTATTACCTAGTCTTAGTTTATCATTTTCATTACTAGAACAGTCAACGGGCTGACAAAGACATTTTCCTACTGAGAAGAACAGCAGGAGCCTGAAGTTGTTGAAAACACTCCTCCAGAATTCAGATGACCTAAATTCTACTCTTAACTCTAAGTAATGTGGCTTCTGGAAAATAAATAAGTTTTTCTGAGCATCGTTTTCATTATGTTGACATGATAAGCATTTGGAAGAGAAGGAAAATTTAAAGTAGACAATTTCTGTGTTTCTTTGAGTTTGCATCACTTCTTGATTGACGTTTCCTTTTCCCAAGTCACCTAAAATTATTCTTCATGATCCACTTTAAGTATATGCATTTAATCTCCCAACTGTTTTTGTTGCTATGCTAGTGAAGTGGACTAAACATTTCTGTCCCTCTCAAATTCATATGTTGAAACCCTAATGCCCAAGGTGGTGGTATTTGGAGGTGGGGCCTTTGGCAAGTAATTAGGTTTAGATGAAGTCTTGAGAGCAGAGCCCCCATGATGAGATCAGTGTTTTTACGAGAAGAGGGAGAGACAAAGCATGCACACATATGAGTGCTCCTTCTCCTTCTCTCTCTCCCCCCTCACTCTGTGTGAGTGTGAGTGTGCCCCTTTCTCCCCCTTGTGAGGATGCAGCAAGCAGGCTGCCTTCTGCAAGCCAGGAAAAGAGTCCTCACCAGACACCAAATCTTCATTGCCTTGATCTTGTACTTCCCAACCTCCAAAACTATGACAAATGAGAAATGAATGTTTGTTTTTTAAGGTACCCAGTCTGTGCTATCTTGTTATAACAGCCCAAATGGACTAAATCAGTCAGCCAGTTCTTCTCAACTGGGAATATGAATAAGTATGTTGACTTTGAGACCCCAATAATCTGAATGACTGTTTTTAAAAGCTCCTAGCTATTCAAAAATTTCAGTTTTTTCTATTCCCAACCAAATCATGTACGTAAGGTAGTAAAAATTAATTCTGACATGACTGGAATATTATATATTATAAAGTTTTATGGTGCTAAATAGTAAAAAATAATTGTCTTCTTTTATGTTGTTTTACAAGGATATATTGTATTAGTGAGGTTTTATGAGGACATTATATCAATGACGTTTTAATCAGATAGAAAAATATTTAAAACAAAAGGAATTTATTAGAGTTTTTTATGTTTGTTTACTTGCTTATTTTTCCCCATAGATAAGAGAAGGGTTAGAAAGACAGACAGGTAATGGTAAGTAATCCTAAACATCAGGACCAATATGAAGCACCACCACCCTTAGGCAGGAATGACAAAAAGAAGAGGTACTATTACCAGAAGGCAGCAGACAGAGTGTTGAAATTGTGCCAGGACTGTCCTTTGAGAACTGGAGCTACAGAAAAGTGATGCCCCCTAAAAAAAGAGCCATTCGAGATGGAGGAGGAGAAACACCCCAGCTTTCTCCTCTCATATTTCCCCCTCACCACCTCCACCACCACCCTGCAGTTTTCCAACAGTGCCTCCTACTGGCTGCTGTTAGCTGGAGGTCTGCTGACACTGGAAGCCTGGGAAATGAAGTCTTTGAAAGTCAGCCATGCAGGGGAATAATAAGGAGGGTTGCTGAAGGCTCCCAGGCCCAGCCCTGGCACAAATACAGATAGGTATGCTGGTTTCTTGCTGCTACAAACCAGCGTATGTTTGGCTTGAGAGGAGTGCTGATTAGTTCTGTGTGTGATAAACAAATCAGTCCCTTCTGCAATTAAGGTTGCACTCATTGAAAACAATATACTGTTTTATATTATTTAGCAAAATGAAAGAGACACCCAAACAATCTTCTGCAGAAGATATTTTCCTCATAATTTTATTAGCTAGATTTGTGTTGCAAATCTTCCAGATCTACCCAAAGGCCTATGTAAGTCATGACTGAATTCCTAGTGGAGTAATGGAGTTACAGACCTTTTCGTTTTTTCTTTTTTAAAAGAGGAAGAGCTTTATTCATCGGCCAGGAGCTTATGGCATAGATTTCCAAATGGCCGCGCTCCCCAACTGGCTTGGTCTTTTCCTTTTTATTGACAGTCAAAAAGTTCCACCCCACAGGCACCCTTCCCATTGGCCAGTTTGAATCAAGCAGGAGATGCTACTCCAGCCCCTACAGGATTTCACAGAACTTGGAAATTTCCAAGTTCCAGGGAGTTAAGCCTATAAATTCCCAAGAGCTGAGTCACCATAGAGAGGGCCCTGCAGGTGCATCCTCATGGTCTCCCTGAGAAGACCTGTTCTCCCAGACCTCGCCCCTCTCCAGTATCCTCTCTCATTCCCCCCTTTTGAGACTCCAATATATTTTTAATTTGGGGTCTCACAGACCTTTTCTTTAATCAATGAATTTTTCACTCTCCACTCACACACTCCATGACAAATATGGTTAATTGCTCTGGGAAGTGATTCCATAATCTTTCTGAGCTGTGCTTTTCTCTCTAGCTGATTCACAAGGCAAAGTCTGGGGAAATGAGGGCTACCAAAAAGCACTATTGGGAAAAAGTCACACACTCCAGGTTTTTGTATGTGGCTCCTGTTTCCTGAAATGCCTTCACTCCTAATCTACTGGGCTTATGTCTTATCCACTCACTTATGTATAAGACATTTGTTGAGTACTTACCACAGGACAGTCTTTTTGGCTGTCATTTTGAAGCCAATCAGGCTACTGAGAGAAATCTCCATCCTATTTGGGCACAGTGATGATATGAAGGGTCATAGAAGCCAGCACCAACTCAAGATGTGCCCGTTCTCTAAGGTCTTCCTTGACTGACCACTCCTCATAACAATAACTGAATTTATTATTTGAATTAATATTTGAATATTTGAAACTACCAGTGGTGGTAGCTTCATAGTGGTCTTGATGTTTAGGATTACTTACCATTACCTGCCTATTTTTCTAACCCTTCCATTATCTATGGGAAAAAATAAGCAAGTAAACAAACACAAATGAATTTGTTTTCATTTTAAAGATTCAATCTTCTAATTTTAAGAGTTTCTCCAAGACTGCAGATTTGTGGTATTAAGAGCTGTGTTTCCAGAAGTGTTCACACAAAACTGGAAGGGTAGGAGATTTGACATGGTGACCTCTCAGATGACTTCTGACACAAATTATATATATTTTTAAATACATCACTGAATGATATCTATATGAGGTTTCATCCTTGCATTGACAAAATATGCAAAAATTAAAAAAATAAGGGACTTGATTATCAAACGATCCTGTCTTCACCAAGACCTATAATAACATTGTAAAAAAGATAAAACTGATAATAGTGACTGCCATTTATTAGACCTCTACTGCGTTCCATGCACAAAGCTAAGTAATTGAATCTTTAATCCTCACAAAAAGGTGCATTGTAGATATTATTAAAAGAATAAGACTTAGAGTATCCAAAGTAAGTCACGCAGTGAATGAAAGAGCTAAAAATTCTACCCTGATGTGGTGCCAGATTCTGTATAGTCCCACTTTTAGACATCAACGTTATAAAATGAATCATCAGATATATATGGGATGCTTCACACTGGAATAATACTAGGAGGATGCAATAAAATTTACAAATAGGCTGGGCTCATGCCTGTAATCCCAGAACTCTGGGAGGCCAAGGCAGGTGGATTGCTTGAGCTCAGGATTTCAAGACCAGTGTGAGCAGGAGCAAAACCCCATCTCTAAAAATAGCAGGTGCTGTGGTGGGTCCCTATAGTCCCAGCTACTTGGGAGGCTGATGCAAGAGGATTGCTTGAGCCCAGAGAGTTTGAGGTTGCTGGGAGCTATGATGATGAGTGAGACTCTGTCTCAAAAAAAAAATAAAAAATAAAATTTACAAATAAATATCCAATGTAATTCCTGCCCTCAAATAATAAACCATCTAGCTAGAAAAAGAAGAAACTATACATGGAAAAGCAATTTCATGATCAAGTTCAACAACTGAGCACAAGAAAAACTTACCATAACTTTACATCTAGAGCAGCAGTCCCCAACATTTTTGGCACCAGGAAACAGTTTCATAGAAAACAATGTTTCTATAGACTCCAGGAGTTGGGGGAATCTGAGAGGAAGCGGAGCTCAGGGGGTGATGTGAGTGACAGGGAGCGGCTGTAAATGCAGATGAAGCTTTGCTGCCTCACCTCTCACATCCTACTGTGCAGCCTGGTTACTAATATGCCAGGTTTATAACTGATCCAGTACTGGTTCACTGCCTAGGACTTAGGGACTGCAGAGTTAGAATCTCAAATATAGAATTTTACTTCTTAATCTATTAGTCAGTTATAACCTTTCCTTTTGATGGTGTTTAGAAAGCAGAATATCAGTGTCTAACTATCACCCTTCTTCACAACCAAAGCACTCTGCTTATTTGACTAAAAGGGACAATAAGTATGCTATAACCTCTTTGGTGATTTGTTCACATACAATTTGCCCTTTGATTTACAAGGCCAGATGCTATTTGCACAACATGGTATTATTTGTACTTCCTTTTCTTAAACTCATAGCATGCTTGAAATCTGTGTTCTGGAATAACCCCACCGTCCCAGCCTGCTGCTTCACCAGCTGCTCTGCTCTCTCCTGCCACTTTATCCTCATGGTCTCTACTAAGTTGTGCTGTTTCTAGTGGTCTTTTGGATGTCATATATAATCAACAAAGTTTGGTCTGAATTCCTTTATAATACGTGGACGTTACTAACAAAGAAAGTTGCTTGCAGATACCATTTATAATTTACACTGTGAAATCTAACTGGATTTAGTGTAACATCATTAGATGTTTTATTCTATATGGCATTACTTAAGGGACTACCATGCTCTTGTAATTACATAGATACTTAAATCTGTCTTGTTATTGCATATTACAAGTGACTGATGAAAGAATCATTAGATGGGAGCTGACAAAGTAAGAGGTTTTCCTTCAAAATAAAATTTAGATTTGTAGTAGTAATTTATTTTAGATATGTTCTCATAACATTGTGCAAAGAATGAATTTGAGCAAGAAAATCAATGTAACAGGACTGCAAAATATTGTTCATCATTACAAGCCAGGAAAAATAAAATATATTTCTTTGGAAGCTGCAATATTTTTAAATATATTAACTATAAATGCCAAAACTAAAAAGATTATGAAATCCGAAATGTAGATTCTCCTCACTATCAGGCTGAAAGACAAGCTCTATTTCTTCTTGGTTCTGAGCTCATCCCTCCTGCACATTTCAGATGCATAATGGTGGTGTTTTGTTTTTATTTTTTGGGTATGAAATAGCCTATTAGACTTGTTTATTAAGTGTACTAAGTGTATTAAACTATTTTTATAATTATGTGTGTTAATTAAGATTGGAAGAACATAAGTAAATATTATAGTTTAATGCTTGGCATATAATGAATAATCCATACATGATAATATTGTGATTTAATTTAGGTTGGAAAATCAAGGTACCATAGATATATGGTTTTATTTCTGGACTTTCAATTATTTTCCATTGACTTGTGCGTCTGTCCTTCAACCAAGATCACATTGTCTTGATTACTGCAGTTTTGTAGAAAGTTTTGAAAACAAAAGGTGTGAGTCCTTTTAATTTGTCCTTTTTTGAGAGTATTTGGCTACTTGGGTGTCTTTTGCATTTCCCTGTGAATTTTAGGATGAGCTTGTCAATTTCTACGTTAATATTTTTCAAAGAATAATTTTTAAAATCCAGCTCTGTCAGCTGCCAATCCTCAATGAGAAATAAGCACTACCAAAGTTAAACATACTCAGATTTTTTTTCGTTTGTTTTTGACACAAAGCCTCACTCTGTCACCCTGGGTAGAATGTTGTGGCAACATTGTAGCTCACAGCAACCTCAACTCTTGGGCTAAAGGGAACCTCTTGCCTCAGCCTCCCACGTAGCTGGGACTACAGACCTGTGCCATCATGACCAGCTGTTTTTTCTATTTTTAGTAGAGACGGGATGGAGGTGGTGTCTCACTCTTGGATAGGCTGGTGAACTCTAGAACTCTAGTTCACTCTGTGAACTCTAGAATCTATCTGCATTGGCTTCACCAAGTGCTGAGATTATAGGTGTGAGCTAAGGTTATAGGCCAGATGATCTTCTAACTTGTTGCACTGAGGAATGACTTCTGAATGGTGGATGTAAGGAAGAATCTTTGATAATCTGGATGTGCATTTTATTCAATTTCTACTCTTTTATCTCTAGTATAAATCATCATTCAGCATTTATCTGAATCTAGCAAATGATTGAATGTTACATTTTCTTTGGTTCATTATTAAGTGTAGATTTCAAACCAAACTCGAGGCTTTCGCATTAACACCAGGCTAGAGTGAAATGTCAATGAAGTTTTTGTCAATCAAGTGTTTTCAGACAGAAACATTTATACAGTGTATTTTAAAAGAAATTTTATTAACTATTAACCCTTAGCACTTCCTGAAAATCTTCTAATGTGTACAATTAATCCTAAACAAGTATTAGGGGACTTTGGAGGAATGGGCAAAGAGGTCAGATTAGTATAGATTTTTATAGTTACTCATTGCTAATGACTTTCATGGTCGAGTCAACTGAATTGGACTCACCGTCATCTGTCCTATCAGAGATGCTTCACTGATCTTAGAATTGACATTTATTTCTTATCTTCTGTCCATGATATATGAAGCACATAGAGGGTGTTAAAACAATTACAGAAGAAGGCATTGACAATCAATATATAGAATTCATGATCTATTTCAACTTTGTAAAGCAAGTTATTAAAATATTTCTAATGTTCTCACCTGACCTTAATGGCTGACAATTTCATTTTGTTTACCAGCTTCCTTTGTTTCAGACTGCTTCTCACTTTGATTACTTCAGGACGTTATTCATTTGCGACACATTACGCTTGGGCTCTACGTATTTCCCTTGATACATATATACCGTCTTGATGCTATGGCAGGTGATTTTTTTTCCCCCTGAAAATGGTTTGGGTTTACATTACCATACATATTACTTTTCTTAATTAAAGTGGGTAGGTTTCTAAATTGGAGCTGAAAGCTTCCAGCTCCTCCTTGAAACTCTGTTTTGCCATTCATTATTTGAAGTGTTCTCGCTCACATTCACACCACCATTAACCAGAGGGCAAAAATGCCTCTGATTTAGATAGGCTATATTTAGACAAATTAATCCTGTGAAATAGAAAAGGTCACTTACTAGTCTTCCAATGTTAGTCAAATAATGAAAATGATGAATAATAGACAGACTAAACATAAAAATGAGGGTTATCTATCATAAAGATTATATTTTCAAATATACTCTCAGTTTCTATAATATTTGTGTTCATTCTTTTTCTTAGAATTCTAAAGAGAAATTAAATAAAGTACATATAATAGAAATGATGTATTTCTATTAATATATTAATGTATTCTAGAAATACATTAATAGAAATAACTTATTTCTATGTTACAATACATAACAATACAATAATATGTATTTCTATTAATATGAATAGAAATATAGAAATAATATATTTTTATTAATGGCTACCAGTCTTAGCAGCAAATTTGAACCTTGAGAGAAAAATATAAGGTTACAAGACCTTACGTCACTAAAGATTTATGGAGGGGATAGTTAGTATGTACTTAGAGGAGTATTTAGAGTTATCAATGCTAATAACACCTCATCTTCTCATAAAATGAAACATATGTTTTACAGTCAAATTTTCATTTGATGTGAAGATATACTTCCACTTAAAAATAAAGTGGAATCAATGTAAATTGTGCTGTTCTCTCTTAGAAAATGCTCGTTGAATTTTGCCCATGACATTATACGTTTTTAATGAGAAAAAAGCCCAAACTATGTACAATAATTTAAAGAAGTTTATTGTGAGCTGACTATGAGGGACTGCAGTCTGGAACTTCACAGCCTCAGGAGTTCCTGAGAAAAGGTGCCGTAGGTGGTCAGGTTACACTTTGGTTTATAGGGATTGCAGGAAAAATCATAAATTAATATATGGAAGGTATACATCGTTTGGTTAAATATGTCAGGACACTTCCAAGTGGGGGTTTACTGACTATAGGTGAGTTCAGAGACTCTTTGATTTGTAATTGGTTAAAGAAATAAAGTTTTATGTAAGGCTTAGAGTCAGTAGAAAGAAATGCCTGAGTTAAGGAGATCTCACTGGGTGTGGGATGTCCCTCCTGTTATCCTAGCACTCTAGGAGGCTAAGGCGAGCAGATTGCTTGAGTTTAGGAGTTTGAGACCAGTCTGGGCAAGTGCCAGACCCCATCTCTAAAAAAAAAAAAAAAAAAAAAA
>NW_003852516.1:1600784-1629044 GCF_000181295.1 Otolemur garnettii
CTGGATGTTGTTGTAGGTGTCTGTAGTCCCAGATCCTTGGGAGGCTGAGGAAAGAGGATCACTTGAGCCCAAGAGTTTGAGGTTGCTGTGACCTATGACAACACAACACTCCTCTATGGCGACAAAGTAAGACTTTGTCTCAAAAAAGAAAGGAAGGAAAGAAGGAAGAAAAAAGGAAAGGAAAGGAAAGGAAAAATTAGCCAAGTATTGTGGCAGGTACATGTAGTCCTAGTTATTGGAGAGGTTGAGGAAGGACGATTGCTTGAGCCCAGGAGTTTGAGGTTGCTGTGAGCTGGGCTAAGGCCACAGCACTCTAACCTGGCAACAGAGTGAGACTCTGTCTCTGAAAAAAAAAATAATAAAATAAAATAAATATATATATATATTCACACAAATAAAACAGGGTCTACTACCTGTCATGTGATGCTACACTGGACTCAGGTTGGAAAGTAAGCCACCTTATACCAGGTTAATAAATAAAGCAGAAATCAGTTGAACAAGACTTTATGACTTGTGGGGCTGGAATGACCTTCATCTTGCATGGCCTTAGGTCTTCTTTATCATTTATGTCTTATTACCCCAAAGACTCAGTTTTACAATCTCTATTTTACCATTAGTGCTGGTGTGTCTAAACTCCCAAAAAGAGGGATTCTACAGAGACACTTCTGACCTCCTTTTCCTCCATGGCCAGGAACTTTGTTTTAAGGTTTTTCTGGGGTCCCTTTGTCCAAGAGGGGAGTCTGTTTGGTTGGCAGGGACTTAGAATTTTATTTTTGGCTTACAGGATCTAACCTAAAATTGAGCCAATAAATGAAATCTCTGCAGGCAAATAAGACATGAAGTAGCTCTCATTTAGACAACAGAAACATTATTACAACAGTGTTGTCTGGCCCTGTATTCCAGCTCACCGACTCGGCTCCCTGCTCCCATTGATATACACATCTGCTGACATAAGATTAATCACCCGTCTTTTAATTAAATTGTTGAAGCATGATGGAGGAGTCATGGTTTTGAGAATAATGATCGCATTTTATTCTCTTATTTGGCTTATTTTAGGATAGTTTTAAAACTTTGGGGGAGATAAAATCCTGATTGAAATTTATTAAAGACTGTAAAGACATTAATATCTTTTTCACATTAAATCCCAGAAGTATATTTCATATAATCAGCATTTTTCTTAGGTTTTCTTTCTTTATAGCCATGTGGGCTTTCAGCTAGCTTATTACTCATAAATTAGAGAACCTGGAAGCTATAATAGCCTCACTGATCAAATACAGAGGATGCCAAAAATGGATTCGCATTCTAAGAAAGGAAAAATCTTCTACAATCGCACGAGATGCTCAATGTGAATTGTATTCATCTTTTGTCATCAGTATGTATTGAATATTGCAATTTTAGTACAGTTCTTTCCTTTCTTAAAATATGTATACGTATTTTTGGCACCCTCTGCAGTAGAAATGTCTACGTTTACCATCAAAGGCAACTGTATGCCTAGAGTGATTTTAAATATATTTTATATGTGCAAATTCTCTAGTTCTTTAAGTGGCCTATTCAACATGGAGTAATAGTCCTGGCATTCGGTCATAGCTACTAACTAAGCTACTATAACTAAGCTACTATAACCTAGATTGAGATCTAGGCCATAGCTACTATAGCTTATAACTGAGCTACGATAACTTATCTAGAGAGAGATCTAGGGGTATCTGTGGGAGATTAGAGGGATCTATGGGTAAAAAATTAGGAATCTGTGCTTACTGGGGGCACTCAAAAGCTAGCGTTTCATTGATGCCTTTCTTGCAGCTCCCAATGTCTACCTAATGGGATTAACACAGCAGACTCTGAGATTTCATCCTTCCAATTCAGCTCTTCATCCTCCATCCCTTCACGTCCTAACTCTTGTGTAGTCATGTGATCTCTTCGTTACTCAAATTCAAAAAGCAACTCCTGGGCAGCGCCTGTGACTCAAAGGAGTAGGGCGCTGGCCCCATATACTGGAGGTGGTGGTTCAAACCCAGCCCCAGCCAAAAAAAAACAAACCAAAAAAACCAATTCCTCTCCGCAAAGGCATTATGGAAACACGAAGGGAGAGAAAACAGAGAATGAGGCAGGGTCCCTGTCAACGGGGATTCCTGATGTTTACATTATATAGAAATGTTTACTTATCTTTAATGTCACAAAGACAAAATTATGCTACCCTACAACTGGATTTTCCTTCCAGCCATACCACTTAACAACACTGTGACCTTCAGCGAGATACAAATCCTCTGAAAACTTTCATTTCCTTCCTTGTAAATTAGAAAACCACTCAGGCCAGGGTTTAGTAGGGTTCTAAAACATTCTTGGCTGTTGTTAGCTACTGTTATTTCAACAGTATTTATATGTTTATGATATGAAGAGGGTGCTGGAGGTTACCATGAAACAATCTTGCTTCTTTATTATATGGAACCTGTGCATTGTATGATCGACCAGCATTTTTTTGAACATAACCGGGAATTTAGAGACATAAAAATGATAGAGAGGATTCAGAGATTTAACCTCTCTGTAATTTCCCTCATCCTTCACAGTTCTCTCTACCTTTTCACTTCCAGCCTGCAGCCTGTAAGAAGTTTCCCACAGGTGCTGTCCAACTGTTCAACAGAAACCCAGCAATGCTTTTCCATATGGTGGCTCTAGGAAATGCAGAAGTAAGTTTCTGTTTTCTAGTCTTCTCGAGAGAAAAAAAATAATAGTAAACCAATACTTAAAATGATAAAAGTGATGGTCAATGCAGAATCTGAAACAAAGGCTAAAAGCAGGGATTTTGATCAAGTCAAAATACATCATTAAGTATTTTGGAGCAAACACACATCTCAAATGATCACAGGGAAAGAGTGAGGGACCGTGGTAGTGAAAGAGGAAAAAGGCCAGTCCTTTATAGGAATATGTTACCTTCTGAGACGCTTAATGAAATGCGTCTTGGACCAGACACCTCCTTTTGGCCATCGAGTCCTTTCTCTCATTTGTCCCCTTCTGGGTGGGTCAGGCATAGCCCCCAGACTGTAACTCTCCTGCACATTGAAAGTTTTGCATGGCTGAGTGAGTAGCTGATCTTGCAGGGAACTTAAGCCACTGGGCCTGGAAACGAGAAATAGGTTCTAACATCCTAACCCAACCCAGCCTCTGATCTCCTTCTCAATACTATGACAAGTCATTTCTTTTTCTTTTCTTTTCTTTTCTTTTTTTTTTAAGACAGAGCCTCAAGCTATCCCCCTGGGTAGAGTGCTGTGGCATCACAGCTCACAGCAACCTCCAACTCCTGGGTTCAAGCGAGCCTCCTGCCTCAGTCTCCCAAGTAGCTGGGACACAGGCACCCACCACAATGCCCGGCTATTTTTTGGTTGCAGCCCTCATTGTTGTTTGGTGGGCCCAGGCTGGATTCGAACCCGCCACCTTAGGTGTATGTGGCTGGCACCTTAGCCACTTAAGCCAGAGGGGCCGAGCCGACAAGTCATTTCTGAAGTCATTATCTCATTTACCATAGAGTGCTTTTGTACACAACCCTTAAGGAACTGTGTTAGGAGTTTTTGCACCAGCTCCAGGTAGCTTTACCAGGCTGTGTCAAGACAAGTCATGGTTAAGTGTTCTCAAGCCAATACATTCTCCACTATCCAACCATTTCTTTCAGTTACTTTGAGTCAACACATTCGAGGTCACACACAGGCACTGGTTCCTGCCTACCTAACGGCAGATAGAAAAGTCTTTTGGAGAGTCAGCTCTCTCCTCCCAACACAGGGGCAATTTCCTACTCTTAGCTGCACAGAGATATAATCCAGGATATAGGATTTCTTTTAGTCTAGAAAAAATATCTTTTGATATATTTCTTTTTTTTTAATATTTTATTATGCATTGACCTACTTTATGTTTCCAACTATCAATCACATTTCTCTAATCTTTTCAGAGTGAAGAAACTGGGGTGTGTCTAAGATCAATGTACACATGAACATAGCAGTTTCTTCTTTCCCCCACTTTAAAGTACTGGTGGTACTGGGGATGTATCTGATAAGTGATAATATCTTAAATTTGTGGAAATGTCATATTAAATTCATAAAAGGCAGCAAATGCTATTAAAAAACAAGCACATTGATGTCAAGTAACTAGTTCGTTAATGTCCTTCGTAAAAGGCTCCAAGTTGGTATTTAACAATATCCTATTCATTTCACAAATGAAAACCATGAAATTCAATTCATTGTAACAAGCCCTTCAGAGTAGGAGTGATGCTGTATTAGGCTGCACTCACGCACCCTAGTACATACCTAACATATAGGCTCCTGAAAATCCCTGCTACATGAGCGTGTGAATACAATTATTATGTGCTGGTAAATCACAGTAGTGCCTACGCTTCTCAGTTCTATCTCCAAGCAAGGGTTCAACTTAATGGCAAGACTTTCAAAATCTCACAAAGTATAATCCAGGATATAGGATTTGTTTTCATCTAGAAAAATATCTTTTGATATATTTCTTAATAATGAACATAGCCCCTTAAAGAGATGATGAAATCTTACAGAAAACCAGCTGGATATGTTACAGTATTTTACCAGTTGAACTTAATGACTAATTATAATTTCAATTAAACACTTAATTTTGTTAACATGAAAGAAAACTCATACTTAGCCCAGTATTTGTAATTTTTAAAAAAAAACTATCCATCATTTCTTTCCTTGAAAGTGACGAGGTAAAAGTGCACATTTATTCAGTGAAATAAAATTATTAGCATGAAAGTTATTACATCGTTTGATGAGTTTAAGTAATAGATTAGGAAGAAAGCCGTGTACTTGGAGACTCAGTGTATAGTTTACTTATTAATTTTAAAATTTCAATTCAAACTTTTTATATAATTCAGAAGAAAGGATACTTGAAAGGAAGCCAAAATGAGTTGAACTGATCACTTATACCCTAACAAATTATAGCATTTTTTAAACTGTATGACCCACAAGTCAGAATACACCATTAAGTATTCTGGAGCAAACTCACATCTGTCCAAGCCCAGACAATTTGTTTGGCGTAATAAGGGTAGTGAAATTATCTCTGCTGCTCACCTGGCCTTCTAGTTTCCTTTCCAATGTTTTCCTGGCTCTGTTGAACACTTCTTTAATTACTTCCAGAATCTCAGAGATCCTCCCTGCACACTCCTGTGACCCTCTTGCATTCTTTTTTCTTTTTAAAAAATTGGTACAGTTATTGGAATTAAATAACTTCAATCATATGTCCATCTACCTACCTTCCCACTGTATAATTTCATCAACATGCAGTGAATTTCCTTAGTGAGTCTAGGAAAATTGTAGATGCATTCTACCAAAAAGCAACCAGACTTTGGGCTTTGGCCTCAGTGCAGTTAAGAACATAATTCTCTCCGCATTCTGACCCCCAGTTACTAACAAATGAGCAGCTCTTTGAAATTATATTTCTTAGCCCTAATGTCTGCTCCACTGGCCTCTCCAGATACGTGGAATGTGCTTAACAAATAAGCGAACTACTGTTTGTTTGAGATAACCAAACGTTCAACATAACCAAATCATATGCTGAGGTCCGTTTCTGAAAACATCCCAAACGCAAAGACATTTTCTGAAATGCAGTTGCACGGGTGCATGCCCTTTGGAACTTTAAATCTACTTGGTATACATCTTTTCCTGGACTATTCCTTAATACTGTATTTCAAATACCAACTTAGATTGGCTTTGATAGACATTCTAGAGGAGAAAGCAAACAATAACCAAAAGATGACATGCGAAGGCTTTTTATAAATGTTACTAAATCATAATTCAAAATTAATGTTTTAATACTGTAAGAAATGGTGTTAAGGTTTAACAATGTTGGCCAAAATAATTTAATTCCTATTGATTATATTTGATTTCACTTCTTTATTAAGATGTAATTTAAAATGATTAAATTAAAGTTATTATAAGATACAAGATCAAGATTACTTTAGAATATTTCTAGAAAGTAATTCATTATGAAAATCTGACTTTATAGAGTCAACTCTTTGACAAATGCTAACATAACTTAAATAAACTAACATATTAACATATTTATAAAAATGAGAAAAGGCAGGTGGGATTAAATATTTCCAACCATTGGTTTTTTCCAAACTGCTTTTTTCTTTGAGCTTCAAGGATTCTCCCCTTGTAATTTCCTCTGCATAATACATTCTGGCATCTGTATCATCGTCCTGGGGGGGAAGTTTTTATACTCCTGTATTACATCATATATGGTACTACTAAGAATTGAGGCTGAAGCCTCTGCTCACATCTTTGCTCCCTGGTAGTCTGTTGTCCACACAGCAGACAAAGGGACATTTTGACAAGCGCTAATCTGCTGGGTCCTCAGCAGGAAACATGCTGTGTGTGCATCTTCTCAGGTAAGGAATTTGCCTATCATCTTTTTTTCTTGCAGCTACTCCTGTATTTACGGTAATGTCTGGCACTGCAGAGGACTTTGTGTTTAGCATTAGGTTATTTCGTGAGCATCTGCTAACCTGATGAGAGTTAATACATAGCATTAACAGCGTGCTGATGCTATTATAAGTACTCCACGTGTGTTTACTTATTTCATCTTCACAGTACCTTTATCCTCACTTTACAAATAAAGAAACTGAGGCACAGAGACGTGAAGCAATCTGCCTAAAGTCACAAGACTGGGAGTTCATAGTTCACAGCAGATACTGCCAAAGAGATTTTGAAGATGTTTGAACCTATTTACTTCCTGGCCAGCAGTAGAATTCAATAAAATTTTGCTTAATATTGTTTGTGCTTGTGAGTCTTTTATTGACCTACTAATCATTCTTCTCTGCAACACAAAGTTGCGTAAATTGAAAATTGATTTAAATAAACTTCTTGTGACTGTAATGCTATATTAAAATTTTTGATTAAATTATCGTTACGGTTATTATTAGTACCCAGTGGGCCAAAATACTATATACAGTTAACCACTGAACAATGCAGAGGTTAGGGGCACTGATCCCCATGGCTTTGATAATCCACATATAATTTTTTTTCTTTTTTTTGAGACAGAGTCTCGTCCTGTTGAGTAGGCTAGAGTTCAGTGGCCTCAGCTTAGCTCACAGCAACCTCAAACTCCAGGGCTCAAGTGATCCTCCTTCTCCAGCCTCCTGAGTAGCTGGGACTACAGGCATGCACTACCACATCTGGCTAATTTTTTCTATTTTTAGTAGAGACAGGATCTGGCATTGGCTCAGGCTGGTCTTGAATTCCTGAGTTCAAGGGATCCTCCCACCTCAGACCCTAAACTGCCAGGATTACCAGCATGAGCTACTGTGCCCAGCCCTCCTTATAACTTTTGACTCTCCCCAAAAGTAACTACCTGCCTCCAGTTGACAGATAGCCTTGCTAGTAACATAGGTGATTAACATACATTTTGTATACAGTATGCATTATATACTGTATTCTTACAATAAAGTAAGCTAAAGAAAAGAAAATGTTATTAAGAAAATTATAAGGAAGAGAAAATTAATTATTATTATTATTATTTTGCAGTTTTTGGCCAGGGCTGGGTTTGAATCGCCACCTCTGGCATATGGGGTCAGTGTCCTACTCCTATGAGCCACAGGTATCACCCGAAGAGAAAATTAATTTATAGTAGTGTGCTGTTCTTATCAATACCGTGAGTTTATGTTGTTTGCTTGCAAGATGAATCATTGCTCTGAAATGATAGGCAACCACAACTGTAGACCCCGAACTATTGTACTTAGCAAGCAAGTCAACTTTTACTTGTAATGTCATAACTTTTCTCTGCTTCCTGGGAAGACTTGTGGCATCACTAATGGCATTTTGTATGAGTGCCACGGTGTTACTCAAGGCTGATAGCATTGCTCTAAACACGATGAAAAACACAAGAGAACCACAAGAGATCACTTTTTACTGCAATATGGAATTTATGGTAGAGATGAGCTACTCCTGAGGAGATGATTACCGTCACGTGGCATTGTAGGTTATAACACTTGTGGTCACCACCAATACAATAGGAGGTGGCTACCAAGTTATAACAGTAGTTCAGTATGTACTGCAGTTAATTTTACAGTTATTATTTAATTCTGCATCTTCACCACTGTTTACACTTCTCTCAGCTTTGGCGCCGTGTCCAGTGGTGAGTGTGCGTGTAAGTTTTGACAAAATTTAACTTTTTATAATAGATTTGGGTATATTGGGGGGTCGTAAATGATAAAATATCCTAGAACCTACATATATTTTATGCATTCCTAACATACCTCATTTGCCTTAATTTTTTTTTCTACATCTCTAGGCTCCCCGTTTCATCTGCATGTTTCTTCAAATTGTCACAAATCTCTGAAAAATTGCTTACTATACTTACAGGGAAAAAAATCCACATGGCAGTGGGCCTGCACAGTTCAAACCATTGTTATCTAAGGATTAACTGTATTCCAAATCAAAAAACATATGTATTATTTTGAGCATAAATAATGGAGAGCAGAGAGTGAGGAGGGAGGGGGTGGGAGAGAGGAAGAGCAGAGAGAGGGAAAGGGGGGGTCTCAATGTGTGACACATCTTGTACCCTCAATGAATCCCCAACAATAAAAAATATATATACACACACAAACACACACACACACACGTATATATATAATTGACAGAGAAGGCAAAATTGTATTGGAAAAGCATTACTTACAGAGGTAATCAAGTTTTTTTCAATCAGAATTTCTGTGGATGTGTTACTGCCAGAATGAGATAATAGTTAGCATTATTTTATTCTTATTTTAAATTTTTAAGTGCTAAGAGGCTAAGCTCATGATAAGGAGACAGGCAGAGAATGTATGTGTTATTGGTGTTATTGTATCACGCATTGCTTTGAACTCGTTTGGAATACGGTGTCAAAAATGAAACAATCTACCTTTGAAAGTATTTTTAATGATTTTCAGACTGGATTCTGGCCTCTTTCGATTTTATCGAAAGTAGAAAATTGGAAACCCCTATTTAGCTGAAGGACTTTTTGGTTAGTCGTCAGAATCCTTCACTTTTTCAAGGCCACCGCACATTCTCAGAACAGTCCTTTCGTTTGGTGTAGAAGTGTTTAGAGACCCATGGACGGCAGCACAGCTGGAGGCAGCACACCTTAGCACACCACTCAGGATTGCTGAGAGATACACCTTTCTTTTGCAAACAAGAGACGCTAATTGTGCTTGGAGAGCTGGCTAAGAGTCAGCCTTGGCCTCAGGCAATTTTTTCAAGCCAACCCATGTTAGGACAGTACACAGAGAATTTAAGATTCTGGAAATCCATTTCCTTAAAAGCATCTGTGCCTATGTAATTCTTATAAAGTCTTTGTCTTCCAGTGTGAAGGTCTATGTTTAGAGCAAGGGTAAAGAGTTTGAGTTGATTGTAAACCATTTTGAAGAGTTCGGATCGCCTTTGGAACCTTGTGGGGAGCCGCTGAAATACTCCTTGTGGGGAGTCTTTGCAATAAAATGAATGACATGACTGGTGCTGTGCTTTAGGGAATAAACAGAATGGCTGGCTGCATCCATTCAGTCAATAAGCGCTTTCTTCTGTGCAGTGTGGATTCAAAAATGAAGAAAACAATGACCTTACCGTCCTAAAGTTTACATTGTACTGGGGAAAGGCAGCACGAGGTTGCCTAGTGATGGATGTCATAATAAACAGAGCAGGCACTACTCTAGACAATGTGGATACAAAGTCACAGTCTCGTGGAGCTTATACACTAAAAGAGAGACAAGAAACAAACTGCATAATTGAGAAGGGACACCAGGAAAGGGGCTTTGAGGGATGGGAGAAAACGGGCCTGTGGGACAAGGAAGTCTGCGGATCCTCCTAGATGATCTGGGCGGGTGGAGACCAGTGAAAGACTAGCAAACCAATGTCAAACTGAGAAATGGGTATTTATACCTGCACTGTGCCCTTGTGTGTGTCTAACCTTGTGTTCTCCGTGAGAAGGACCCACTTCCAACTAGGAAGTGCTCTCTCTTCTAAATAAAAGCTCCATGTTACCCTGAAACTTGTATAGGGTACTTTACTCTTTATCCACACTGCCTGTGCCACTCCAGTTTTATTTTCAGTTTCCACTTATTTTTGCCTTCAATTCCTGCTCTGCCTTGGTTGAAATTTCTAGCTTAGCCAAGGAATTGAACCAGGCCAACTGGGCCGGAACCCCAAGCCCCCAGCAATAATGTCAGGATAGTGGTAGTATTATTAAAAGTTAAGGATTCTGTGTGAGTGTGTGTGTGTGTGTGAAGGGTAAGGAGTTTATTTTTTAGGTAGGGGACTTCAGAAACTAGTAGGGGACATCTTAGGAGATCTGAGCATTGCCTCAAATAAATAATGAAATATACTGTGTGAACACATGTCTAGGTAAAAATGGTTGCAACAAAAGGAATAGCTATGCATAGGCCAGAGAGGGGGTACATGGCATATTCAGGGAAAACAAGACAGTGAGCCTTGTTGGAGCAGTGTGAGAAAGAAGAACAATAGGAAATGAAGTTGGAAAGGTAGCCCAGTGCAAGGCAATTCGAGGTCCGGAGGGTATGGAAGACTTTGCTTTTCCTGGTGAGGACAGAAAAATATATTTTGCACTGATTTGTGTATAAAAAAAGATCATTCCAGCTGCTTTACTAAGAACAGGATTCAGGGAGGTAGGATTAAGGAGCCTTGAATCATGCTGGTATAAGAGGACAGTAAGATTATAAACACGGGAAGGTGAATCAACTAATAATGATGTTTCATGTCTTTCTAATGAATGATAGAGTTACAACAAGGGAAAACACATTCCCGAGGCTCTAACGGAGAAACTGAATATGGATTGTTGATGGAAAAGAAGCCATCCTCTGTCAAATAATTTAAAGAGGTTAGTTCTAAGCCAAATTTGAGGACCAAGACCCGGAGTCACACCCAAGAAGCCTTGAGTCACACCCAAGTGGACTCGTGGTTGGGTTACAGTTTGGTTTTATGCATTTTAGGGAGACAGGTTATAAATAAATACTTTGAAAACGTACATTGGTTTGGCCCCAAATGTTAGGACATCTGGAAGAAGGAGTTTACAGGTTCCAGGTGGGCTTAAAGATCCTTTCACTGACATTTGGCTGAAAGAGTTTGGCTTTGTCTAAAAGACCAGAAGTCAGTGAAAAGAAAAAAGGTCTCCTACCTGACAGACTCAAGTGGTTTATTATGTATTTTGAGGAACTTTATGTAAATCTTGAATAGTCTTAGGCCTGTCAGTGAGTCAGTCACAGAGGACATCTCTAAGAAGGGGAGGAGGTTGATGAAGCACTTCTGATCTTTCTCATAGCTAGCAACTCAGTTTTAGGGATCCCCTTGGCCATGAGGGGGTCCAGACAGTCAATAGTTAAGAGAGGAAGACTTCAGATTTTATTTTAATTTACAGGATGACAACAGGGTTGGAGAGAATGAGGAAAATGAAAGACAGCTCTGAGGTTCTAAATAGTGGTAATTAGGAGGACATGGTATCATTCATTACAATAAATTACATTTGAGGAATGAGAAGGTGATGGGATCTTGATTATGTTGAGTACATCTAGATTTAAATGTTTAGCTGGTATAAATCACAAATTTATTCCTGAGATAGATGCTAAGGCCTTTTTCACAAGTTTCAAAGAAAAAGCAAGCAGCTAATCTTTTGGGAGTTTCTCCACCGGAGGTCTTATACAACCACACCAATACTTAATTGGAAACATTTCTTGTAGCTGCCTTAGGAAAAAACAAAACACTGAGCCCCAGCCAATCACAAACAGCCAACCAGCCAATTGGTTTTTCAGCTAGGGAACTCTCATCAGACCATATCCAAATAAGGCAAATGCCCTGCCACACTGTACCCAAATAAGGCAAACACCTCCCTATAGCCAATCAGGTAATTTCTCTCTCTGCTGCAGCTGAGCTCCCCGAACTAGCATGTTGACAGATTTATGCATCCTTTGCTCAAATAAACTCTATTAAATTTGTCTAAAATTTCTTTTAAGAGGGATAATTAATGTGGGTAAAACGTGCACATAATAGTGGGAAATCGAAAGCCTGAGTGATAAAGGATTTATCTGTGAATTCCTTTAATAAAAGGCCGTGTGGCATAAACACGGCTGTGGAACTCAACTACCAGTGTTCAAATCCCTTCATCCTTTCTTGGCTATATAACTTTGAGTTGGAACTTCTGGGACTAAATGTCTTTATCTGAAAATTGTTATGCAAAAACTTACCTGACAGGGTTATTGTGGAGCAAGGAGTCTTAATGTGGAGCCTGCAAAATTTAGCATATGTGAACTTCATATTGAAAAATATTAGTCTTATTTCTACTAAATTTTACCACGGTGTGCAACCTGTCTGCCATGTGTGATCCACATGTTAATTTTGTGAGGACTTTCTTTTTTTTTTGGTTATCTGTGGTATCTGATACCACAAAAAATATACACAGACTTTTTTTTTTTTTGCTAATCAGCTTTCATTAGTATTTGTGTATTTAATGTGTGGCCCAAGATAATGCTCATTCTGCCAATATGAGGCAGAAGAAGAGGAAAGGGTTGAACTCACATGAAAGTTTTCTTCAATTACAAAGGCAGGGAATAGACCACAGTCCCCAGCAGTTATTAGCAACACCCACAGCTTTGTCTCCCATAGAACTGACAGACACTTGTTGCTGGTATCTTGAAATACTGTGATCATCACTACTCTAAAATTAACATTTTTATTAGAACTGCAGATTTCAGTTCTGCAGAATTCACAGATTTCATGTCACGTAGTTGGCCAAGTGTACAATACTGCAATTCTGTGCATCTTGGTCAATCATAATCACACCAGTTCTCACATTCACATTGCTTTCCACTATTCCTCAAATACAAACGTTTGCTGATCAACATGAGAAAAGAGACGAATTGTTTTAATTTTGATAATGGTATTTTATTATAGTTGTTCCTTAGTAATCCTGTTTAATTTTATGCACTTAGAAATGTGTAATTTGTATGAATGTATGGGGTGTGTGCATTCAGTTTTGTTATGTGGGTATATTGTGTAGAGGTGAAGTCTGGGCTTTGAGTATAACCGCCACTCTAATAATGTACACTGTACCCAGTAGGTAATTTTTAAACCCTCACGCCCTTGGTTCCACACTTCCTATTCATGTTCACACGTTTAGCTCCCACTTATGAGAAGAAGTGGTATTTGATTTTGTTTCTGAGTTTTCACTTCAGATAATGTACCAACTGAAGACTGCTTCTATAAATTTCATCCGACTATCAAAGGTGCTCACGCCACAAACGAAGACATCTTGAGGTAGAGGAACAAAGAAGGTACACATGATGCTTTAAAACCACAGCACCAGCCCCATATTACATGCTCACTATACAGTCTACAGCAGTTGCATTATGGCCTATTCATTTGTACATTAAAAACGCGAAATAAGGCTAGCATGGTGCCCCGCACTATGGTAATTGGTCAACAGGGAATGAAAAAGCGAACGAATGAAGGAAGTGGAGACTGGACTAGCGCCTAGGCCTCTCCAATGCACCTGGAAGGAACAGCTGTGAGGTTGTGAGATGGTATTCATGAGCCCAGGGAGCTCTGGGGGGTGTTAAATGGATGACTTCAAAAGGCTCCGCGGGAGACAGAGCTGCGTCCCTAACGAAGCCCCAAAGGGAGTGGAGATTGCTGGTGGCTACAGGGCCAGGTTCCTTCATCCCCCACGACGGCAGTTAGGTCTGATCGAAGCTCCAGGTGAAGCCCTGGGCTCACAGGCTCCTCGCCTTCTCCCGGGACCTAGGAACGGGTCCAGCGCAGGGCAGCCTTCGAGCTGGGTCGGGGAGCGCCCGGCGCGGGCCCCCCAGGCGCGGGTCCCAGGCAGCGCGGGAGCAGCGCACGCCTCGCCCCGCGCCCCGCGCCCGGCGCCGTCGCCACGCCCACTTCCTGCCCCATCCCGCGCCTTTCCAGGTCCCTCTCCCGGTGAACCGGATGCTCCGTCAGTCTCCTCCTCTGCGTCCTCGGCTGCCGTCCGGGTCCCTCGCGAAGCCGCTGCCACCCCCCGAGGGCCCAGCCAGGGGGCTCCCGGAGGCGGGCCTGGCAGGTGCGCAGCGCGGAAGGAGCTGGGCGCGCACGGTTACCGCGCGTGGAGGAGACACTGCCCTGCAGCCATGGGTGCCAGGGGCGCTCCTTCACGCCGGAGGCAGGCGGGGCGGCGGCTGCGGTACCTGCCCACCGGGAGCTTCCCCTTCCTCCTGCTGCTGCTGCTGCTCTGCATCCAGCTCGGGGGAGGACAGAAGAAAAAGGAGGTAGAATGAATCCCCTGCGCAGTCCCCTGCGGGCACGGGAGGGCCGGGGCGGGCCGCGTTGCTAGGCAGAGCCGGCGCGTTGCTAGGCAGCGGGCGGCGGGCTTGGGCGATGGCGGCCGCGGGCGGGAGCCGCGGGGGTAGAGCCCCTGGGCGTGCCCTCGGGCGCCGCAGCCTCCGGCGTGGGGTCCCCGGGTCTTGACTTGAAAAACCAGAAAAGCGTTCACTTGATCTCTGAGTCCGGGCGCATCTTTTAGACTCTGGAAGTTTTGACCCTCAGCTGGAGGCGGGGCTTCGGGCGCCGGTGTCCCCAAAAGGGGTGTGTTGGGTGTGAAAATAACCGGAGGAGTGTTTGTGAACCTACAGAAATTATTTGCTCCTTGTTTTCTTACTCTGCTTCCTTTATTCATTTCAAAAGGCAACAGAGTACTGAAAATGTGTTTTCAATTCTGGATTTTTAATTACGGATTTTAAAAATCATTTATTTATTTATTTTGAGACAGAGTCTCACTCTCACCCTTGGTAGAGTGCTGTAGCGTCACAGCTCACAGCAACCTCAAACTCTTGGGCTCAAGTGATTCTCTTGTCTCAGCCTCCCGAGTTAGCTGGGACTACAGGTGCCCACCATGACACCTGGCTATTTTTAGAGATGGGGGGGGGGGCGGTCTTGCTCTGGCTCAAGCTGGTCCCTCAAACTCTTGAGCTCAGGCAATCCACTTGCCTCAGCCTCCCGGAGTTGCTGGGATTACAGGTGTGAGCCACCTCTCCTGGCCTTGTTCATTTTTTTTTTTTCATGTTGAACTCTGTACTTGTGAAAATGACCTTGTCATTTGTTACGCCCTGAAGTTCAGACCACCAGATTTCCATCCTAGTCCTACCATTGATTTTGTGGAGGATGAAATTTGAAGTGGCTGTATTTAAAGTAGTTGTAGGTATTTATGATAGTTGTAGAGTTATTTGGGAATTTCAGTTATCCATCTTGGAAAATGTAACAGCTACAGGATAATAATTATTTGGGGCATGTGACCAAGATTTCTAATGTTAGACCATTTTGGTGAGAGTGCTCTGCTTATAATTCAGGATAGCGTTTCCTGGTGAAGTTACACACCTGCAGTTGGCTGAAAATCTGAATTATCTTAATAGCTGAGAGGGGATAGTGAAAAAATAGTTTCAAATGCAAAGTAATTTTTATTCTCTTTGTCCCCAACAACCATGCGTTCCACATTAACTCCTGTTCTTTTTAGCTTTTTTATTTTAACATGAAAGTAGGCCATATAAAATTCTTGATGGAATTCTGGTAAGGGGTTTAGAGAAGAACCATTGTTAAATTAAAATTACATTTACAAATATAAATTAACGATGCATTTTGTAGCACTTGGCATTTACATATCATTTTCCAAGAGTTTTAGATTTCATAGGTATTCATGAGAAAGGTAGACATTGAAAAGTAGATAGTTTCCTGTGGATTACCAAAGCAGAGGGAAATGAAAGATTATGAGGAACTCCGTGGAAATTCATCTCCTAGGAAGATCACTGTGACCTTAACAACTTTCAGTTGGAGGGAGAAAAAAATCTGAAAAGTGTACATGTTCATAGCATCTGAGTATCTACGATTATAAGACTTCTGTAAAATGTGGAAATGTCTGTTAATTTAGTATAAATAATTAAATCTAACTTACTATCTATTTCTGTTAAAATATTGTACAAAAGATATTTAAAAAATGAAAAATTAGAGAGAACATTGAGAATTTAAAAAAGGTGTTTTCAAAATTACTTTGTCGTGTTCAAGAGAGCCTAATACCAATAGCTGTTATATGAGTGGTACATATCTTTTGTTTAGAAAAAGAAATATCTTTTGTTGAGGAAAAGAAGAGCAAAGTGACAACTTAAATCGTTGCCATTTTGATATTTTATTCAATAAACATGCATATCTCTGAAATACAGGCCGGTTCCATATTTGGTACACAGTTTACAAACCAATCTCTTCTGGTATTGGAAAGGAAACATTCTATATTGGAAATAATGCGAAGCAGTTGGTTACCAATGTGGTACTTCTGTAATTGTAGCCCAAGGTGGTTTTGACCACATGTGGTTTCTTTCTTGCTGACTTTAGAAGCTGATGCCCCTTATAGGATTCCATGTTGTTGAACCAGAAAGTATAGTGTTTGGAACTTAATTTATTACAATACATATTACTGACACATGTACCAGAGCTGTTGACTTGGCGTGAGCAGTGAGTGTTTTCCTTCCTTCTGAGGAAGTCAGATTGAAATCTGAAGTTGAGCCTGGAGTCAAGAATGAACATTCCTTGCTTTAAGGAAATAATAGTTAGGATGATCATAGTTAGTTAACACTGTGGTTTTTGAGTCAGACAGATGGTCCAGTTACAGCTCAGCCTCTGTCTAATAGTATGACATCACGTCAACCACTTAACCTCCCTGAATTTTAGTTTGCTTGTTTTAAAATACATATGTAATTCTGACATCTCAGGGTTGTTGCTGGGATTAATAAGACTGTGTATATAGCCCAACCAAGACCCTATCTCTAAAAATAGCCGAGCATGTAATCCCAGCTGATCCTGAGGCTGAGGCAAGAGAATCACTTGAGCCCAAGAGTTTGATGTTGCTATGAGCTGTGACATTATGACACTCTACCAAGAAAGTAAGACTCTGTCTCAAAAAAAAAAAAAAAAAGTGCTTCATGCAATATCTAGAAAGTAACAACTGATCACTAAGTGGTAGCTGTTACTCTGACGTCCTCATTTAAGTGAAAACATTAGTATAATGAGATTCTAAAATGTAAGATTTTATAATTGATTTTTTTCTGCTAAATAAATAAACTGTATGAAAGTAAATTATATGGGCGCTGGAATAAATGATCTATTACTTAAATGCTGAGAATTCTACACTCTCTTTTGTTATTTGAGAATTTCCCAGGGGGAGATTTTACACCATAAAATTGGTAAATTCTGTGGATTGGTTTGTGTGAGTATGCATGTGTATGTTTATTTTTACATGCGTGCATTGGCTGCTTCATTAAGACTTTTTTTTTTTTTTGAGACAGGGTCTCGCTCTGTTGCCCAGGCTAGGGTGCCATTGCCTCAGCCTAGCTCACAGCAATCTCAAACTCCTGGGCTCAAGAGATCCTACTACTTCAGCCTCCAAAGTACCAGGGATGATAGGTGCACACCACCCTGCATGGTTAATTTTTCTATTTTTAGTAGAGATAGTGTATTGCTCTGGCTCAGGCTGGTCTTAAACTACTGAACTCAAGGGATCCTCCTGCCTTGGCCTCCCAGAATGCTAGCATTAGGTCTTAAACTACTGAACTCAGGGGATCCTCCTGCCTTGGCCTCTCAGAATGCCGGGTATAAGCCAGTGCTCCTGGTCTTCATTAAGATATTTTCATTTTTTCCAAATTAATTAGTTTTTTTAGATTGAGAATGTATTCAAGAGAAATTATTAAGTCAATGGGCAAAGAAGATTGGATATTTTCATAGTCACTTTCCTTAATTAAATTGAATATAGTTATTAAAAGCTAATTTTTGAATCCTTAGTCATATTAAGCGATGTGAGTTTATAAGAGATTTTGAATTCTTAGCACTGTATTATTGACATATTCATATCTACTGCATATTGCTTTAGATGCTTTTGACTGTTTATTTTTTACATCATTAACACTTACCAGTTAATCAGCTTCATTTAAATTTATAAGAACTTCTTATAACGTAAAAGGAGCTCAAATTCCAGTGATGCCTTTGGCTTAAAGGAGTAGGACACAAGCCCCATATACAGGAGGTGGCAGGTTCAAACCCAGCCCCAGCCAAAAACCGCAAAAAAAAAAAAAAAAAAAAAAAAAAGCTCAAATTCTGTACTGACTTTCAGAACCTTTCCTGATTTTGCTGTTATTAAAAGGAACTATTGTAATAATTTATCTTCGAAGACTGTGATTAGCTGGTAGGCCATGATATATAGGTAACAGTGATTTTTTGATACGAAAAATTAAACAGCTCATAACAATTCTTAAAAAGTCAAATGTGTGATCCTAGCACTCTGGGAGACCAAGGTGAGTGGATTGCCTGCGCTTAGGAGTTTGAGATCAGCCTATGCAAGAGCAAGACCCCGATCTCTAAAAACAGCTGGTCATTGTGGTGGGCACCTGTAGTCCCAGTTACTCAGGAGGCTGAGGCAAGAGGATCACTTGAGCCCAGGAGTTTGAGGTTACTGTGAGCTATGACACTACAACACTCTACTGAGGGTGACAAAGTGAGACTGTCTCAAAAACAAAAAAAAAAAAGTGAAATGTTTGCCTAAATGAAACCTATTTCATTTGCCTTTGACATAACTTCTGTCCATCATTAATGGTTTTAAGCATATTTTACATGGAGATGTATAACGTCCACTTATTTTTCATAGTACAAGTGTGAAATAGAGACTTTACTGTCTTAGCAGATGATAAAAGAGAGAGGATGCAAGTAAGCAATGAATGCTGCCTTGAAGCAGAGAAGTTTTGGGGAAGAATTTGCCAACATCACAGAAGACATGCATAGTGGGCAGCGCCTGTGGCTCAGTGGATAGGGCACTGGCCCCATATACCAGGGGTGGTGGGATACAACCTGGCCCCAGCCAAACTGCAACAAAAAATAGATGGGCATTGTAGTGGGCACCTGTAGTCCCAGCTACTTGGGAGGCTGAGGCAAGAGAATTGCCTAAGCCCAGGAGTTGGAGGTTGCTGTGAGCTGTGATGCCACAGCTCTACCAAGAGTAACAAAGTAAGACTCTACCTCAAAAAAAAAGAAAGAAATGCACGGTAATTATACGTTAATATGTATATATGTATACACAGACGGTATGGATGTCAAGCAGGCATTGTTTCATTTAGGTTGATTGTATGTATGGTAACCCCTTGGGGAGTGATTGGAAATGACAGGAATAATCAAAGGTGCTTGTCGAGACTGCTGCAGTGTCATGGCTGATGGACAGAAGATGTGGGATTACTAACAGCAACAGAACTGCCATAGTATCAGCATTTGCCCTGGCTCCTAGAACTTCATTTGTCACAGAACAATGTGAGAAGGGCCAGATGATGCCCATGCCCATAGTGAGTTGCACTGCAGCAGAGGAACTTTGATTTTAGGGAACTCAGACCTTTTAAAATAAACTTGTTTGGCTTCTGTCCTAGAAGGAGATGGTATCCTTATTGAACTCAAGAGTAAACAGATGTGCCCATTTTTTTTCTGGAGGAGGAGGACTCTCTTTCAATGGCCATGTGCTATACAAATTCCTTGAAAAGATGTTCCAGAACAAGTGAGTCATTCCACTGGCACTCTTTAGAAACTCTCAGGAAATGTCATCTGAGCCACAAATAATAAATACATAGTAAATCAACTCTTAACCTTTTGCTACATTTACTTTTTCTTTCTCTTCTCTTTAACCCTAAATAGTCAGTGGTTTTAGATCTGAGTGTGATTGTTATGCCTATGGCTGATGTTGGTCACTTTAGTCATCGCCCAGTTTATTTGGCATATCAGACTATCTCCTGATTGCTTATTTCCATTAGAATCCCACCTTGTTGATCCCATCAAGATAGAAAATTTGCCTTTGGCTAAGGGGAGGAGTAGTATCATCCTCTACTAGAAAACAGGTAGGTACTGAACAAAGATTTATTTGTTATATAACAGTGTGTGGGCACACGCGTGCATGTGTGTATGTATATAGCAAATGCATAATACTTGTGTTGGTCTCTATCAAGTTTTTCTATCTATTGGGCAAGATTTCTGCAGCTTGTCAAATTGAGCATATCTAAAAGGAAACTCTTAATCCTGCCCTTGGCCATCTGGTCCGTCTGTTTTCTTATTGCTGTTAACAGTGCTGTTTTATGGTAAACAAATTTTAACATTCTAGAACTTCATTTTTTTCTCTAATCACTTGCCAGTGTAATATATCTTTCTAGTGTTTATTCTGTATTTTGTAAATAGTACACAGGGAGGCTGGCTTCACATAGATCTCTTTTATAAAAATATGATTACTCTTATTATACATAGATATGTAAAACTTAAATATTTAGTTCCAATATTAAACTCCTGAAAATATTATCACAAGAATGGATAATATCTTCTTTCATAGTAATTACTATCTATTTTCCTGCCTGTCTTCATTTCTGTTTAACCCTGGAAGGGAAAAGGTGCAAACAGTAAATTTATAGTGTGTTTTGAAATCTGTGATAAATTTCACCACAGAGCGGCATCCTGAAGGCATTAATGAACTGAAAACAATTCAGAGGAAAAGTCTTTACTGGCATATTTAATATTACAGTGTTTTTTTTTTGAGGTAGAGTCTCACTTTGTTACCCTTGGTAGAGTACTGTGGCATCACAGCTCACAGCAACCTCAAACTCTTGGGCTTAAGTGATTCTCTTGCCTCAGCCTCCCAAGTAACTGGGACTACAGGTGCCTACAACACCCAGCTATTTTTTTGTTGCAGTTGTCATCGTTGTTTAGCAGGCCCAGGCTGGTTTGAACCTGCCTGCCTCGGTGTATGTGGCCTACGCCCTAACCACTGAGCTACAGGTGCCAAGTCATTGTTATTAAAATTTGGTTGGTCATATAAAGATACCTACTGAGTGTGACATTTGAAAGTGAAAAAGAAATTTCCTTTCCTCTTTATGTTACCATGAGACTTTAAGTACCTTTAATGGAAAGGGCACTTAGTATAGGTTAAATAAATTGTGTGATTGATTTTATTTAATTTAAATACTTGTTGTTTATTTTAGAAGTATATATATATGTTATATATATATATATTTTTTTTTTTTTTTTCCTTATCTGAGGCTGGTGTCCTAATCCTTTGAGCCACAGGCGGTGCCTGAAGAGTGTGTGTGTGTGTGTATATATATATATGTTTAAAATAGCTTAACATAGTTGTCAATATGATTTGATTCAATTTTTAGAACTTTTTTGGTAGAGTCTTTGCTGGGAAGCAGCAAAGCATTTGACTAGTTCATACTTGTATAAGTTTTAAAAAATTTTAGGTATAAAATTGCTTATAATTTGTGGACTCTGATATTCATATAAAATGTTAAATGGAAAGAAATATTGTAGTATAACCTAATGAATTTAACAAACTTGGGAGTTGAAAATAAGATTTAAATTATATCAGGAAAGTAGCAATAGAGCTGACAGGATGCTAGGCACGCCACTTAGATTATTACGGTGGATTGACTGTGTCTCCCTCCAAATTAATGGGTCGAAATCTTGACTTTGAATACGGAAGTAATAAGAGATGGGGCCTTTGGAGAGTGATTAGATCCTCAGGGTGAAGTGCTCCTGAATGAGATTAGTGCCCTTATAAAAGGAACCCCACAGAGCTTTCTCCCTCTCATTCCACCACCTGACCGATACAGTGATAAGACCAAAATCTGCAACCCAGAAGAGCCTGTGCTCGAACCTGACCATTTTGGACTCTGACCTTAGACTTCCAGCCTCTAGAACTGTTGAGAAATAAATTTCTCTTACTTAAGCCTTCTTCCCCCTAGGTCAGTAACAGGTGTAAAATCTTTACAATGTCTTTACAAGGTAGACTGTCGTGGCAGGCAAGTTCGTGTCTAACTTTTGTCTTTGGTAACAGTACTGTGGCTTGCTTTAATTATTGGGAAAAGCTGGGTCACTTGTCAGCCCCAAGCAATAATTTTTATTGGAGATCGTTGTGATTATCTATTATCTTGCAAATTATTGTTTTCAGAGTATATGATACAGTATATGGGACTTTTGAAAAGTTTTTTCTTTTTTGTGATGTAGTCATGGAAGGGACATTTTTTCCTTCCTATCTTTGAGTGTGTATGTGACAATGTGCTGCTTGAGTTGCTGAAGCCGCCTTGTAACCATGAAAGTATAAGCCTGGGGGCAAAACCAGAATAGGAAAGGGGAAAGAACACGGGGACTCGATGACAGGACTTAGCCAGCCTTGTAACTGCTCTAACTCTAGACTCCTTCTGTGAGTCAATAACCTTCTTTATCGTTCAGGACATTTCAAATTGGATTTCTGAAATTTTTTTTTTTTGGTATGTAAAAACATTCTACTAAAGGAAGTCTTGTTGAACTTGTTAAATATTTTGCCCATGATTGTACACCATTTACATTTACAGTCTTACTCCAAATTCTCTTCTGTTTTAATAACTAGCAACTTAATACTATTTGCAAATTAGGTGTTAAATATCAGTAGAGTAGCGGTTCTCAATCTGTGGGTCATGACCCCTTTGTAACAATGAAGATACATCATGGCTTTAGGAAGGTTGAGGAGCACTGCAGTAGAGGATTTGTTAGGTATATTATAGCCCTTCCTGATCCCTGAGTCTAGTGATCAGTATGAGAACACATCTGTGTAGGCCGGGTGGGGTGGCTACCACCTGTAAACTAGCACTCTTGGGAGGCTGAGGGATTGCTTGAGCACAGGAGTTTGAAACTAGCCTGAGCAAGGGTGAAGCCCCGTCTCTACTAAAAAATAGAAAAAATTAGTTGGGTGTTGTGGCAGGCACCTGTAGTCCAAGCTATTTGGGAGGTTAAGGCCGGAGGATCACTTGACCCTGGAGTTTGAGGTTGCTGTGAGCTAGGCTGAGGCCATGGCGCTCTAGACTAGGTAAGAGTGAAATTCTCAAAAAGAAAAAAAAATCTGTGTGTGTTTTTGGAAGTGAATTTTTCCATGTGTTCCTTTTATTGAAATAAATAACTTTTTGTATGAATCAAAGTTCTGTTTTTAAATATTATGTGAGCCAAAAGATTATTGGAAAAAGACTGAGAATAAATTTACTGTGTCCTTTAAAAGCTATTAGCCCAAGGGAAGAGTGGAAGAATAATTTATGCCTTAGTATTTGATGGTTTTCTATGTGAATACTTTTTTTTTTTAAAGAGCTAGTGTGATAGTAGTCAGTGCTGTTAAAAGTATTTATTTCCTTTTGTGTGTGCTTTTAACAGATTGTTGGTGGTTTCATTTTAAAGCATACTAAGTAAAATATAGGGAGACATTTAGCTTTTTATTTTTAAAGGATCATATTTTAATAATGTTCTTTTGGTTAATGAGTTAAGACTAAGCAAAAGAAAAATCGGGACCTCCCTTTAGGAGTAAAGAATGCTGATAGGTCAGTGTTTTTCAGAATTTTCAAGGGGAGTAAAGGTTTTTCCTCATATTCACGAACCTGGAGTGGTTGTGCTGTGTCTTGCCATTGGTTCCTGTACGTTTTTCCTCTGGGAGGCTTTCTGGGGAGGAAGGGGGGCTGAAGCCGGGTCTAACCCTCTTACTGTGGTCCTATGATTCAACTTAACTTCCCACTGACAGCAGCATGAGTCACATGCTTTGATGTTGGCACGTAGTGCACATCGTAAGAGAAGAGTACAAGGTGGTTTCTTTATACTGCGTTATGGACTGTTAGTGCAGCTAAGTCAGGTTTCCAGCTAAACAACAAAGCTGGGACTAAAGTTTCTGATACAATACTTTATATTTCCATGTTCACGTGCTCAGCTATTGAGACTTTATGCTGTTAGTGTCCCCTCCACCCCCTTTACCACTTTTTTTTTTTTTTTTTTGAGGAAGAGTCTTACTAGGCTAGAGTGCCCTGGCAGCATCATAGCTCACAGCAATCTCAAATTCTTGGACTTGAGCAATCCTCTTTCCTCAGCCTCCTAAACAGCTGGGACTACAGGCTCCCACCACACTTGGCTAGTTTCTCTATTTTTAGTAAAGACAGGCTCTGGCTCTTGCTCAGGCTTCTCTCAATCTCCTGAGCTCAAGGAATCTACCTGCCTCGGCCTCCCAGAGTGCTAGGATTACAGGTGTGAGCCACCACGCCCGGCCCAGCCACTTTCATGCTATCTAATAACTATCCCTAGTCTGTACTCTGTCTTTTCATGGTGGGCCTTTATGGAACTTTCATTTCGAGCTACTTGTTTTTTTTTAATCCAGAAAATGATTAAAGATTTGGCGAATGTAAAGCATAAAACAAACCTGTTAATACTGCTTAAACTCACTTGCTTTGAGAATATTTATAAAATTAGGCCTTCTGTTTCTTCATGAAACTATTTAAATACATGAAATTAGGCTAAGGGAAGCCTAAGTCACATTGGCATATATGTGTATATATATGGCAGAATGGTATATAACCTACATGGAGGAAGTGTGAGTGTAAAAGTCTGTTTCAGTTTTCTTTCCCAAACAGTTCTGCTTACAATCCATAACCCTAAGTAAATCACTCTAATACTGCCATTTGCTAAGGTCAGCAATCTGGGCACATTTCACTCACGTCTCAGAGTTTTACCCACTTGCTATTTTGCTTTCATCACCCTTTCCACTCTCACTAAAGCTGCTATCACTGGAGACGTCACTGAAGAATGTCAGGTCTTGGAGGAGTGCTGGTGGAATACCATGGGCCTGCCTCACAGTCCAAACTTCTTTGCATGTTACTTAGCTCCTTTTCTGAGTGAGCCTTTCCCCACCTCTCCTCTTACATGCTCTCCCCACTGCACATGCTTCCCTCTACATCATGTTAGGCCAGTTCCCCCCGTTCCCATTTGGGATGAGGTGCTCCTTTCTGCTCACCTGGGGGGATCTTTGTGCTTATTCTTTATAGGACTTTCAGACAGTGTTGTCTATTATCTGTCATTCCCTTTATTTCATAGGCCCTTTGAGGAGAAGGGTTGGGTTTTTTCATATCTATATCTCCATATTCAAGCATAATGCCTTATACTTGGTAAAAAGGTACTTTTATCAAATTACTTATTCTCACTAAGCCTCAATTTCCTCATCTGTAAAGTGGTGATAGTCTGCCGGTCTCTCCTCTGTAGCTCTGTTAGGTGAGCTAATCCTGGAAAGTACTCAGCATAGTGCCTGAAATGTAGCCGGTGCCTAATGCATGTTAGTTTTGGTGCTGATAATTGGTGAATGAATTCTCAGAATGTGGTATATAGGTTGTCATGTTTTCAAAGTGATTTTTTTTTGGTAGCACACCCTGATTCAGTATTACAAAAAGCAAAATTTGTCATGAAATACTCAATTTCCCTGTTTGACAAATTCTTGAATTGAATTGGCTCTTGAGAAGGCTATCATTGGTTTCCTTATTGCCAGACCTAATGGGGACCTTTCCTACTTTACTTTTCTATGGCATTTGACATTGTTAGCTATTTCCTCCTTTTTTGAAACCTTACCACTGTGGCCTTTATGATGTCATTGGACAAGAAGCCATATTCTGTAAAATAATTTAAAGAGGTTTATTCTGAGTCAAATTTGTGGACCATAATGAACCTGGACCCACACCTAAGAAGCCTTGAGCAAGTTGACTTGTGATGGTGGGTTATGGTTTGGTCTTCTACATTTTAGGGAGACAAGGATTACAGGTAAAGTCATGAATCACTATGTGGAAGGCACACACTGGTTTGACCTGAAAAGGTGGCACAACCGGAAGTGTGGGCTTTCAGGGTATAGGTGGGTTTGAAGATTCTTTGGTTGATAGTTGGCTGAAAGAGTTAGGGTTTATCTGCTAGACCTGGAGTCAGGGAAAGAAAAGGAATGTCTGAGCTAACATAAGGGTCTGTTCATCAGAGACAAACGACCAGACAGATGTCCAGACTCATGTGGTTTGGCTATACATATTGAGGACCTGCAGGTATGGCTTGTACAACCTTAGGCCAGTTAATAAGTCACAAAGGACATCTGTAAGAAGCGGGGGGCACATGATGAGACATGACTGATCTCCTCTCTTTGGTGGCAACTCAGTTTTATGGATCTCCTTGGCCAAGAAGGGGTCCAGTCAGTCAGCCAGTCAGCTGCTGGGTGGTGGGGGTGAGGCCTTAACATTTTATTTTAGTTCACAATAACATGACCCATATATGGCTTTATACTAGAATGATGGATAACAAGTCATAAGAATATCACTACCACTGTTTCCTCTTGTTATTTTGTTTGCTATTGATTTAATGTTCACTTTTCTTTGGCCCCTAATGGATGACTCTAACATTCTATATTATTTGAGTGGGTCTTTTTTTTTTTTTTCTCTTTCATTTGCATTTTCATTCTTTTTTTCTTACGTTACTGTTTGGTAGTGTTACAGAATGGAGTCAGAGAAAACAGATAATGTGAAGTTGAGCCCCACTGTTTATCTTTGCACACTGTCAGTTTAGACCAGTTCCTTCTTTGTAGACTATAGATAATAATACTTGTGCATGGCTGCTTTAAAGAAGATAGGAAATAAAATGCTGACTTACGAAGTGTTATACAATTTTGATAAAAGTTCTAGAAAATGACATGTGGGTTGTAGTTTTTTTAATATAAACTCTTATGTTTTAGGGCAAGTCACTTAACCTTTAAGAACATCACTTTCCTTCCTTAAATATAAAACGAGAGGGTTGAATAAGGATTTCTGAACCTGGTGAAAATAAAGTTTCTTATTTGTTCTCTGAAATTGTATACCTTTTTCTTTTATGGGATAAATACATTTTTCTAGTGTGATTTTTATTCGATTCTAAAAAGGTTAACTCCTAGAGTAGACTGCTTAAATCCTTTCTAGATTTTAAGATTATATGAAATATGGTAATAGAATGATTTATGGTAGTTTTTCTAAACATCAAAACCAATTTTATGTCTTAGAAGTTGACTCATGGTAACAGTTCTTCTTTGATTTGATTATAACTTCCTTATCATAAAGAAGCCTAAATAACATTACTTTTCAACAATTTAATTGAGTTATATGATCCGTAGGGAATAACCAAAACTAATTGTGCCTGAGCTAAGTTCTTTTATTTGACTATCAAATAGTAATTAAATTTACATTCATTATTTTTGCCTGCTTCAGATACCTAATCTGTAAAGCCACAAATTAAAACAGCTACTTTTGTACACTGCTTAATTTTCAAAGTACTTCATTGGTGTTATAACCACAATAACTCATGGTAGACAACTTAAATAAGTTATTTATCTAAGTATGGTCATTACTGCTGGTCTCATGTGTTCAAGGTATGTGTTAGAGTAGAAATCCAAAATATTTTACAATCTAAGAATTTGGGGTGGGAACTGATTGTATTGTTCCCCTTTTTCTGTATCCTTTTTCCTTGCACAGTTACTTCTGTGAAGTTGGGTTCAACTTGTGTCATTTCTTTACATAGATTAACTTTTGTTTTTGCATTTTTACAAAGTGCCATCATAGCATAGTAAGTAGATGAGCCTGGGGAACTTTATCCTGTTTTTTACTGATTTGTTTCTAAAGTCTGAACTTGTTGAGTATAAGAGCTTAGTTGGTTTTGAGTCCATGTCATTAGAATCATAGCTGATCCCCAGAGTCGATGAGCCTTTTATGTTTTATGTCTGCTGTTTGGCTGTTAAATATGTCATAAATGTTTTTTCATATCATATGATTTTAAGTAGAAATATTATTGAATATATTTTTCCTGAAATAATGGCACATGTTACTGAACAAAGGATCAAGTTATAGAAGCTTTTCTAAAACATGATCGTTCATTCCTTTCTCTCACAAATATTTTTGGGTGAATGCTACGCATTAGGTAGGCATGTGCTGGATTTGGGAGGTAGTGTGATGATTAAGGCAGCCATTGTACCTGATACATCCTGCAGTTCATTGCCCAGTGAGAGATTCAGACAGAAAAAAATGTCGTGTGAGAGGTGTATAAACTGGGAAATGTTGGGTGCTATGGTAGCACAAGGTGTAAGCTGAAAACCAAAGTGGTAATCGTAGGAAACAGCCCAACGAAGAGGCAGAGTGTTGGTCAGAGGAGCACAGCACCCATCAGTATGCAAAAGTACAGCAAACTGAGAGAACTGAAATTATAGTAGAACCTCTGTAAGTTGACCACCCAAGAGACTGACCAGCATATGGAGGTGTTCAGCGTAAGCAAGTAGGCCTCCTGTGTATTGAGTATATGTGGTATATGTCTGGTCTGTGGAAGTTAGGTCAATTCAAGGAGGTGGTCAGCGTAA